>NW_006408614.1:11591068-11602093 GCF_000296735.1 Chrysochloris asiatica | reverse complement strand
TCCTTGTTCATTGCCAATACCTTACTGCACCTTGGACTTCTTCCATCAGTACCATTGGCTCTTCTTCATATGCCACCTCTTAAAGTAGTTGAACATTCATTTCTCTTTTTTTGTAGTGACTCTGTATTCCATCTATTTTATATATATATACTTTGTGCATCATTCAATATTTTCCCATAGAATCCTTCAATATTGCAAGTTGAGGTTTGAATTATTTTCTTCAGCTATTTCATCTTGAGAAATACTGACTATGTTCTTCCCTTTTGATTTCCTACCACCAGATCTTTGTACATTTGACTTTGTCTTCTGGAACTGGCCTTTGAAATTTTCTGTTCAGCTCTTTTGTCTCCTCAGTTCTTCCATTTGCATAAGCATCTCCATCAGGAGAGCAAGTTTCAGAGTCTCTTCTGGCACCCATATTGGTCTTTTCCTTGTCTTTTGTCTTCTTAATGGCCTTTTGATTTCTTCCTGTATGATGTTCTTGCTGTTATCCCACAACTCTTCTGGTCTTTGGTCATTAATGTCTAATACATCAGATCTGTTCTTGAGATAGTCTCAAATTCAAGTGGAATATGTTCAAGATCATAGTTTGGCTCTCATGGACTTGTTTTAATTTTCTTCAGCTTCAGCTTGACGTTGCATAGGAACAGTTGATGATCTGTTCCACAGCCTGGCCCTGGTCTTGTTGTGGCTGATGATATGGAGCTTTTCTGAAATCTCTTCCCACAGATGTCATCCATTTGAATTCTGTGTAATCTATCAGGGGAGGTCCATGTGTATAGTCGTCTTTTATGCTGTTTAAAGCGTTATGTTATTTGCAGTGAATAGATGGTCTTGCAAAATTCTACCATGTGATTGTCAGCATTATTTTATCACCATTGCCTTATTTTCCAACTACTGATGTTTCCTTTTAGTTTCCAACCTTGGCATCCCAATCACCAGCAAGTATCAAAACATCGTGATTATGTGTTTGATCAATTTCAATCTGAAGAAGTTGGCAAAAATTTTTCCATCATCACTGACTTTAGTAGTTGTTGTGTAAATTGGAATACTAGTGGAATATTAACTGGTCTGCCTTGTAGGCATATGGATATTATCCTATCACAGACAGCATTATACTTAAAGTCAGATCTGGAAATGTTCTTTTTGATGATGAATGCAACACGATTCCTTTTTAATTTGTCACTCCCATCATAGTAAACCATGTGACTGTCAGAATCAAAATGGCCAATACCAGTCCATTTCAGCTCACTAATGCCTAGGATATCGATGTTTAGTATTCCATTTCATTTTTTTTTACATTTTCCAATGCACCTAGATTCATACTTCATGCATTCCATGTTCCGATTATTATAGATGTTTACAGCTGTTTCTCTTCATTTTGAGTTGTGCCTCATCAGCAAATGAAGGTCCTGAAGGCTTTACTCCATTCATATCACTACATTCAACTCTACTTTGAGGATGCAGCCCTTCCCCCAGTTGTATTTTGAGAGTTTCCCAACCTGAGCGGCTCATCATCTGGCACTATACCTGACAGTATTCTGGCACTCTTCATCAATATTCAATAATCTGATGCTGACCATGTTCCATTGTTAATCATAAGGTTTTCAGAGACTAAATAGTCACTAGTAGTCCATCTCTCCTTCTTCCTAGTCTGTCTTCGTCTGCAAGCTCAGCTGAAACCTGTCCACAATAGGTGACCCTGCTGGCATGTAAAATACCCATGGCATAGCCTCCAACATCACAGCAACACACAAGCCACCGCAGCACAACAAACTGACAGACTTGTGTGTCCACTTGGAGCAGATCCAAGCAGGAGCCATCCCTTTGTTCTGCTTTCTATTTATATTGAAACGTTTGGTAAAATGGTGTGATGTTCCTCCAAAAGCTATGCAGACAATGCACTCCACAGATAGGTGTTCATGATAGCTGTCAATCTCGTTTGTTAACTCACTAAAAGTTTGTAATAATGCACATACAATTACTAAACTGTCCTATCATTGTCAATTACTCTAGTATTTCATGCTAAAAATAACAAAACACATCTAGACATAGTTGACATAAAACTTCAATCTGTAAAGCACAGGAGGTGTTTACCCTCAGATACACTTGGAATACTCCCTATGTTAGGCAGTAAATACCTGAGTATGAACACACATGCTCTGTTCACATCACTGAGCTTCCCCTTGACTTGACCGATTCCTGACCCTGCGTGGCTCACATGTTCAGAGAGGTTACAGTGATGTAGGCTTTGAGCCATTTGCTAGGCCAAACACAAAGCAAGTTGCAAATTTAGGCTGAAGATGAAGGTCAAGTCTTGTCTCATGTGTCTCTGTATGATTGTTAATAAGTGAATAAGGAGAAATTTTGTGATTGCAAATAAATGAATTGGGAGAAATTTTGTTGCAGGGAGTATCATGAAAGTCCATGTATTCTAAAAACAGAATAATAAAAATGGCCCGTCAAATGAAAAGACCACCCTAGACAGCTTATGTTCATTAGTCAATAATCCAGGACATTTGGTTTTGAACTTACAGTGATTTCCTGAGATATCATGGAAGTGAGGTATCACCCTTAACATGGACAGGGATGGCCCCATGGGGTAGAGAAGTGAAGAGGTGACCCCTCCTCCTGACAGAAGCCCATGGACACTCTTTGTCCCCTATATAAGGATCACTACACTCTTGGGAGCCTCCCAATTTGGCTCAAAAAGTTGGATCTTGGCCTTGAGACTTAGTCAGTGTCATCATCTAGCAGAGCATTTTGGCCAAGAGTCTGAAAGTGTGTGCTTTTAAAAATCTGAGACAGATACCTGAAACCCATCACCACCGGCCAATCCTGACTTCCTGGGTTACAGAGGAGACTGGCTCCACAGGGTTTCCTTGGCTGTAATATCATGGCAGCAGATCACCAGACATTTCTTCTGTGGCCCCACTGATTAGTGGCCAAGCATATAAATCATTTGTGCACTCAGAGATCTACTTGAGGCAGATAACAAGCTACCGTATTTGAGGAATTAAAGTCACTGTGTTTGCACAGAATTCTTCTGAGTCTTTGCTCTTCCCATGGGGGTCTCAGAACCTTCATGAATTGATTTTTATAAAATTGCCACTTTTCTTCCACATCCTGTGTAGAATACTGGCTGCCCTGCCCCACAGCAAAGAGATATGGTCCCTCAGAGCTCAGCACACTATGATCATGCCCCTTGTCAACCACGCTGTCTCTGGTCCAATCCACCACCTGTTATATGGCTGAGGAAGGAGCTTCCTCATCTCTCTGGGTACAAGAGTCACTAGAACCATCTACCCTTCCCAGCTGGCCCTGGTGGTGGGCATTCAAGAGCCGTTGTGTCCAAAGCTACACAGGTCACACACATTCAGTAGGAGATGGTGTGGGTGTGTCTACTTTAACAAGAGAGTAATTGGTAGAAAAGTCCACGTGGTGACCCAGAGTTCAAGTCCATCTCTTCAGACAGACAAAGAGGTGATATGGTGACAAGTGGAAGAGTGTGTGCATTCTGACCATTGTGTTCTGAATACCCCAGTCTCCAGAGAGCTGCACCCTGTGGGGAGCAAAGGAGGGATCAGAAGGATGGGAGGCTTCTGTGAGGTTAGAGAAAGGACTTATGGTAGCAGCTACCTCTCCCAAGTCCAGGCAATTGAGTCCAAACATGTGGAAGAGGAAGGGCTCAGCTACCTTCTCACCAACCTCCCCATTCACCTCCCCACCAACCACCACATCAACCAATCAACCTCGCCACTAATCTCCCATCAACCTCCCAATTAACCTCCCCCTTACCTCCCAACTCACCTTCTACCCATCTCCTACCAACCTCCCCACCAATCTTCCATCCACCTCCCCACCAACCTCCCTATCCACCTTCCTCCAACCTCCACACCAACCTCCCCACTAATCCCCCCTTACCTCCCAACTCACCTTCTACCCACTTCCCCACTAACCTCCCCACCAACCTCCACACCAACCTCCCTATCAACCTCCCCACCAAACTTTCCACCAACCTTCCATTCACATCTCCACTAACCTCCCACCAACCACCAACCCATCCACTTCCACATCCATCTCACCACCAACTTCCCTATTCAGTAGCACATTTTGAGAAAAGAATGTTGCTAGCATGAGAGAGGTGTGGACATGTAGAATGGCATGGAGGCACTTGGTGCATCTAGAAGGGCTGGAGACTGGATGGAGAGTGAAACTTCAGGAGGACAAGGAACAGGCTCTTCCTGAGGTCACAGCAAGTGTCCAGTTAAAACATTCAGCCAGCGCTTAGGATAGCTAGAGCATGTGACATCAGTGAGGCCAAGGACGGGGGGTGGGGGGGGGAGCTAGTTCTGGGGACAGTCGTATGTGTGCTGGTATGGCCCTGAGCAGAACCATTTCCATGGACAGGTGATACAAAAGTCATATGAGAAAGGGGTGGACACAGACTGAGAGAGGCATGGAGTCAGGGGGTGGGAGACAGAGGAATGAGTGCTGAGAAAGAGCTTGGGTATGGGTGTGGGTACCCAGGACAATAAAGTGAAGATTCCCACCATTTGTAATTAGCAGGAAGACAGACAGGTAGGGCTGCAGGTATGGGAATGGAGAGATGAAGGAACTTCCACGTTCTCAGTGAGAGAAAATGATTTACCTGAAACTGAGGGGTGGGGACTTGTGAGGAGTGAGGTGGTTGTTATTAGTTGATGTGGAATCAGCTCTGACTCATGAGTTTTATGCCTGGTCCTTCCCCAGCTTCATGAGTTTTGGTCCCTCGTGTGGCTACTGTGCCAATCCATCTCACTGAGGGGCTTCCTCATTCACCTGGTCCTCCACTTAAGCAAACATGATGTACTCTTCCAGCAGTCTGGCTCTCCTGATGACACACTGAAAGAAAACAAGATCATGTCTCTGTAATCCACTCGCTGGTCGTCTACTTTACCAAACACGACGTCCTCCTCCAGCCATCTGTACTCAAAGTAAGGAAGACAAAGTCTCTGCAATGCTCTGTGGGTTCTAGGAGTTTCATGGACTCCTAGTCTGTCTGAGTCTGCAAACTCTGCTAAAGCCTGTCTGCCATGAGTCAGGCTGCTAGTATTTGAAATATCAGTGGTGTCGCCTCCAGCATCACAACAACATGCAAGTCATTGCAGGGTGACAGCGGGCAGACCTATGTAGGGAGAGTGAGGAGAACATGTAAAGTGGGCCTTTCCCAGACATAGGATGCAGGGGAAGAACTACAGACAGGCCCGCTGGAGTTCATGGTCATGAGTTCAAGGTTTTGAAGCCAGGAAACGCTAATGAACTGGTTTCTCTTAGCATCACAGTTTAGTCAGGAATTGTGATCAAAGGAAGGATTGGGAAGAAAAGAGGAAGAATTTGCAGGAAGATAGACTTAGTGTTAAGGCATACTTAAGTGGTCCAGGTAAGCGTTCAGCTGCTAAACCAAAGGTTGGCAGTTTAAATTCATGCAGCATTCATCATCAAAAAGAATATTTCAAGATCTATCTTGAAGTAAACACTGTCAGTGATAGGATAATATTCATATGCCTAAAAGGAACATAATCAGTTAATTCCACTATTATTCAAACACGAAAGCCAGTGATGATGAAATTGAAGAATTCTACCATCTTCTTCAATCTGAAATTGATCACACATGCAAACAAGCTGTATTGATAATTACTGGTGATTGGGTGGAAACAAAAAGGAAAGATTAAAGTCATTTGAAAACATGGCCTTGGTGACAGAAACAATGCTGGAGGTCGCATGATAAAAATTTTCAAGACCAGTGAGTTAACTCACTGCAAATGCCTGCTTTTAAGAACTTAAAAAGAAGACTATGCACATGGACATCACCAGATGGAAAACATAGAAATCAAATTGACTACATCTGTGGAAAGAGAGGGTAGAAAACCTCCATGTCATCAGCCACAACAAGACCAGGGCAAGATAGTCAAACAGAGCAGCAACAGCTCATACTCAAGTTCAGGCTGAAGATGACGAATATTAAGAGAAGTTCACAAGAGTTAAAACATGTCTTTGAACATATCCTACCTGAATTTAGAGATCATCTCAAGGACAGATTTAATGCATTAGACACTAATGACCAAAACCCAGAGAGTTGTGGAATGACATCAAGAACATCATACAGGAAGAGAGCAAAAGGTCATTGAGAAGACCAGAAAGAAGGAAAAGACCAAAATGGATGTCAGAAGAGATTCTGAAACTTTCTCCCCAGCATAAAGGAGCTAAAATTAATGGAAGAAATGGGGAGATAAAAGAGCTGAATAGAAAATGTTAATGGTCAGCTCAAGAAGACAGAATAAAATATTATAATGAAATGTGCAAAGACCTGGAGTTAGAACACCAAACGGTAAGAACAAGTTTAGCATTTCTCAGGCTGAAAGAACTGCACAAAGATTCAAGACTAGACTTGAAATACTGAAGGATTTTCTGGGCAAAATATTGAATGATGCAGAAAGTATCAAAAGAAGATGGAAGGAATACAACCATTACAAGAGGTAGCATATGATCAAGAACCAATGTTACTGAAGGAAGAAGTCCAAGATGCACTGAAGGCATTGATAAAGAACAAGACTCCGGGAATTCATAGAATACAAATTGAAATCTTTCAACAAGCTGATGCAGCACTGGAGGCACTCACTCATCTCTGCCAAGATGAAAGACAGCTAAGCTACCTGGCCAACTGATTGAGAGAGATCCATATTTGTACCCATCCCAAAGAGAGTACAGAAACCATAGGACATATCTCATGTAAGTAAAATTTTGCTAAAGATAATTTTAAAACAGTTGCAATCCTACATTGACACAGACTGCCAGAGGTTCAAGCTGGATTTAGACAAGGACGTGGAACAAGGGATACTGTTGCTGACATGAGGTTAATCTTAGCTGAAAACAGAGAATACCCGAAAGATGTTTACCTTTGCCTTATTGACTACACAAGGCTTTATACTGTCTGAATCATGACAAGCTATGGACAACTGTGGAGAATGAGTATTTCAGAACACTTAGTTGTGCTCATGAGGAACGGGTACATAGACAAAGAGGAAGTTGTTCGAACAGAACAATGAAACATTGAATGGTTTAACATGAGGAAAGGTGTGCATTAGAGTTGTATTTGTTTACCATACTTATTCAATCTGTATGCTAAGCAAATAATTTGAGAAGCTGCATTATATGAAGAAGAATGTGGCCTCAGGACTGGAGGAAGACTCATTAACAACGTGAGATATTCAGATGATACAACCTTGCTTGCTGAAAGTGAGGAGAACTTAACATACTTACTGATGAAGATCAAAGGCCACAGCCTTCAGTGCAGGTTGCAGCTCATTGTAAAGAAGCAAAGATCCTCATTCTTGGACCAATAAATAACATCAAGATAAATGGAGAAAAGATTGAAGTTGTCAAAGACTTCATTTGGTTTGGATCCACCATCAACACTCATGGAAGCAGCAGTCAAGAAATCAAATAACATTGCAATAGACAAATATGCTTCACAAGACCTCTTTAAAGTGTTCAAGAGCAAAGATGTCAGTTTGAGGACTAAGGTTTTCCTGACCTAAACCACTGTATTTTCAATAGCCTCATATGCATGTAAAAGTTGGACAATGAATAGGGAAGATCAAGACCATAGAAGAATTGATGCATATGAGTTATGCTATTGAAGAAAAATATTAAAAGTACCACGGACTGCCAGAAGAACACAGAAATCTGTGTTGGGAGAAGTACAGCCAGAATGCTCCTTAGAAACCAGGATGACCAGGTTTATCAGATTATCAGGAGGAGTCAATTCCTGAAGAAGGGTGGAGGATCAATGAAAAAGAAGAAGACCCCCAACGAAATGGATTGGCACAGTGGCAGCAGCAATGGGCTGAAGTGTAGTAACAGTTGTGTGGTTGGTGCAAGACTGGGCAATGTTTCATTCTGTTGTTCATAGGATCAGCATGAGTCGGTACTGACTCAACAGCACATAACAACAACAACAACAAGAAGCAGTTCTGTAGAAGTAAAAAACTGGCAATCAGCTTCCATAAAGACGACAGCCTAGGAGGCCATATACGGCAATTCGGCTCTGGTAGCATAGCGTTGCGATTTGGGCTGTGAACCACAGGTCAGCAGTTTGAAACTACCAGCTGTTCTGCAGGAGAAAGATGAGGATTTCTGCCCCTGTAAAGATTCATAGCTTTGGAAACCCTGTACAGGATCACTACGAGTCGGAACTGACTCCTCGGCACATAACCACCATTGGTCAGATCTGACTCCACGGCACTTAACAACCACAACAAATGGGTCAGACTGACTCAACAGCACATAACAACAGCACAACCTTAGTGGCGGGCCACACAATCATGTGTGTTAGGTTAAGACAAGAAGGGGTGGAAGGACAGATGGGGTAATAGACCATAGATTCCCCTGAGAAAATTCCAACGTACTCAAAGTCATTCTAATTTGGTGACCCATGGTCCGCATGACACTAGGTGCCAGACTGGAAGAAATATTGCCTGTGGAAATCTACATCTGTGTCCAGGTGTTTCCTTCTAGGAAGGAGTGAAGAGAGAGTTGATCAGACAAATGTGTTCTGCGACCTGAGAAATTGAGTCTCAGATGAACTTGTTAGTTGACATTGAGTTGGTCCTGACTAGCTGACCCAGGCACAATAGAGCATGGGTACTGTCTCTATTCTCTAGTGCTGCTATAACATAAAGACCACAAGTGGATGCCTCCAACAAACACAATTATGCTTTCACAGTTTCCTAGGCTGGACGTCTGAATTCAGGGCACCAACTCCAATGGAAACTTTCTTTCTCTGTCGCTTCTGGGTGAAAGTCCTTGTCTCCTACCCATACCTGTGGGCCCGGCATTCCTTGGAGATCTACATGAATCTTGGTATCAATCTTTCCCTGGGTCTACATGTTTTCTCAGCACTCGGACCCTAGGTCTAAAGGCTGTGCTCTGCTCCCAGCTCTTCTTTCTTAGTGGTAATAGGTTCCTTCCTGCTCTGGTATTGGCTCTCTTGTAAAAGGAATGGAATGGCAAAACTACCTAGGTCTTAGCCTGGATTCTCGAGAGAAGCAAAACTCGTGAAGTTTACACATGTATATATGTATAGAGAGAGTCATGTACCATCGCCATGGTTGGGTGTGGGTTGGACCATTGTGACCCCTAGCATGTTCCCTGGCTGATTTTCAGAAGTAGATGCTCAGGCCTTTCTACCTAGTGTGCTGTTTTGTGTTTGTGATGTCACCCACACTTGCTTTCATGAGACTGACAGCTCTGCTTGAGTCCCATGATGCATCCACCTAAAGCTGCCCAGCAGCCCACAATAGGATGAATCTTATAGGAGGTTCTTCCACCGGAGCATCATGGGCAGCATGTCAATCCCATGAGAACAAGCCAACAGGTCTGGTTGCCTTGGCTTTCCTGAGAAGGGATGATACCCCAGGAAGGACTCCAAACCCCAGCTGTAACAGGAACCCATCCATGCCCAAGTCCAGAGTTAGCTACACAAGACCGTCTGGCATAGCCCAGCATCCTGCGCAACAGCATTGCTCTGAAAAAAAAAAAAAAAAAAAAAAAGCCAACTACTACCAGCTCTGTGCTGATTAGTAATGATGTGTTTAATTGAAATTTCAAGGTTCATTACTGAATGTGGATTAATCAAATTGAGAGAGAAGATAATGAAAAATATTCCCACTGGACACATACAAGAGTTTGCCTGCCATGGTGGGAAGAGGGGGTTTAAAATGTATGGACCTGAAAGAGCTCTCTAATTTTATCCACTTGGAAGGGGGTGAGGTCCTTCTGCCATGTCCTCCAAGAAAAGATGGTGGCCGTAGGAGTCAACTGACCTGGGTTCTGTTGCATGAGTTGGGTTGAGTTCTACTTTCCCTGACTAGGCTTAAACATCTCTTCAGAAGATTTCTGTGAATGCCCTCACAGCACCTTGGAGTTCGCCGGATTCATGCAAATTCTGCTCTGTGCCTCTTTACCAAGGGCTCTGGGCATGGGCATGGGTGGCAATATGTCCACTGGACTTCATCTCGATGCGTTAACCATCATAGCCAAGAGCAGCAGGAGAAGACCAGCATTACGTTGATGGCTCCAAGAGTTCTGTCACGTCAAGGAATTCTGGACCATTTCCCAGAGTCCCCTGAGGATGCTGCTCGAGTCTGCACTGGTCTTCCTGAGGAACCACTTGGAGCAAGCTGGTTGAGTTTTAAAAAACCTAAACACTGTGACTTATGTCTCAGTCTCTGTGTGATTCAGAACTGAGGGTTCATAAGCTCTCTAGGCAGTCAGAACATGCTGCTGGTCTCTATGCTGCAAACTCTCCCTGTTTTAACCCACCATCACCTGACGTGGAAAACACCAAGTACTGCCACACAGACCCTAGTGAGCCTTACACGCAGCCTAGGTAACCTCACAATGGCAAAATGTAAATGGGGCACATCTGCTTGAAGAGAATCAGGAGCAGCATGGAGGCGTCATGATGTAGTCCTTTCTTGATCTGACGTTTATGGTTTATGCGTTTCTATCACTCTTCAATTAAAAGTATCTGTTTGAAAATTACTAAGCCCTGATTCCACCACTCCTCTGTCAGTTTGTCGGACTGTGGTGGCTTGTGAGTTGCTGTGATTCCTAAAGCTATGCCACATGTATTTGAAATACCAGCAGGGTCACCCACGGTGGACAGGTTTCAGATAAGCTTCCAGATGAAGACAGACTAAGAAGGAGAGACTGACTACTTCCAAATATTTAGTCACTGAAAACCTTGTGAATAGCAGAGAAACACTGTAAGATAACACCAGAATATGGAATGTTGAAATATGATGAAGATCACCAGAATATTGTCAGATATAGTGCCAGAAGATGATCCCGTCAGGTTGGAAGGGCACTGGACTCAAGTGTAGCAACAATAATGAGGTTGGTGCAGAACTGGGTAATGTTTTGTTCTGTTGTGCACAGTGTCGCTATGAGTCAGTACCAATAAACAACACCTCTGGTAGC
>NW_006408614.1:11571906-11589833 GCF_000296735.1 Chrysochloris asiatica | reverse complement strand
CTGAGGACCCTGTGGGGCACAGTTTTATTCTGACACACACAGGGACACCATGAGTGGAATCTACTTATGAAAACTCATCCACTGAGAACCCCGTGGGGCACAGTTCTATTCTGACACACACGGGGGCACCATGAGTGGAATCTACTTATGAAAACTCATCCACTGAGAACCCCATGGGGCACAGTTCTATTCTGACACACACAGGGGGCACCATGAGTAGAATCTACTTATGAAAACTCATCCACTGAGAACCCTGTGGGGCATGGTTCTCCTCTGACACACGTGGCAATGTTATGAGTTGGAGTCCACTCGATAGCACCTGCTTTGGCTCTGGGTTTTGTGTCCCCCAGGTCCTCTGTGAGATGGACTGCCACAATGGCTGCAACAATGAGCTGAAATATGGCCACAACTGCTAGGATATCACAGGACCAGGCAGTGTTTCACTGTGTTGTGCATTGGGTCATCGTAAGTCAGAATGAACTCGAAGGCACCTAACAATTAAATTGTTTAATCCATTTCTCCATTCACTATCCCCAAAGCAGAAAGGTTTCATGTAAAATAAATGTGTTTGTCTTATCAATGAGCACAGGTGTTTGATAAAGATTCATATAGATCAGAGAGTAAATGGTTTTTTCAACATGGGTCTCGGGCCCAGGACTCCGATGGCATATCTGGGGTCCTTCTGCCTCTCCCCACCTGAGTAGAGCCTACCTTGCCCCACATTGGATGAATGACACAGCTGACTGAGCAGGGTCTTACCACCCACAAAGCTACTGTGGAGAGGAGAGATGATTCTTGTGGCTCTGGAGTGCCTCGGAGCAGCAACAGAAATCACAAGTATGTCCTGAGAGAGTCGATGACCAGGTCAGGTAGCCACCTCACCTTTGACTTCCACCATATTATGCTGACCAAGTCTGTTTTCAACACACCCAATTACCTCTACATTTTTCTCCATCCTCCCAAATCAGTAGGGGTTTGCTGGAAGGCATGAAGGAGGTCAGGATCCTTTTTCTATGTAGCAATTATTCTCACCAGTCAAAACCCATTCATCAGAGATAAACATCCAAATCCAATTTGTAATTCATAACCTAGCCTTCCTTAACACATTGTTGTCGAGCTGACTCCAGCTCACAGTAACCCATAGGGTACCTGTAGAATTGTCCCACAGGGTTTCCAAGGCTGTAACGTAACCAACCACATCTTTCTCCCACAGAGCCACTAGTAGGTTCGAACCTCAGACCTTTTGGGTGGCAGCTGAATGTTTAACCTCGGTGTTTCCAGGGCTCCTTCATGTTGAGTGAAATAAGCCAAACACAAATGGACAGATATTGTGTGATACTTCTTTAAATAGTCAACTGTAGGTAGATACTCAGAAAGCAAGATGATTTGATGCTTCCCAGAGATGACAGAGGGAAGCAGGTGGGTTACTTACTAGATAGATAGCAAACTCACTGCTGTTGAGTTGATTCCAACTCACAGCCTCCCTGTAAGACAGGGTAAAACTGCTCATAGATTTTCGGAGGCTGTAAACCTTTATGGACCACCACTCATCTGTCAGTGGGTCCCACTGTGGTGGCTTGCATGTTGCTGTCATGCTGGAAGCTCTGCCACCGATATTTGAAATCCCAGCAGGATCACCTGGGTGGACAGGTTGTAGCCGAGCTTCCAGACTAATACAGACTGGGAAGAAGGAGAGGCGAGCTGCTTCCGAACGGCTAGTCACTAAAAACTTTATAAATAGCAAAGGAACATGATCAGATACAGTGTCTGAAGATGAGCCCCTCAGGTTGAAAAACACTCAAAACATGACTGAGGAAGAGCTGCCTCCTGAAAGTAGACATGCCTCTATGACGTGACTGGAGGAGAAGGTTTGGAATCTTCATCTGCGGATGGGCACAACTCAAAATGAGGAAAAATAGCACAAACATCCATTAGTAATCAGAGCATCGAATGAAATATGAATCTAGAAAAATTTGAAGTTGTCAAAAATTAAATGGAACATAAGGATTGATATCTTAGGCATTTGTGAGTTGAAATCGACTGATATTGATCATTTTGAATCTGACAATCACATGATTTGCTATGTCAGGAACATCAAATTGAAGAGGTATGGAATCACATTCATTTTTGAACAGAATATTTCAAGGTCTAACTTGAAGTATAAAGCTGTCTATGATACAATGATATTTATATGCCTACAAGGAAGACCAGTTAAAACCACTATTTATACAAATTTACGTACCAACGACTAATGCCAATGATGATGAAATTAAAGAATTCTACCAACTTCTTCCGTCAGAAATTGATCAAACATGCAATCAAGATGTATTGATAATTACTGGGGATTGGAATACAGAAGTTGAAAACAAAGAGGAAGGATCAGTACTTGGAAAATATGGATTTGGTGATTAAAATGATGCTAGAGTTGCAATGATAGAACTTTGCAAGACCAATGAAGTGTTCACTGAAAATACCTTTTAAAACAACATAAAAGACAACTGTACACATGAACCTCACCAGGTGGAAAACACAGGAATCAAATTGACTACATCTGTGGGAAGAGACAGAGGAGAAGTTCAATATCATTAGCCAAAACAAGGCCAGGGGCCAGCTGAAACAATTAATTGCTCATATGCATGTTCAGTCTGAAGCTGAAGAAAATTAAAACAAGCCAATGATAGCCAAAATATGACCTTGAATATTTCCCGCCTGAATTTAGAGACCATGTCAAGAACAGATTTGGTGCATTAGAAATATCTAATGACTGAAGACCAGAAGAGTTGTGGGATGACATCAAGAACATCATATGGGAAGAAAGCAAAAGGTCATCATACAGACAGTAACGAAAAAAAGACAAAAATGGTTGCTGGAAGACTCCACAAAGACAGTATTCTATATTCTACTTTTGTGAGTAGAGACTGGGATCTTAAAAGCTAATGAGCAGCCAGCTAAGGTGCAACTATTGGTCTCTTCATGTGTGGAAGAAAGAAGTGTGATGAGAATTTGAAGATGCCTGGAGTCAACTAGTCCAATGGACCAATGGAACATGTGAACATCAGTCACTATGAATTTGAGACCAATAATATCACTACCAACTGCTCTGAAAGGCATCACATTAGAAAGTTCCATATAGAGTAGGAGAAAATGTGGAACAAAACTCAAAATTATTACAAAGAAACAACAGACTGGAACGTAACTCACTCTCATGGCCGAATTTTGAGCCAAGCAAGAGACAAGGAGCTCTGGTAGCACAGTGGTTACGAATTGGGCTGCTAATATCAGAGTCAGCAGTTCAAAACTACCAGCTGTTCCGCGGGAGAAAGATGAGGCTTTCTGCTCCCGTAAAGATTTACAGCCTCGGCAACCCTATACAGGGTCGCTATGAGTGGGAACCGACTCTAAGGTACTTAACAACAACAACAACAAAGAGACAAGTATATGGGGGAGACAATACTAATAAGGTATGCGCACCATAGAACGGTCAACCATTCAAGATGAAAAGAGCAACATTTACCTAAGGACAGAGTGGAGAAGGGTTGGGAAGGAGGGTGGAATGAAAATGAAAACCACAGGGAAGAAGTCAGACAACTGTTGTTACATGGAGAGGATTGCAATCATTGAGATGAAACAAAGTGCGTGATAGGTGAGATGTAAAACTGATTTTCTTCTCTGTAAAGCTTCACTCAGTTTAGAATAAAAACTTTAAAAAAAAAGGCATGTCTTAAGAGACTCTTTAATTTCTCTTGAGTGTAGAAGCTGAAACGAATGGACGAAATGAGGAAGTTGAAGAGCTGAACAGAACATTTCAAAGGGAACTTGAGAAAAGAAAGTGAAGTATTATAATGAAATTTGAAAAGGCCTGTAGTTAGCAAACCACAAGGGAAGAACCAGCTTAGCATTTCTCAAGCTGAAAGAGCAGAAGGGAAAAAAAAAATCAAGCCTCGAGCTGCAATACTGAAGGACCGCTACAGAACAATGCACTGGACTGAAAGGTCCATTTGAAACTTGAGCAGGCCAAACTCACCAGCCACTTCTCAGAAGCCCTATATAGGGTCGCTATGAGTAGGAACTGACTCAAGGCACTTAACAAGAACAAGTCAATCTGTCTGCTGAGCAAATAATCTGAGAAGCTGGATTATATGAAGAAGAACGTGGCATCACAATTGGAGGAAGACTCATTAACAACCTGCGATATACAAGCTTGCTGGAAGTGAAAAGGACTTAAAATACTGACGAAGATCAAAGACTACAGTCTTCAGTATGGATTGCACCTCAGTGTAAAGAAAATGAAAATTCTCACAACAGGACCAATAAACAACCTCCTGATAAACAGAGCAAAGAATGAAGTTGTCAACGATTTTATTTTGCTTGGGTCCCAATCAACACTCTTGGAAGCAGCAATCAAGATATCAAACAACATATTGCATTAAGCAAACTTGCTGCCAAAGACCTCTTTAAAGTGTTGAAGAGCAAAGATATTAGTTTGAGGACTAAGGTGTGCTGACCCAATCTATGGTATTTTCAATTGCCTCATAAGCATTTGGAAGTTGGGCAATGAATAAGGAAGACCCGAGAAGAACTAATGCAGTCAAAACAGTCACGTCAAGATGTAGGACTGAGCTAGTCTGCTGCTTCATGCTGACTGAGCTGACTTATTGAGCCTGCATTCACAGGATAGTTGAGATGAAAGGGGCCCAGCCTCACCCAATCAGGTGTTCATGGTCACTGGGACATTAGAGGCTAGGACACGCATGGACGCCTCAGGGATCCTCATATAAGGAAGAGTTAGAGCTGGTCTACAAGAGACTCTCTAGGATGTAAGAACCCAAAACCATGAAGGAGATCAGAAGACATCAAGAGAACTTACTAAGGGGTGAAACTGTCAGCAAAGTACCCTACAGAATGGAAAGGGAGTCCATACCATGTGAAATAACCAGACTGAAACTTTTCGTTACAGACCCTCAGTCCTGAACCTTCCTGGAAGGGCAGTGGAGTCCTCACTTTGTGGTGCCTCTGTTAGCTGGTCAAGCATGCACTGAGGACCTGAGGGAGAGAGGGATTCACATTTTCTTTTAAGTTCTCCTGGTCCTCAGGGAAACAGTCATTTGAGCGTGTCTGCTCTAGACTCATCAACTTATCTCAGATCTCCTAACACTAAATCACATGCCCTTAGCTCTAGAATCTTGAGAAACAGCCAACGACCCATTGCTGTAGAAACTGTAAAGAATGGTCTACAGAAACTGTAAAGAACAATTCTTAGAAAGGTCAGATTTGCAAGAAAAAAAAAATTGGTGTGCAAAGAATAAAAATATTTAAACAAGCAACATTATAAAGTTGTAATAAAAACACATCCTACTTAGGAAATAAAGTATTGGACATCAATAATATTGTTGTTGATTTGATGGAATTTACAACATTCTAAGTTCCTTGGATTGTTCAGGGGAAGGGGACATTAAATGCAAGACTCTTGAGTCTATTCCTACTTACAGTGACTATGAAAGACAGAGTACTGTTTCCAACACTGCAAATCTTTACGGAAGCAAACTGCCTCTCTTTCTCATACATAGCGGCTGATGGATTTGAGAGTCTGAGTCAAGTTTGTACATTTAAATTATAAAAAGAACTACCAGAAAGATTAGAAGGTAGTTTTCTAGAGTTCTAAAACATGGAATATACATTTTAAATATGCAATTAACTCAAAATGAAGCATGAAAAGAGAAGAAAAGACATGCAAAATATAGAGCCAAGAGAAGCAACCATAGCTGATCAGATTCAGCATGGCAATGTAGAACACGCAATGGTCTGCTAACTGCAAGACTGGTGGCACAAACCCACCAGTCGCTCCTTCGAAGCTTATATAGGGTCACTATGAGTTGGGGCCACCAAATAGCACTTAACAACAACAATCAGTAATCACAAAAAATATAAAGAAAATTCAATACTTTAAAGATTGTGTTGTTGTTGTTAGGTGCCTTCAAGAAGGTTGTGACTCATGGCAACCCAGGCACAGCAGAACGAAACACTGTCTGGTTCTGCCCTACTCTCACAATTGTTGTTACCCTAGAACCCATTGCTGCTGCCATCTGATTGGGGGGTCTTCCTCCTCTTTGTGACCTTCCAAGTTACTAAGTATAATGTCCTTCTCCAAGGAATGGTCCCTCCTGAAAATATGTACAAAGTAGGAGAAAAAAAGTCTTGCCATCCTGGCTTCTGAGGAACATTCTAGCTGTGCTTCCTCCAACACAGATTTGTTTGTTCTTCTGAAAGTCCATGGTACTTTTAATATTTTTCTCCAGCACCTTAACTCAAATGCATCAATTCTTTTACAGTCTTCCTAATTCATCGTCCAACTTTCACAAGCATATGAGGTGATTTAAAATAGCATCTCTTGGATGAGGCATACCTTAATCCTCACACTGACATCTTTGTTTTTGAACACAATAAAGAGGCCTTTAAAAGCAGATTTGCCCAATGCAATATGTTATTTGACTTCTTGACTACTGCTTCCGTGACAACTGATGGTGGATCTGAGCAAGATGAAGTCTTTTACAACTTCAATCTCTTCTCCATTTGTTGTTGTTGTTGTTGTTGTTGTTAGGTGCCATTTAGTCAGTCCCAACTCATAGCAACCTTACGCACAACAGAACTAAATGCTGCGTCAACCTCACAATCATTGCTACACTTGTGCTAAATTTATTGATCCAGTTGTGAGGAATTTTGTTTTCTTTACATTGAGCTGTAACCCATACTAAAGGCTGTGGTCTTTCATCTTCATCAGTTAAAATCTAAACCTTCTTCAATGTCAGCAAGCAAGGTTGTATCATCTGCATAACACAAATTGTTGATGAGATTCCTCAAACCCTGATGCCATGCCCTTCTTCATATAATCCAGCTTCTTGGGTTATTTCCTCAGCATACAGTTTGAATAAGTATGGTTAAAGGTTACAATCCTGATACACACAAGTCCTGATTTAAAATCATACACTATTCCCTTGTTCTGTTCAAATGACTGCTTCTTGGTTCATGTACAGGTACTTCATGAGCACAATCAAGTGTTCTATAGTATCCATTCTTTGCAATGTTATCCATATCTTGTCATGATCCACACAATAAAAAGCCTTTGCATAGTTATAAACACACATAAACATCTTTCTGGTATTCTCTGTTTTCTGCCAAGATCTATCCAATATCAGCAGTATCTCTAATTCTACATCATCTCCTGACAGTATCCTGCCAATGTACTGTTGCAGCCGTTTTTAAATTATCTTCAGCAAAATTTTACTTGGATGTGATATTAATTATATTGTTTGATTATTTCCTCATTCATTTGAGTCACTTCTCTTTGAAATGGGCACAAATATGGATCACTTCCAATCAGTTGGCCAGATATCTGCCAAATGTCTTGGCATAGATGAATGAGCATCTCCAGGGCTGCCTCGGTTCTTTAAAAATTTCAATCTGTATTCCATCTTTTCCTGGAACCTTGTTTGTTTTTGTTTTTTTTTAAATTTGTGGTTCAAAAATGTTTAAAACATAACAGTATAAAAAGATTGAAAAGAATTTCTGAAAGCTGCATATCAGGTACAACATTGACTGAAGGACAAAGATCACAAGAGTTAGGAAGGAGGATGGAATGTAAATAAGAACCACAGGGAGTTGCTACATGGCTAGTTGGTGATGTACCGTGGAGTCGGTTCCGACTCATAGTGACCCTGTATGGTGCTCCGAGACTGTAAATCTTTATGGGAGCAGAAAGCTTCATCTTTCTTCCACTGATCCGCTGGTATTCTCCACTGCTGACCGAGAGGTTAGCAGCCTGACTCGTCACCACTATACTACCAGAGCTCCTTTGGGGTGTAATAGTTAAGGTTCTGTGTCAACTCCACTAGTCCAGGGTTTCCAGAGGTTTAGCATTCAAGATGTGCTTGTTCCCATGGTGATGAAATAGATACAGGCATAGTTAATGCTATGATGAGTGGCTATCAGCAGTCAATCAATTAAAGGGTTATTTCTTTGCAGGTGTGGCCTGCTCCCAATATAATGGACTCATGGGAAAGGCTGTTTCTCTTTTTTGCTGAGGACCTGGGAGTTTGCAATTGTTAGCCATTTCCACTTCTCTAGAAAACCCAGCCTAAGACATGTGGTACTAAAAGCGTGGGGTTCTAGAGAAACAAAATTACAAGGATGAGTTTTCAAAATTGGTTCTCAAGTCTGACAAATTTTAAAGGCACTGATACAGGGTGGAGGCATGTCTGACATCCACTTCATAGGAATCAGCCTTGGACTGTTTTTGAGTTTGGTCCTCTTCCCCATTGTGGAGTCAGAGAAAGTCAGACATGGTCCACACTTGGTTTAAGCAGCTAGCTACAGGAGCAAGATTCACTGCAATGGCTCCAGACTCATGAAAGCATGAGGTTCTGTAAGAGAAAGGACCCAGGGCCATGAGATAAAATACTTACCTGAAGGGGAGAGCCACAGTTTCGGGAGTTGCTTGGTGCCAATGACACACTGATTAAAAATAATAGCTGCTTATGGGTCAGGACCATGAAACCCACCCTGCCAGAGGCCCAAGCCCATATGCATATGAGTGGGGTTAGTGCAAAGGAGAAGAAAAGATTGAACATGAGGGTTTTTAAAAGATTTATGTGTTTGACTGCCTTATGGATGTTGGTTTCCCCTGTCTATTATTGTAAAATAGACATGCATGTGTAATGGAAGTGAATATTGGGAATTATGATTACAGAGAACTTGTAAGCCTGACTGGATTTGCTAAAAGGGGAGTTAGAATTTGCCCAGAAAAAAAAGAGTCTTCTTGGTTTAAGCCTTTGTAGAGTATGGGGCTTTTGGTGGAATCCTGAACCCAACCCAGAACCTTCAGAGCTGGGACACTGGCATTTGAAAAAACATGCTGACCAGCCCTGAACTGCTGGGAGAACCAGTGATTCATGACTGAAAGGCAGCAGATGCCCTGGTGTGGAGATACAGCGCAACTTCAGACTCTAGGCCCATAGACTGAGTAGGGCTGTGTGCTTACGGGCTTTCAGAATGTGCCCTTTGGACATTTAAATGAATATAAATGTTTTGTTTTGTATGTGTGCATCAGATACTTTTACTTTGTTCATTTGTGACATTGAAGATGTAAATGGGGCCAGCTCATTTTCAACTGCACGTGTTCTAGTTATATCATGTTAGGTACAAGTTAGACTTTACAATTTTATTTATGTAGAGATTATGCATATAGTTATGGGTATCAAGTTGACAAGGGTGGGCTGTAATGTTTAGGGTTTTGTGTCAACTAGACTAGGCCAGGGTTTCCTGAAGTTTAACAGTGGAGATGTGCTTATTTCCATGGTGATGAAACCAAATACGGGCTTAGTTAGCTCTATGATGAGCAGCTGTGAGCAGCCAATTAATTGAAGGGACACTTCCTTGGGGATGTGGCCTGTTCCCAATATAATGGACACATGGGAAAGGCTCTCCTCCACTGGGGACCTGGGACTCTGCAATTGGGAGCCATTTCCTTGATAAGAAACTTCTCTTCATCAATATATACATACATATGGGTCACTGGTCTTGCTTCTCTAGAAAGCCGGGCCTAAAACAGAGATTGTAATCACTGAGATGAAACAAAGTATCTGATTTGCTGAATGTAAAATGATGGTCTGCTCTATAAAACTTTCATTTGATTTACAATAAAAATTTAAAAATTAAGAAAAAGGGTACATGCCGAGTAAATGTTGTTGTCCAGTGTCACCTAGTCAGTTTCGACATGTCGCGACCTTGTGTAGGGTTCTGTGGAGTAGTTGGTGGATTTCAACTACTAACCTTGTAGTTAGCAGTCCAGTGCTTATCCTACAGTGTAACACCAGGGCTCCTATCCAGTGAATATTGGGTGAAAAATAAATTTGAAAGCTAAAATATTGTAAGAAAGAAAAACAAATACTACTAAATAATGGTAAAAGTTAAATGCCCCAAAATGTTACAAAAATTCTTTTTAAACAAAATAAACACCAAATATGTGAGAATGAAAACAATAACATTCTCCACCCCCAAATGATAAACCTTTCATCCAAGTGAGAAATTTGAAAACATCTGTCTCAATAATTGAAAAGTCAAACAAATTTAAAAACAAACAAGCATGTATATATATATATTTGTATAGATAGATAGATAGAGATATAGTTGTTCTTGAGTGCTGTTGAGTTGATTCTGACCATAAGTTTATATATATATATACTTATTGGAAATACGCAGAATCCTACATTCAACTCAACTCTCAGGTACATTTGCAGTATTTTTGAGACTTGACTATGTACTAGGCTAGCCTTCATCAAACTTTTAAAAAAACTCGTTTTCAAACAGAACATATTCTCTGATCACAATTCAGTTAAGTTAGAAATCTATAATAAAAATATTTTTTGTAATGTGAAAAGACATATCAAAATAATTACTCAAAGGAACAATGGGTTCAATTTTAATAAGGTCTTAAAATATATAAAATATATAAATCCTATTGTTGTTGGGTGGCAACACACCATGTCTCTTAAGTCCAACAGAACAAAACCCTACCGGGTCCTGTGGCAGCCTCATGATCATTGCCATGTTAGATCCCATTGCTACGGTCACTGGGTCAATCTATCTTGTTGAGAGTGTTCTTTGTTGCTGACCCTTTACTTTACCAAGCATGACGTCCTTCTCCAGGGACTTGTCCCTGCTGAGAACATGTCCAAAATACCTGAGAGAAAGTCCGCCTATCCTTAAAGCTAAGGAACATTCTGGCTGCATTTCTTCCAAGACATTCTTCTGGCAGTTCATGGACTAGACCTTCTCTTCATCGACCTCATAATCCAAATGCAGCAGCTTCTTCTTTGATCATTTTCTTCAATGTTCTGCGTGCACATGATGCAACTGGAAATGCCATGACTTGGGTCAGAAGCACCTTAGTTCTCAAAGTGAATCTTTGCTCTTTAACACTTTAAAGAGGTCTTTCACAGCAGACTTGCCCAATGCAATATGTCATTTGATTTCTTGACTGCTGCTTCCATGGGCGTCAATCAAGGACCCAAGTAAAATAAAATTTCTGAAAACTTCAATCTTTTCTCAGTTTATCATGATCTTACTTGTTGGTCCATTTGTGATGGTTTTTGCTTTCTTTATGTTAGGTTGTAATCCATACCAAAGACTGTAGTCTTTCATCTTCATCAGCAAGTGTTTCAAGTTCTCTTCACTTTTGGCAATGAGATTGTGTCCGATGCATATCACAGGTTGTTAATGAGCCTTCCTGCAATCCAGATGTGGCATTCGTCTTCATACAGTCAGATGGTCATCTTCTCTGCACAGTTCAGTCAGATGGTGGTCTTCTCTGTACAGCCCAGTTGTACAGTCCAGTCAGATGGCTGTCTTCTTTGTACAGTCCACTCAGATGGGGATCCTTTGATGACCTGAAGCAGAGGAGGACATGTGTTTGCCCTGGGTGAGCTGACTCACCTGTTCTATGCAGTTAGCTGCCAATAAAGACTCTCCAAAGGATTTCTAAAACTTGGGCCAAGTCTGCGCATGTGCACTTCACACAGGAAGAACCAGCAGACTCAGCGCTTTCATTCCCCCAAGGAGAACTCCTGGCACTGCAAGGCTCTATGAGCAAACAGGAGGCCAGGCAGCCAGAGAGGGTGGCAGCTGGGGTCCTTCTGCTCAAGGACAGCACAGGAATCAAGACTCCAGAGGCCAGTCTGCATGACTACCTCTGCCCAATACCCTGGTTCCTTCCTTTCAGCATCTGGAGACTTGATGGAGTGACCTACCATCTCTAAAACCTTTTTCACACCCCTCAGCAGAGCTACCCCACTCTCTTCAATGGCACCAGATTCTCCCTTGCTCCTGAACACACCACACATCTGCATCTTGGGGAAGGTACCTGCAGAGACTCATGCTTCAGCCTGCCTAGGTTTAGATTTATGGTCTGACTGATATCATCATGTTCAGTTTTTCCATGTGACCCCATTGTGCAGAAGGATGGGAGATTCTTTCCCTATACTGGAGATAATTATTTTAGACACTAGAAAATATGTTCTGGAAATGGTTTGGCTGGACAGGTCAGTGGGGGCGGGGCTGGCACACCCTCCTTGCAACTTCTAGACGCTAGAAAATCCATGCCCCATGCCCAGATGTGCGGGTCTGCTGGAACTCAGCTGGTGGGCTGTGTGGGGCTTTAACTGACAGAGAAGAGATGTGAAAGCATCCTTGAATGAGCCCTCCGTTCCTACCTCTCTCCATCCTCCACCCATGAGAAGCTGATCTCCTTTATCACTCTCCTCTCTCGCAACATGTCATCTCCTTTCAGCCAGACCAACCCAGTGTCCACTCACAGTCCACTCCATGCCGAGATGGCATTCTCCCAGGAATCCACTCTGAGACCTTGGACTCCCTGTTCACCAGCTCTTTCTTCCTCTGCATTCCTGTTATTGATTGTTATGTATCATTGAGTCAGTTCAGACTCACAGTGATCCTGTGAACAGCACAATGAAACACTGCCTGGTCCTACACCATTCTCACAATTGTTACCCCAGAATCCTCTGTTGCTGCCACTGCATCAATCCATCTCATTGGGGGTCTTCCTCTTTTTAGGCAACCTTCCACTTTACCAAGCATGATGTCCTGCTCCAGGAATCGGTCTTTTCTGGTCACACGCCCCTCACTTCTAAGGAGCATTCTGACTATTTCTTCCAACTCAGATTTGGTTGTTCTCCTGGCCGTCCATGGTCTTTTCAGTATCCTTCACCGATACCATAATCCATACAGTCTTCTTTTTTCACTGCCCAACTTACACATGCGTATGAGATGACTGAAAAGACTATAACTTGGGTCAGGTGCACCTTGGTTTCCAAACTGACATCTTTGCCCGTGCACATGTAGTGCATTGTTTGATTTCATGACTGCTGCTTCCATGAGTGTTGATAGTGAATCCAAATTAAATGAAGTCTTGATAACTTCAATCTTTTCTCCATTTATCATGATGTTGTTTACTGGTCCAGTTGTGAGGCTTTTTTTTTTCTTTACAAAAGGCTGTGATCGTTGATCTTCATCAGTAAGTATTTATTATTATTATTTATTTAAGTGAAGAGGACTTTCAGCAAGCAATGTTGTACCATCTGCATGTCGCAGGTTGTTAACAAGTCTTCCTCCAATCCTGGTGTCACATTTCTCTTCACATGATTCAGCTTCTTGGGTTGTTTGAAAGGATACAACGCTGGTACACAACATTCTGGTTTTAAACCCTACATTATCCTATTGTTCTGTTTAAATGGCTGTCTCTTGGCCTATGGACAGGTTCCTCATGAGCACAAATAAGTGTTCTGGAATTCCTATAATTTGTGATGTTATCCAGTTTGTCATGATCCTCACAGTAGAGAGAGCCTTTGAATAATCAATAAAGCCCAGGCAAATATCTTGCTGGTGTTCTCTGCTTCCAGCCAGGATCCATCTGATGTTAACAATGGCAACCTTCAGTCCACGTCCTCTTTTGAAGAGACACCCACTGTTTTGGGTGCCTTGAAGTTAATTCTGATGCATAGCAACTCCATTGAATGGAGTAGAACTGCCCAAAAGGTTTCCGAGGTGCTCATTTTTAGGGAAGCAGACTGCTACATCTTTGCCTATGGGAACACCCTCCAACCATGAGGAGGTGCCCTTAACCCACAGCACCATCAGGGACCCTTGAAACAAGAGCTAGAAAAGGAAAGGAGAGCTAGGTTTTTTGTTGTAGGTTAAATGGTACGACACTGTTCAAAGGTTGTTTTTATTACCAGGTGCTATGAAGTCAGTTCTGACTCAAGTCACCCTCTGCACGACAGAATGTAGCACGACCCAGATTTGGAGATCGTGGAATAAATTAAAGATTTGTGTTGTAATTTCTAGAGCAACTGTTGACAATTAAACAGTGTTATTGCTAACTCTGGTGTGGCACTGTAGGATCAGCACTGGACTGCTAACCTCAAGGTCAGAGATTCAAACTCGCCAGTTGTTCAGAAACACTATACATGGTCATTATGAGTCAGAACCAATTCAGTGATGCTTAGAAACAATAACATAGCTAATAAAGTAATAAAATATGGAAAACTGAACCCACTACCATTAAACTAAACCCAATTCCAATCACAGATAGAGCCATTCCATCCATTTTCCTATGCTGGCTGGTATCTTTATGGAAGCAGTTGGTCAGGTGTTTCTCTATGACAGCTGCTGGTGGGTTCAAACCACTGGGCTTTCAGTGAGCAGCCGAGTGCTTTAACCCCCACATCACCAGGGCTCCTCTCCACGATGGCACTGTGGACCATGCCCTGCCGTGCTGTAGATTTGGTGTGGGCAGGAATGGTGCCACCTCCTTCACCAGCTACCCTCTGGAGCCCAACATGACTGTTGGCGAGGGATGGTCACTGTTTCCTGCACATATGAATGAATGCCCCCTGGTCCTAGTCTGTGTGGATAATGCAGCTGTTTGTTTCCCTGTCCAAGTCCAGGCCTTCCTAACATGCATTCTCTCAGCATCTGAGAGCGGAGTTCATTTGGAGACCCTTGTCTTGGTCCTTCGTGCAGCCTCAGAGCAAGACCACAGGTATCCAAGAATTCACTCTCCCCCGTAACACAATCACACACAGTCCCTCCTCCCTGCACTGCCTGTGGGCCACCTGCCTACCGAGAGCCCTCTCCCCGACTCTCCAGATGGGTGGGCTCTGTAGGAGAGCCCCTCAACCCTGTGCAATCATTCATTCATTCATTCATTCAACTACTGTGTTCCAAGAGCCTGCTCTGTGCCAGGAATGACTTTGGGCACTGGGATTTGATGGTAGACAAAATGGACAACGTTGCCCACCTTCTGGTAGCTACTGAGGAGCCCTGCTGCAGCAGTGGACTAGGTGTTGAGCTGGTAACTGAAAGGTCAGCAGTCTGAACCCGCCAGCTACTCTGCAAGAGGAAGATGAGGCTGTCTGCTCACACAGAGATTTGCAGACTTAAACACCCTTCAGGGCAATTTGCTCCATAAAGCTGCAGCATTGATGTCAGTCAGAACTGGCTCCATGACAGAGGATTTGATTTGCTTTTTTTGTAGCTAATGACTCAATGGGTAAAGAATTCCCAAATTGCCTCCCTGAAGGGTCTTGGGGCCCAGGGGAGAGAGGGGGAGCAAAGAACCGAGCAGGTAGGGTCCCTAACCAAGTCCCATCAGCCTGACCCCACCCTTACCTGATAAGCTTTACAAAGCTTGAGTTAATGCTGCAGGTTAATGCACTGGACTGCAAAGTTGGCAGTTCAAGCTCACCAGCTGCTCCTCAGAAACCCTATGCAGGGTCACTATGGGCCGGAACTGAATTGACAGCACTTCACAACAACAACAATGCTAAGGAGTCCTGATGGCATTGTAGGATAAGCACTGAACTGCTA
Source organism: Chrysochloris asiatica (assembly GCF_000296735.1). NCBI lineage: Eukaryota > Metazoa > Chordata > Mammalia > Afrosoricida > Chrysochloridae > Chrysochloris > Chrysochloris asiatica. Next base: position 11,574,395 of record NW_006408614.1, on the reverse strand, counting down.
ACCACTAGGTCAGTGGTTCAAACCCACCAGCTGCTTCGTGGAAGAAAGATGAGGCTTTCTGCTCCCGTAAAGATTTACAGCCTTGGAAACCTTATGAGTAAAAGTCAATTCAGTGGCACAACGACAACAGTGCTAAGGAAAAGAAAAAGTGTTGGTAAAAAGATCTGAACTTGATGCTGGGTTCAATTTGATTCTCTGGCCTCTGACCCTCCAGCCCACCAGCCCACAAGGCCGCTTTCCCATCAGTGGTTTCCAGGCTCAGTGAAATGGGAAGGCAGGTGTGAAAGGTAGATGGATGGAGACATGTAAGTCAGCTGTCTCCTGGGGCTCCACTCATGTAGGGACTGAGGTGCCGGGTGGTCTGGGGTCTCAGCACAGCAGGGGCACATAGCCCACCTGCATCACCAGTACATTTGGAAGAGGTACAGACACATGTCCACACTCAGTCACCAAGGTGAAGCCGTGGGGCCATGGGGACAGCTGACTTGGCCTTTCAGCTCCTCAGCACAGTGGGTTGCCTGGCAACAGGAGATGGTCTCTGCCAAGGATGTGAGAAAAGGGATCAGGTGATCAAAGTCACACCAGGGCAGCCTGGTCCCTGCGAGACACCCCCACCAGTCTGATGCTGGCCCAAGGGGCGCTGGGCCACTCAGAGAGATCTGCAGAGAACCTGCAATGAGGGGTGCTGTGGACAGGGGGCAGCAGGGATGCAGCTCCCAGTCAGCTCTGAACCCACCTGGGCCCTGTTCCTCCGCTGTGCGCAGGCATTCTGGGGTGTCTCCCACCCTTGAGTTTCAGACAGGGGGATTGTAAGCTGCACATGCTTCCTTCTAGACAAAGATGCTGCTCTTGCCCTGGTCCTACACCTCACAGGGCACCTGAACACTGCTGCCTGCTGGAGCCGGCCCTCGCCCACCCCACAGGAGTCATGGACACCTTGGGTTTCACCAATGGGAATCTGGTGTCTCCTTTCCTGTGCCTCATTTTATTCCTCTAACCCCATCTTTCGTCTACCAGTCCATGTTGGTGTCTGCATATAAACCCACTGCTATCAAGATGGTTGAGCTTCATAACGACCTTATAGAACAGAATACAACAGCCCTGTGGGGTTTCCACGGCTGGGCATCACCCTTCTCCTGAGAAAGCAGCTGGTGGCTTCAAACCACCAATCTGTCCGTTCAAAGCCAACTGCTTAATCCCTGCACCACCAAACTGAAACAAGACCATGGCTGTTGAGCTGATTCTGACTCACAGTGACACTGCTGTTGTTGTTGTTGTTGTTCCATGCCAATTGAATCAGTTCTGATTCATAGGGACCCTGTATAGGGGTTCCAAGGATCAGCTAGTGAGTTTGAACCTCAGACCTTGAAGTTAGCAGTCTAGTACTCATCCTACAGTGCCATACCAGTATGCCTATGTTAAATTGTTCAATGCTGTACAGTCAATTCTGACTCACAGTACCCTGTATAGGGTTTCCAAGAAATGCCTGGTGGTTTGAATGGCCAGCCGTGCTATCCTATAGCACCAAACCAGGACTCCAGGACTCCTACAAGGCAGAGTAAAATTCCTCCATAGGCTTTCTGAGCTTGTACATCTTTACAGAAGCAGGAAGTAACATCTTTGTCCCCCAGAGCATCCCCTCTCTTTACTCTGAGCCTATGAAGTATATGAGAGTCACCAGAGACATGGGACCCCAATAACGGGGGCACAGCTTCTTCCTGGATGATTATCTCCTTTTCTGCCATCTCAGCTTTATCTCTCAAACCTTCTGCTGAGTTTTTATAGACTCATTCATGCTTTGGAATTCCCCAAAGCTGATGTGTTCTCTTGGTGTTGGCTTGCTTGTAGAGGCCTCTGTTTGCTTCAGGGACGCAAAGCCGTCTTCAGCTTTACAGATGGTTTGACATTTTCATCTTTCTCTGTATTGTCTTTCCTTTTGAGTTCCTTTTATCGGCTTTAAGAAAATTGGAATCTGATTGCACAACCTCTAGAAACATTCAAACAGCAAAGAATACTGTAATAAAATGCTTACCAAATCATTGAAAACATAGAGAACCAACTATTGGATAAATAATAGAGTTCAGAGAAAGAGACAAGAGAGAATGAAGGAACAGTTTGTTGTTTGTTTTTTTTAATTTCCAAGAAAATCTCCCACCTCCGAAGGTTATGAGTTTCCGAATCAGAAGACCCCAACATCCCAGTTTGAAGACCCATATCCACATTTCCATGAAGTAGAAGAACCCTGGAATTAGGGTAAGACTTTCTGTCGCACATCCTTTGGACATGTCAACAGGAAGGACCAGTCCCTGGAGAAGGACATCATGCTTGGAAAAGTGGAGGGTCAGTGAAACAGAGGAAGACCTCAATGAGGGTCTTCTTTGAATTCCTCTAGGATTCCAAAAAGAGCTCTGGTAGCATAAATGGTTATGAATCGGGCTGCAAACCACAAGGTCCACAGTTCAAAACTACCAGCTATTCTGCTGGAGAAA
>NW_006408614.1:11561731-11571806 GCF_000296735.1 Chrysochloris asiatica | reverse complement strand
TAAATGAATATAAATGTTTTGTTTTGTATGTGTGCATCAGATACTTTTACTTTGTTCATTTGTGACATTGAAGATGTAAATGGGGCCAGCTCATTTTCAACTGCACGTGTTCTAGTTATATCATGTTAGGTACAAGTTAGACTTTACAATTTTATTTATGTAGAGATTATGCATATAGTTATGGGTATCAAGTTGACAAGGGTGGGCTGTAATGTTTAGGGTTTTGTGTCAACTAGACTAGGCCAGGGTTTCCTGAAGTTTAACAGTGGAGATGTGCTTATTTCCATGGTGATGAAACCAAATACGGGCTTAGTTAGCTCTATGATGAGCAGCTGTGAGCAGCCAATTAATTGAAGGGACACTTCCTTGGGGATGTGGCCTGTTCCCAATATAATGGACACATGGGAAAGGCTCTCCTCCACTGGGGACCTGGGACTCTGCAATTGGGAGCCATTTCCTTGATAAGAAACTTCTCTTCATCAATATATACATACATATGGGTCACTGGTCTTGCTTCTCTAGAAAGCCGGGCCTAAAACAGAGATTGTAATCACTGAGATGAAACAAAGTATCTGATTTGCTGAATGTAAAATGATGGTCTGCTCTATAAAACTTTCATTTGATTTACAATAAAAATTTAAAAATTAAGAAAAAGGGTACATGCCGAGTAAATGTTGTTGTCCAGTGTCACCTAGTCAGTTTCGACATGTCGCGACCTTGTGTAGGGTTCTGTGGAGTAGTTGGTGGATTTCAACTACTAACCTTGTAGTTAGCAGTCCAGTGCTTATCCTACAGTGTAACACCAGGGCTCCTATCCAGTGAATATTGGGTGAAAAATAAATTTGAAAGCTAAAATATTGTAAGAAAGAAAAACAAATACTACTAAATAATGGTAAAAGTTAAATGCCCCAAAATGTTACAAAAATTCTTTTTAAACAAAATAAACACCAAATATGTGAGAATGAAAACAATAACATTCTCCACCCCCAAATGATAAACCTTTCATCCAAGTGAGAAATTTGAAAACATCTGTCTCAATAATTGAAAAGTCAAACAAATTTAAAAACAAACAAGCATGTATATATATATATTTGTATAGATAGATAGATAGAGATATAGTTGTTCTTGAGTGCTGTTGAGTTGATTCTGACCATAAGTTTATATATATATATACTTATTGGAAATACGCAGAATCCTACATTCAACTCAACTCTCAGGTACATTTGCAGTATTTTTGAGACTTGACTATGTACTAGGCTAGCCTTCATCAAACTTTTAAAAAAACTCGTTTTCAAACAGAACATATTCTCTGATCACAATTCAGTTAAGTTAGAAATCTATAATAAAAATATTTTTTGTAATGTGAAAAGACATATCAAAATAATTACTCAAAGGAACAATGGGTTCAATTTTAATAAGGTCTTAAAATATATAAAATATATAAATCCTATTGTTGTTGGGTGGCAACACACCATGTCTCTTAAGTCCAACAGAACAAAACCCTACCGGGTCCTGTGGCAGCCTCATGATCATTGCCATGTTAGATCCCATTGCTACGGTCACTGGGTCAATCTATCTTGTTGAGAGTGTTCTTTGTTGCTGACCCTTTACTTTACCAAGCATGACGTCCTTCTCCAGGGACTTGTCCCTGCTGAGAACATGTCCAAAATACCTGAGAGAAAGTCCGCCTATCCTTAAAGCTAAGGAACATTCTGGCTGCATTTCTTCCAAGACATTCTTCTGGCAGTTCATGGACTAGACCTTCTCTTCATCGACCTCATAATCCAAATGCAGCAGCTTCTTCTTTGATCATTTTCTTCAATGTTCTGCGTGCACATGATGCAACTGGAAATGCCATGACTTGGGTCAGAAGCACCTTAGTTCTCAAAGTGAATCTTTGCTCTTTAACACTTTAAAGAGGTCTTTCACAGCAGACTTGCCCAATGCAATATGTCATTTGATTTCTTGACTGCTGCTTCCATGGGCGTCAATCAAGGACCCAAGTAAAATAAAATTTCTGAAAACTTCAATCTTTTCTCAGTTTATCATGATCTTACTTGTTGGTCCATTTGTGATGGTTTTTGCTTTCTTTATGTTAGGTTGTAATCCATACCAAAGACTGTAGTCTTTCATCTTCATCAGCAAGTGTTTCAAGTTCTCTTCACTTTTGGCAATGAGATTGTGTCCGATGCATATCACAGGTTGTTAATGAGCCTTCCTGCAATCCAGATGTGGCATTCGTCTTCATACAGTCAGATGGTCATCTTCTCTGCACAGTTCAGTCAGATGGTGGTCTTCTCTGTACAGCCCAGTTGTACAGTCCAGTCAGATGGCTGTCTTCTTTGTACAGTCCACTCAGATGGGGATCCTTTGATGACCTGAAGCAGAGGAGGACATGTGTTTGCCCTGGGTGAGCTGACTCACCTGTTCTATGCAGTTAGCTGCCAATAAAGACTCTCCAAAGGATTTCTAAAACTTGGGCCAAGTCTGCGCATGTGCACTTCACACAGGAAGAACCAGCAGACTCAGCGCTTTCATTCCCCCAAGGAGAACTCCTGGCACTGCAAGGCTCTATGAGCAAACAGGAGGCCAGGCAGCCAGAGAGGGTGGCAGCTGGGGTCCTTCTGCTCAAGGACAGCACAGGAATCAAGACTCCAGAGGCCAGTCTGCATGACTACCTCTGCCCAATACCCTGGTTCCTTCCTTTCAGCATCTGGAGACTTGATGGAGTGACCTACCATCTCTAAAACCTTTTTCACACCCCTCAGCAGAGCTACCCCACTCTCTTCAATGGCACCAGATTCTCCCTTGCTCCTGAACACACCACACATCTGCATCTTGGGGAAGGTACCTGCAGAGACTCATGCTTCAGCCTGCCTAGGTTTAGATTTATGGTCTGACTGATATCATCATGTTCAGTTTTTCCATGTGACCCCATTGTGCAGAAGGATGGGAGATTCTTTCCCTATACTGGAGATAATTATTTTAGACACTAGAAAATATGTTCTGGAAATGGTTTGGCTGGACAGGTCAGTGGGGGCGGGGCTGGCACACCCTCCTTGCAACTTCTAGACGCTAGAAAATCCATGCCCCATGCCCAGATGTGCGGGTCTGCTGGAACTCAGCTGGTGGGCTGTGTGGGGCTTTAACTGACAGAGAAGAGATGTGAAAGCATCCTTGAATGAGCCCTCCGTTCCTACCTCTCTCCATCCTCCACCCATGAGAAGCTGATCTCCTTTATCACTCTCCTCTCTCGCAACATGTCATCTCCTTTCAGCCAGACCAACCCAGTGTCCACTCACAGTCCACTCCATGCCGAGATGGCATTCTCCCAGGAATCCACTCTGAGACCTTGGACTCCCTGTTCACCAGCTCTTTCTTCCTCTGCATTCCTGTTATTGATTGTTATGTATCATTGAGTCAGTTCAGACTCACAGTGATCCTGTGAACAGCACAATGAAACACTGCCTGGTCCTACACCATTCTCACAATTGTTACCCCAGAATCCTCTGTTGCTGCCACTGCATCAATCCATCTCATTGGGGGTCTTCCTCTTTTTAGGCAACCTTCCACTTTACCAAGCATGATGTCCTGCTCCAGGAATCGGTCTTTTCTGGTCACACGCCCCTCACTTCTAAGGAGCATTCTGACTATTTCTTCCAACTCAGATTTGGTTGTTCTCCTGGCCGTCCATGGTCTTTTCAGTATCCTTCACCGATACCATAATCCATACAGTCTTCTTTTTTCACTGCCCAACTTACACATGCGTATGAGATGACTGAAAAGACTATAACTTGGGTCAGGTGCACCTTGGTTTCCAAACTGACATCTTTGCCCGTGCACATGTAGTGCATTGTTTGATTTCATGACTGCTGCTTCCATGAGTGTTGATAGTGAATCCAAATTAAATGAAGTCTTGATAACTTCAATCTTTTCTCCATTTATCATGATGTTGTTTACTGGTCCAGTTGTGAGGCTTTTTTTTTTCTTTACAAAAGGCTGTGATCGTTGATCTTCATCAGTAAGTATTTATTATTATTATTTATTTAAGTGAAGAGGACTTTCAGCAAGCAATGTTGTACCATCTGCATGTCGCAGGTTGTTAACAAGTCTTCCTCCAATCCTGGTGTCACATTTCTCTTCACATGATTCAGCTTCTTGGGTTGTTTGAAAGGATACAACGCTGGTACACAACATTCTGGTTTTAAACCCTACATTATCCTATTGTTCTGTTTAAATGGCTGTCTCTTGGCCTATGGACAGGTTCCTCATGAGCACAAATAAGTGTTCTGGAATTCCTATAATTTGTGATGTTATCCAGTTTGTCATGATCCTCACAGTAGAGAGAGCCTTTGAATAATCAATAAAGCCCAGGCAAATATCTTGCTGGTGTTCTCTGCTTCCAGCCAGGATCCATCTGATGTTAACAATGGCAACCTTCAGTCCACGTCCTCTTTTGAAGAGACACCCACTGTTTTGGGTGCCTTGAAGTTAATTCTGATGCATAGCAACTCCATTGAATGGAGTAGAACTGCCCAAAAGGTTTCCGAGGTGCTCATTTTTAGGGAAGCAGACTGCTACATCTTTGCCTATGGGAACACCCTCCAACCATGAGGAGGTGCCCTTAACCCACAGCACCATCAGGGACCCTTGAAACAAGAGCTAGAAAAGGAAAGGAGAGCTAGGTTTTTTGTTGTAGGTTAAATGGTACGACACTGTTCAAAGGTTGTTTTTATTACCAGGTGCTATGAAGTCAGTTCTGACTCAAGTCACCCTCTGCACGACAGAATGTAGCACGACCCAGATTTGGAGATCGTGGAATAAATTAAAGATTTGTGTTGTAATTTCTAGAGCAACTGTTGACAATTAAACAGTGTTATTGCTAACTCTGGTGTGGCACTGTAGGATCAGCACTGGACTGCTAACCTCAAGGTCAGAGATTCAAACTCGCCAGTTGTTCAGAAACACTATACATGGTCATTATGAGTCAGAACCAATTCAGTGATGCTTAGAAACAATAACATAGCTAATAAAGTAATAAAATATGGAAAACTGAACCCACTACCATTAAACTAAACCCAATTCCAATCACAGATAGAGCCATTCCATCCATTTTCCTATGCTGGCTGGTATCTTTATGGAAGCAGTTGGTCAGGTGTTTCTCTATGACAGCTGCTGGTGGGTTCAAACCACTGGGCTTTCAGTGAGCAGCCGAGTGCTTTAACCCCCACATCACCAGGGCTCCTCTCCACGATGGCACTGTGGACCATGCCCTGCCGTGCTGTAGATTTGGTGTGGGCAGGAATGGTGCCACCTCCTTCACCAGCTACCCTCTGGAGCCCAACATGACTGTTGGCGAGGGATGGTCACTGTTTCCTGCACATATGAATGAATGCCCCCTGGTCCTAGTCTGTGTGGATAATGCAGCTGTTTGTTTCCCTGTCCAAGTCCAGGCCTTCCTAACATGCATTCTCTCAGCATCTGAGAGCGGAGTTCATTTGGAGACCCTTGTCTTGGTCCTTCGTGCAGCCTCAGAGCAAGACCACAGGTATCCAAGAATTCACTCTCCCCCGTAACACAATCACACACAGTCCCTCCTCCCTGCACTGCCTGTGGGCCACCTGCCTACCGAGAGCCCTCTCCCCGACTCTCCAGATGGGTGGGCTCTGTAGGAGAGCCCCTCAACCCTGTGCAATCATTCATTCATTCATTCATTCAACTACTGTGTTCCAAGAGCCTGCTCTGTGCCAGGAATGACTTTGGGCACTGGGATTTGATGGTAGACAAAATGGACAATGTTGCCCACCTTCTGGTAGCTACTGAGGAGCCCTGTTGCAGCAGTGGACTAGGTGTTGAGCTGGTAACTGAAAGGTCAGCAGTCTGAACCCGCCAGCTACTCTGCAAGAGGAAGATGAGGCTGTCTGCTCACACAGAGATTTGCAGACTTAAACACCCTTCAGGGCAATTTGCTCCATAAAGCTGCAGCATTGATGTCAGTCAGAACTGGCTCCATGACAGAGGATTTGATTTGCTTTTTTTGTAGCTAATGACTCAATGGGTAAAGAATTCCCAAATTGCCTCCCTGAAGGGTCTTGGGGCCCAGGGGAGAGAGGGGGAGCAAAGAACCGAGCAGGTAGGGTCCCTAACCAAGTCCCATCAGCCTGACCCCACCCTTACCTGATAAGCTTTACAAAGCTTGAGTTAATGCTGCAGGTTAATGCACTGGACTGCAAAGTTGGCAGTTCAAGCTCACCAGCTGCTCCTCAGAAACCCTATGCAGGGTCACTATGGGCCGGAACTGAATTGACAGCACTTCACAACAACAACAATGCTAAGGAGTCCTGATGGCATTGTAGGATAAGCACTGAACTGCTAACCACTAGGTCAGTGGTTCAAACCCACCAGCTGCTTCGTGGAAGAAAGATGAGGCTTTCTGCTCCCGTAAAGATTTACAGCCTTGGAAACCTTATGAGTAAAAGTCAATTCAGTGGCACAACGACAACAGTGCTAAGGAAAAGAAAAAGTGTTGGTAAAAAGATCTGAACTTGATGCTGGGTTCAATTTGATTCTCTGGCCTCTGACCCTCCAGCCCACCAGCCCACAAGGCCGCTTTCCCATCAGTGGTTTCCAGGCTCAGTGAAATGGGAAGGCAGGTGTGAAAGGTAGATGGATGGAGACATGTAAGTCAGCTGTCTCCTGGGGCTCCACTCATGTAGGGACTGAGGTGCCGGGTGGTCTGGGGTCTCAGCACAGCAGGGGCACATAGCCCACCTGCATCACCAGTACATTTGGAAGAGGTACAGACACATGTCCACACTCAGTCACCAAGGTGAAGCCGTGGGGCCATGGGGACAGCTGACTTGGCCTTTCAGCTCCTCAGCACAGTGGGTTGCCTGGCAACAGGAGATGGTCTCTGCCAAGGATGTGAGAAAAGGGATCAGGTGATCAAAGTCACACCAGGGCAGCCTGGTCCCTGCGAGACACCCCCACCAGTCTGATGCTGGCCCAAGGGGCGCTGGGCCACTCAGAGAGATCTGCAGAGAACCTGCAATGAGGGGTGCTGTGGACAGGGGGCAGCAGGGATGCAGCTCCCAGTCAGCTCTGAACCCACCTGGGCCCTGTTCCTCCGCTGTGCGCAGGCATTCTGGGGTGTCTCCCACCCTTGAGTTTCAGACAGGGGGATTGTAAGCTGCACATGCTTCCTTCTAGACAAAGATGCTGCTCTTGCCCTGGTCCTACACCTCACAGGGCACCTGAACACTGCTGCCTGCTGGAGCCGGCCCTCGCCCACCCCACAGGAGTCATGGACACCTTGGGTTTCACCAATGGGAATCTGGTGTCTCCTTTCCTGTGCCTCATTTTATTCCTCTAACCCCATCTTTCGTCTACCAGTCCATGTTGGTGTCTGCATATAAACCCACTGCTATCAAGATGGTTGAGCTTCATAACGACCTTATAGAACAGAATACAACAGCCCTGTGGGGTTTCCACGGCTGGGCATCACCCTTCTCCTGAGAAAGCAGCTGGTGGCTTCAAACCACCAATCTGTCCGTTCAAAGCCAACTGCTTAATCCCTGCACCACCAAACTGAAACAAGACCATGGCTGTTGAGCTGATTCTGACTCACAGTGACACTGCTGTTGTTGTTGTTGTTGTTCCATGCCAATTGAATCAGTTCTGATTCATAGGGACCCTGTATAGGGGTTCCAAGGATCAGCTAGTGAGTTTGAACCTCAGACCTTGAAGTTAGCAGTCTAGTACTCATCCTACAGTGCCATACCAGTATGCCTATGTTAAATTGTTCAATGCTGTACAGTCAATTCTGACTCACAGTACCCTGTATAGGGTTTCCAAGAAATGCCTGGTGGTTTGAATGGCCAGCCGTGCTATCCTATAGCACCACACCAGGACTCCAGGACTCCTACAAGGCAGAGTAAAATTCCTCCATAGGCTTTCTGAGCTTGTACATCTTTACAGAAGCAGGAAGCAGCATCTTTGTCCCCCAGAGCATCCCCTCTCTTTACTCTGAGCCTATGAAGTATATGAGAGTCACCAGAGACATGGGACCCCAATAACGGGGGCACAGCTTCTTCCTGGATGATTATCTCCTTTTCTGCCATCTCAGCTTTATCTCTCAAACCTTCTGCTGAGTTTTTATAGACTCATTCATGCTTTGGAATTCCCCAAAGCTGATGTGTTCTCTTGGTGTTGGCTTGCTTGTAGAGGCCTCTGTTTGCTTCAGGGACGCAAAGCCGTCTTCAGCTTTACAGATGGTTTGACATTTTCATCTTTCTCTGTATTGTCTTTCCTTTTGAGTTCCTTTTATCGGCTTTAAGAAAATTGGAATCTGATTGCACAACCTCTAGAAACATTCAAACAGCAAAGAATACTGTAATAAAATGCTTACCAAATCATTGAAAACATAGAGAACCAACTATTGGATAAATAATAGAGTTCAGAGAAAGAGACAAGAGAGAATGAAGGAACAGTTTGTTGTTTGTTTTTTTTAATTTCCAAGAAAATCTCCCACCTCCGAAGGTTATGAGTTTCCGAATCAGAAGACCCCAACATCCCAGTTTGAAGACCCATATCCACATTTCCATGAAGTAGAAGAACCCTGGAATTAGGGTAAGACTTTCTGTCGCACATCCTTTGGACATGTCAACAGGAAGGACCAGTCCCTGGAGAAGGACATCATGCTTGGAAAAGTGGAGGGTCAGTGAAACAGAGGAAGACCTCAATGAGGGTCTTCTTTGAATTCCTCTAGGATTCCAAAAAGAGCTCTGGTAGCATAAATGGTTATGAATCGGGCTGCAAACCACAAGGTCCACAGTTCGAAACTACCAGCTATTCTGCTGGAGAAAGATGGGGCTTTCTGCTCTCGTAAAGATTTACAGCCTCGGAAACCCTGTGCAGGGTCGCTATGAGTCGGAACCAACTCCACGGCACATAACAACAGCAGCAGGATGCCAGAACTGCCAGTTGGGTGTAATGCCAATCAAAGAGCATAGTATTCTTCTAGGAAGGGTCAGAGAGATGGAAACACCACCTTCAGCAGTGTAGACTCCTACATGGAGGAGATGCTTAGAAACAGCAGCTTCACAGTCTGATATTTCTTATTTAATAAAGGTTTCTGTGATTGTGTAGAATTACCTTTTGACTTTCCCTGATATCTACATGAACAGAACAAAATGTATAGTGGGTTGTAAGGTGGACCCCAAAAGATGTGTCCACCTGGAATTTAGAAGATGACCTTACTTGGGAAAAAGGTCTCTGCAAATATGATTAAGTAAAGGAGTTTTGAGATGAGGTGGTCCAGGATGGTCAGAGTGGGCCCTAAATGCCGTCAAGTCAGTTCTAACTCCTACTGTTCCTGTATAGGGCTTCCAAGGAGTGGCTGGTAGGTTTGAACCACTGACCTTGTGGTTCACAGTCCAGTGCTAATCCTTACAGCACCACACCAGGACTCCAAATCCAGTGACGGGGTCCTTAAAAGGGACACAAATGGAGACAGCCTAAGAAGACAAAGATGGTCATGTGAAGACAAAGGCAGACACGGGCAGTGACTAATCACTGAACTCCTGGACCCACCAGAAACTGGAAGACACGAGATAGGGTCCTCCCTCAAGCCTCCAGAGGTTATCAGGGACTGCGGGCACCTGTCTACAGACTCTGGCCTCCAGAAGGGAGAGAAGACATGACTGACCATCATGCTATACAGCAGTGGTCATTTGTTGCCGCAGCCCAGCACGCAGGAGGTGAAAGGGTTATGTTGTTACTGTTGTTGTCCCCTGACATCCCGTCCATGCCAACTCCTGGAAACCCCTAAGTTATCATCGTCCACAACATGCAGCAGTGGACAATGGCCAAGTGCTCATCCAATCCACCCACCTCGTCCTGGGCCCATGGACAGACCACACTTCCCAGTCTTCCTTGCAGTTAGCTGGGGGGATGGATGACAGTATCTGGTCAATGGAATGTGCTTCTTTGGGCCACTCCAGGTGATCTCCCTGATGCCTTGACATGGGAACTTGGGAACATGATTATCTGATTTGTCATTCCACAGAGGAAGGAT
>NW_006408614.1:11543472-11561588 GCF_000296735.1 Chrysochloris asiatica | reverse complement strand
TGTAACCCACAATCATCTTCTTCATGTGTTCAACCTTCCCCTTAAGGGTACGAGATAGTCTCAGACCCCGAGGCAGAGAGGTGTGGTCTCAGTAGCCTGGGCTTTCGGGCAGGCCCACGGGAAACCCTGAGGCCCAGCATTCTTGTCTCCAACCCTAAGGCTCGATCTCATCTCCCAGGGGACAGAGCTGGAGGGTCCCACACCCAGTTAACTCTTGATGGCCTAAAGGCTGGCTTTCCTCATTCTTTCCCACTTCCTGCATTGGCTGGAACAGCAGGCTCAGGGCCATACAGATGTTCCATTCAGAACTAGCAAAGTCAGACTCTATTTCCCATTTGAGGCCCCTCAGTTTCTATGAAACCAAGTTCTCAGGGCGTGTTGGCACCTCACGCTTTAAGGATACACTAAGCATCTCCCTAGGTTTAGAACCTGCCAACGGAGCAAGCTTGGAGTTGATGACTCACATTTTCTCTAGAATATTTTTTAATCCCTATGAGCTTGTGATTAAAAAAAAAAAAAAAAATTAAACTTCCTCAGCTATATAAAGCATTCCGGCCACTCCACAGGTCTTTGTAAACAGTCTTGCTGATTTAAGCAAGAATTAATTGCACATGGCTGGCAGACGCACAAACTTTCTTTATGTGCCCTGAACCCCGGGCTGTGAGTCAGAGTGTTATGCAATCAGTGTGCGGTGGTCCTGGGTTTATCTGAGTCATTTTATGCAGGGCTGGCCTTCCTACCACTAAACACAGATACCCCCCAGATCTGGAAAAGCAAATGGGGGCTCTGGTGTTGGGGTAACTCACATTGGAACAGTTCACCACCTGCACCATGGGTCCCACCTCACCCCTGTGACCTCAGACGGTCCCTTAAATGTCCTCAGACTCTCATCTCTTTGGTCCAGGTCAGGTGCCATCTAGTCGGTTCTCACTTGAACGGAAAGAAATGCTGTGCAGTCTTACACCATCTTCACCCTCGTGTCTGTATTTGAGCCCATTGTTGTAACCACTGTGCCAGTCCACCTCATGAAGGTCTTTCTCCTTTTTGCTGACCGTCCACTTTACTAAGCATGCTGTCCTTCTCCATAAACTGCTACTTCCTGACATGTATATATGGATGTATATATGGATGTATATCCAAAGTACAGGAGACTGAGTCACACCATCCTCACAACTAAGGAGCTTCTGGCTACACTTCATCCAACACAGGTTTGTTCGTTCTTCTGGCAGTCTATGGTCTAGTCTACATTCTTCTCCAACACCATCATTCAAATGCACCAATTCTTCATCATCTTCCTTGTTCATTGTCCAGTCTTCACATGCGTATCAGGTGATTGAAAATACCATGGCTTGGGTAAGGTGCACCTTAATCCTCAAAGTGAGATCTTTGCTCTTGAACATTGTGATGCGGTCTTTTGAAGCAGATTTGTCTGATGAAATATGTTGTTGGATTCTGTACAAGTGGGCTGGGAGGGAGGTGGAGGATGGGCCCCAATTCTGGGGCTGGGAAGTACTGAATAGATGGTCTCCTCACCTCCTCCTCCTCGCAAAGGCATGGCAGGCAGCAAAGGGGTGATCCGGGCTCCTTCTTCTGCACAGAACACACTGCCCACCAGGTTTGGTGGCCGTCCAGGAGGGGACGAGAAGGCGCAGTCCTCCCATATAGCCGGTTAGTCTCTGAGGGATGCAGTAACACACCACAGAAGGGCTGGTAACACCATACCACAGAGAGTTGTAACACAACACCACAAAAGGCTATAACACAACACGACAAAGGGCTGCAGACTTAACATTGTCTTGTGAGAATGTTTCAAGATTGCTGGGGATGGAAACAAAGCCAGGACTTGGAGGCAGGCAGCACCTTCTCTTGGTTCCATTTCCTAGCAGCTTTGGGTGGTGAAAATGATGAATGCTCTTGTCCTCTCATGAAAAAGTTGGCAGATTGAGTCCACCCAGGGCTGAGTCTGAAGAAAGTGTCAGTGATCCACTTCCAAAAACCCAGACTTTGAAAACCCTATGGAACATAGGTAATTCTACCCTGATACACATGGGGGCCCTCTGAGTCCGAGTTAACTTGATGACCTCTGGTTCGATTGGGGCTGAGTTTGCACCCCAAATCCATCCACCTTTGCCTGGGACACAAAAGATCTACTGAACCAGGGATTCCACTCAGGTGGATCACCTGACCTCAGGAGATAGACACACATTTGTGAAAAGTGAACCAAGCTTAGCATGACTGCACCAGGTGTCTGATAGGAAGTGCTCAGCTGGTCCCATTCTCCAGCCCCACCACAGGGCTCTTGGTGTTGAGTGGGTCTGAGATCCAACAGGGTCACCATTCACCTCACTGTGCACTTTCTGTGTACACAGCAGACTAATATGAGGATAAAGTTCAAGGATAGGTAGAGAAAGTGGAAGGTCGAGCCAAGGGTGACATCAGATGTTTACTCTACGGTAAGTATGTACAATAGCAGACTGTTGAAATGAGATCCAGTATAGCACCTTCCAGAGTGATGGACAGGTAGACACTTTTGCACCAGAACCAGCCACTTGTCTGCAAGCCAGGATCAACTAAGTCCAGCCCAAAGTGTCCACAAGGTTCAGAGCAAAGGCAGAACTTGGCTCACTGAACAATTTTAGCAGCCAAAGTAACAGTCTCTCACATTTGAAGGGACCCATCCCCCCCCCAACCCTAAATGTGAAACTGGACCCTGGCTTTCCTGGGCTTGAGAGGTTAGGACAGGGGCTGGAGCACCTGGTGTTGGGTGAGGTAAGCAGTGGATTGCCTGGGCTTCCACAAGGCTGGTATGACCCACTCTCTTGGTACCAGACCATAAAGAAGTCTTGGCAGAAGTTTCTGGAATCAGCACTCCCTTCTCTGTCCATCTCAGTGATGGTCTGTAAAGGTTGCTCTTCGGCAGGGCTGCCCCTGACTGGTTTCAAGCAAGGTTCCAAGTCACGGTGTCCATGACCCTGCCCATGGGCAGCTCAGGTACTAGTGGGGAGGTGGGAGACGGAGGGTTCTTTTCTATGTGTCAGAGAGCAGACTGACACCTTTCATGAGGCTCAGTCATTCCCTTTGCTTACGATCCACCTGACTTTCCATACAACCAACACACACACATACACACACACACCCTCTTCCTGCGCCTCAGACATATCTGCAGCAACCACAAGCAGGACCATCCACCTGAAACCCCCATTGTTGTTTTCAATGATGATGAATGTCTGCAGTCAATACCAACTCAGAGTAGCCCTGTGTGACAGATAGAACCATCCCAGAGAGACTCCCCAACTCTTATGGTAGAGTTAAACTTGGGGTCACATGGAGGTCTTGGAGCTCATTCCATCCTCAGTTAGAATCACAGTAAAAAGACAACAAAACAGCCAGAATCTCACATCACTCCCAGCCCATCTCTCCACACTGGGGTCTGGAGCTGAGTGACCACTTCCGAAATCTACAATAAATGTCACCCCAGGAATCCTCCTGGCATTGCCCATTTTGAGTGGATATCCACTAATGAATGACCTAGTACAGACCCAGAGTAAGCCAAATTCCCACTGTCATTGAGCTGTTTCGGACTCATAGTGACCTAACAGGTGAGAGTAGAACAGCTCCAGGGTTTCCAAGACCGTATGTTTTGATTGGAGCAGACAGACTCAGCCTTCTCCCACAGAGTGGTTGATGGGTTTGAACCATTGATCTTGTGGTTAGCAGCCCAATGCTTTGCCCACTACAATACCAGGACTCCATAGTAGGAAAAGAGAAAATGTCCTACTGGAGGCCAGCAGAAGAATCCAGACTCCTCACAGTTGCAGCTAAGACTTCTGCTTCAAGCCAAGATGGAGCAATCGCCCTCAAGACAAGTTATAGGAAACCACTGTTTTCAAGACACTGGGCATCAGACAAGACAGAACAGTGAGTCTCAAAATGGGAACAAGTGAAGTAAGCCCTGGCCATGGGACAGGGTGGAGGACAGACCTGGTCACTCTCTGAACTAAGGGGCTGGAGTAGAGAGGACATCTGCAGAGCACCCCACTCGTGTTTCTTCACACACAACTCAGACGAAGAACGAAGTGTGTGAAGAAACAAGGGAGAATCAGAAGGAGGGTGAGAATCTCACCATGAATAGGGCATAGAGTCCAATCCTCAGGTGGGCTTTGTCTGACTAGTGGGTTGAAATTCACCATAGACTAAATGCTGCTCAGGTCCTGCCAAACAAAGGTGAAGAACTAAACCCAATCAGAGCAAACTATTTCCAAGTAATTTCCCCACAACCCAGAACAAAACCCAAGAATGTGCATAAGAATGCAAAACACCCCACCCCAGGAGGTGAAATTTATTTACAGTGTAGGGAAGATTCCCAGACAGGCAGCGAAGCAAGAAAATCTGAGGAGGAAAATCAATGGAAAGCAGATGAGAGGATCAGTGAACAGAACTCTGAGTTGAAGAAATTCGAGGAAATGCTGAGCATGTTGAGTAAAGACATAGAAGGTACAAGAATGTAAATTGAACTTTTAGAGATGAAAACAACCATGCCTGAGATGAAAAATACAATGGATGGCATTAACAGCAAGTTAGACATTGGGAAGGAAAATGTGGTGATCTTGAAAACAGGGCAATAGAAACTTGCAAAGTAAAGCATCATGGAAATGAGGTAAAAGACCACAGGTGCAGAGATTGGCTCCGCATCCAGGACAGCATGGGCTCCTAGTGGATGAGGTGGCTTCCCAGAGGGCACCTGAGGAGGAAGGCACACTCTGGACGTGGCATGGGCCCTTCTCACTGCCCTGCCGCTCTTGGAGAGAAGAGTTTTGCCATCCCCCCCCGACACTCATCCTCACACTCCTGAGTGGACTATCAAGGCCTGATCCTCAAGCCGGAGGCTGTGTGGGCTGTGTGTCAGAACATCGGAATGCCTGATCCATTTCAGAGCTTAAGTCTTGTTTCTTGTTTCCATTGTTGTGGCCAGTAATAACATCCTGCTGACCATTGGAGGGGTCACAGTGCTGATGTCCAGCCTGAGAAAGAGATGGAGGCAAGGGTCAGGAGTAGCACTGGCCCAGTGTCTTAGGCTGGCTTCTCTAGATAAGTAAAGGCAATGAAGCATGTATGTGTATGCATGTAGAGAGGTCTCAAGGCAATGACTGATGTAGATGTTGAAGCTGACAAGTTGCAAGTACATGGTTTGATGAGAGGCTGGAGACTTCTCCTGACTCATGTTGCTGCAGGGTATGATGGACCCACAATCCACTGTATCACAACCTATGGAAGCTAGCTGTCTCCCAAAAACCAGAATTGTGCCCTGGAGTGGCACAGCCAATCAGCACACTCCAAGGTAGAATCAAAAAGTGAGTTTGTTAGGAGGTGGCACCAATGAGGAATCCAGCAGGGTGTATGTACAGAAAGCCCAGAGCACAGAACTTCTGTGTTTCCTAAAAGCTAACACTCACATCTACGCATTCCATTTCCAAGGATGAAGGATTTTATAATCTATGAAAGGAACAAAGAAAAAATGTCTAATTAGCTCCAACTTTTATCTAACAAACGTTTCTACTGCCACTATAAGTTTCATCTATGGTCCAAGGGTGGGGACACCAGCTCCAGGAATATAGTTCTTTAAGGCTGATCTCTTTTGGAATGTTGTATGTTACAATCTAGCATCCTCAGCACTTGGGCCTGGGGATTGAATCTTAATAATAATTTAATTCACTGAAACATCATAATGAATCCCAAAATGGCAGGCTGATGGCTCAAGTCCCAATAACTGGAGGTCAGATGGATTCAGGATCCGGAGCAAGCAAAAAAAAAAAAAAAAAGCTAGAGAACTTTACCAGAATGCCCATCGATGCTGGATGCAGACCACACCTCTGAGGAGATGCTCTTTCAGCTGACTGGTTGTTCCTAGCGGATCTCTTCATGCAGGAAATTGTATTACATGAGATCTTGTCATGGAGAATGACTACATCATTACACAACTTCCAAACCACTGAGAATCATGGCGCAGCCAAGTTGCCACACAACCTTAGCTATCACAACTGGCCAAGTCAGGAAATGTTTGTTAGGTTTGAGCACCTGCTTTGTGGTGCAGTTCCCAAAGTCTCAGAGACCAGCAGAAGCTGTGCCCCCCTCTACCAAGGAGGGGCTGACCTCTCATGGAATCAGAAAATGGGAGTTGGAAGGAGGATTTGAGCAAGGGGCAGTTGGGAGGTCTGTGTTTAGCACTCTATATCCTGCGAACCTTTTGCCAGCAGGATGTGTATCATGCACTCTTCCAGTGTTAAAGAAGACAGAGTCCACCTCTCAGCTCCTCTCCCATGTCACATACCTCTGTCTCCCTCCATTTGCCCTGGGATCTCACGTCCAGAGAAGAACCCAAGGAAATAAGTCAAAGGAAGGAGAGGTGGATTTTGTCACTGCAATTGGGACATGGAGATGTTCACTGTGGGAAAGGAAGGTGCAGGGCACATCCACCCAAGGGCAGATGCAGCTTTCAGCAAGACTACATCTCAGAAAAGAGGGAGGAAGTGGTCTTCCTCCGCACTCCTATCTCTTCTCTCAGGGGTACAATCAGGAACACTTCCCACGTGTACTTTCCTCCTCTGCTTCCCAAACTTCCAACATCCCAAAGCTGCTGGGGGTCCTCCCTGTCTGAGTCCAGCATTCTCCACATTCCAATTTATGCCCTGTGAGCATACATGTGCGTGTCTTTCAGTATTGCATATGTGACTGGTGTGTGTGTATATGCATGTGAGTGTATGGCCACATGTGCCATGTATATACATGCATGTGGGCATGCATCTGTGTGTGCATGTGTAGGCATGTTTGTCTTTGTGTGAGTATTCATGTATGCATCTGGTGTGTGCGTGCATGCAGGTGTGCCTGTGTGCCTATGAGCATATGTGTGCTTCAGTGTTAATGTGTGCCTGTGAGTTTGCATGACTGCTCACATGTGTGTCTATGTATACATATGTGTGGCTGCACATGTGCCCCTATGTGTCTGTCTGAATGTGTGCATGTGTGTCTGTGAGGGTGTACACATGCATGTATGTGTGTCTGTCTAAGTAAGTGCATGGGTGTGTGTCTGAATGTGGGTACATGTGTGTCTCTGTGAATATGTGCACCGTGTGTGCATGTGTGTATGTGAGTGAGTGTGTGCAGGTGTGCATGTCCGAGTGAGTGTGTGAACACCTCTGTGTGAGTGGTGTGTTTGTGTATGTCCGAATGAGAGTGTAAACATCTCTGTATGAGTGTGTGCAGGTGTGTATGTACGAGTGAGAATTTGGACATTTCCGTGTGAGTGTGTGCAGGTGTGTGTCTGAGTGAGAGTGTGGACACACTCACAGGCCCAACACTAGCCTCTTCAGAACTCAGCACAGAAACACAGGTGGAGGCTCAGTCCATCCTCACAGTTCTCAGTTAAGCCTTCATGCCGTGAAGGATGTGAAATGACAGAGGTCACATCTCTGTGACCTAGCTGTGGCTTGGACCACATTCTTTTCTTGCTTGTTTCCATTGTTGTGATCAGTAATAACATCCTCGATAAATCAGGAATTGGCAGCAACCTGGTCACAACTTCTGTGTCACTCATGTGTCCTGGTTTCCAAACATAACAGCAGACTTCCTCTTTGAAGATGTCTTAGGTTTTGTTGTTCGCTTGTTTCCTTTTCAGTAATTTCTTTTCTTTCATGTCTTTCATTTCAGAAAATTCAATAGCGTTTCAACCAAAAATTTTGAGTATGTTTTTATAAATGGAATTAAAGGTAAATCCCATTTGTTTTCTAAAACATTTTTAATCTAATGTAGTCAAAATGCTTTAAATTAATGGAAGAATGGTAACTAGCAAATATCAAAGTGTTAAATCAAAGTTGGTTAAATAAAGTGATTTTTGATGTAACGTTTTGGAAATCGCATTGCTACTTGGAAACGGGGCTTGTGTTGGAAGATTTGTTTGTACTCCTGCTCTGTAACTCAGCTCTCCTTCACATCGCCTCTGAGTCGCTGCCACCAAACGCTCCTTGCCCTCTGCAATGTGCCTATGCCCAGTGACAGCATCCCAGCATCTGCAGGGCCCCCAACACAGACTCACCTAGTTTCCAGGAAACAGGGCAGGGGATTTAAGGACGTGGTGATCTAGGACCTGGCCAGCATTGT
Source organism: Chrysochloris asiatica (assembly GCF_000296735.1). Classification (NCBI taxonomy): domain Eukaryota; kingdom Metazoa; phylum Chordata; class Mammalia; order Afrosoricida; family Chrysochloridae; genus Chrysochloris; species Chrysochloris asiatica. The sequence continues at coordinate 11,553,434 of NW_006408614.1, read as the reverse complement.
TGGTGGAAAGATGTTTGGTAGCCTGGCATGCACCCAGGTATGTTCTCATAAGTACAGGTGTGTGTGTGTGACATACATACCAACTCCTATTGAGTCACTCCCACTCATAGAGATCCTGCAGGACAGAGCAGAAGTGCCCAGTGCAGTTTCTAAGGCTGCCATCTTTATGGACACAGTGCCTGATGGGCTCAAACTGCCAACTTTTCAGTGAGCATCTGAGTGCTTTCCGTGCAGTGTCACCGGGGCTCCTTGTGTGGCATACAGGGTCAGTGTTGTCTGGAAATCTCAGGGCCCAAGGCAGGGTCTAAGAGTGATAGTGTGTGGAAGCGTGGTGTACACACATATATGAGGGAATGCATGTGCATTTGTGTATGTGTGCTTCATGGGTGCGTGTCTGTGTACGTGAGTGTGGGCATGGCTGCATGCATGTGTTTGTGCCTTCACGCACATTGTTTGTGTGCACATGTGTGAGGAGGTCTGGTGTGCCCATATGTGTGCATGTGTGAAGGTACATGTGTGTGCATATGTTTCTATATTGTGGGTATGTGCACATGTGTGGAGGTGTATGTATGTATGCATGTAGAATTGCATTTCATATATGTGCCTATGAGTACGTGTGTGGCTGTGCGTATGTGTCTGTCTTGTGGGTTTCTGCACATGTATATGTGAGGGATGTGTGTGTGCATGTATATATGTAGATATATGCATTTCCTGTATGTGACTATGATTATGTGTATGCACATATGTTTCTATATTGTGGGTGTGTGCACATGTGTGTCTGTGTATATGGGCATTGCATTTTATGTATATGCCTAGGAGTATGTGTTGAGTGTGGGTGTGCATGTGTGTCTGTCTTATGGGAGTGTGCACATGTATGTGTGAGGAGTGTGTATGTGTATACGTGGATATGTGCATTTCATATCTGCCAGTTTAGTCATTTCAGCTCAGGCCTGATGAGTTTTGTTTGCTTTTGTGTTTGAGCTCTGGTAGTAGTTATTAATGTTTTTCATTTCCTCAGAAATGACAGCTGTTCTGATGTTAATGGAGTTAATTGTTACACTCAGCATCTGGGGTGGTAATTTAGCACCTGCTAATGAAGACACATAGTTTGGGGTTTTGAGGAAATGACCAGATTACCGGTACTGTCATGCTGCTTGGTGACAAGTGGGGATTATAAAGGCAGAGCACCGTGTGGGGTCTGCGTTTCAGAACACGGACACCCTGTCAGCAAACATGCCACCCTGAGAACGCATCCTGCCCACATCGCCTGGTAGGCTGAACTTTTCTGTGAGATGGGACCCGTGTGTGGATAGAGAACTGCTTCAGAGGTTTTCAAGGCTGAAATATTTATGGAAACAGACCCACAAGTCTTTTCTCTCCTAGAGTCACAGAATGAGTTGAAACCAACGACGTTTCTTTTAGCAGCCAAGTGTTTAATCATAGTACCACCATGATTCCTGGGTCCTAAGACAACGAACCTGCCCCAAGGGCTGCCGGGGGTGAGGCTGGGCCTGAGTGCCCATGCCTTTGCTCTTTGCTTGGGTTCTCAAAGTGAACCCTTCAGGGCAGCTGGTTTGCTAAGAAAGTCATTGGTAGTAAGCAAATTATGGGGCAGCTGTCAGAGAAAGAGGAATAACCAATACAGAAAAAAGATAGAAAATAGTTGTCATCAAATTGATTCCAGTTCACAGCACCCGCGTATGTCACGGTAGAACTGTGTTCCATAAGGTTCTCAATGGCTAATCCCCAGGCCTTTCTTCCAAGGTGTCTCTGAGTAGACTCGAAGCTCCAACCTTCTGGTTAGTAGCCAATCACATTAGCATTTGTACCACCCAGAGACTCGATTTGTACAATCAAATCCATAGATGACAAACTGAGTATGACTCACAACATCCCTGTCAGACAGAGGAGAACTGCCCCATAGGGTTCCCGAGGCTGTAAGTCAGTAAGGAAGTTAACGGCCTCACCTTTCTCCCGTGGGTCAGCTGGTGGGTTCACAGTGCCAGCTTTTCAGTCAACAGCCCAACCCTTCCATCTGTACAGGGCAGGCAAGTGTTTATAGCATGGCTTCTGAGGAGAAACAATCACTGTCTGCTCTGTGTGTGTGTGATGCATGTGTGTGTGTGCATATGTGTGTGTGAGTACATTGTGTGATGCATGTGTATGTGTGTGTGTGGTGTGTGCGTATGAGTGCATTGTGTAATATGTGTGTATGTGGTATGTGGTGTGTGTTTGCTACATGTATGTGTATGCATGTGTGTGTATATATGTGCTCATGCATTGTGTGATACATGCAGGGGTGTGAATGTTGATACAAGTGGTGTGGTGTGTGATATGTTTGTGTGTGTGCATGTGAGTGCATTGTGTGCTGTGTGTGTGTGTAGGCACTTTGTGTGTGGTACATATATGTGTATGTGAGTGCATTGTGTGATGTGTGTGTGTAGGCACTGTGTGTGATACATATGTGTGTATGTGAATGTGTGTTGATACATGTGTATGTGTGTGTGTGTGATACATGTGTGCATATATGGTGTGTGCACATGTGTATTAGTGTGACCACGTTTGTGTGGCCCATGTGTGTGCATGCATTGTGCACATGTGTGGTGTGTGTGGTACACATGTGTGTGCATGTGCACATGTGTGAGTTTGTGATGTGTGTGTTGGCGTGTGTGTTGTTTGATACATGTGTGTGTTGTGTATGCATGAGTGTGTGTGAGTGTGCATGTGTGTGATACATGTGTGTATGTGTGTGTGAGTGTGAGTGTATTGTGTAACACATGTTTATGTATGTGTGTGCATGTGTGTGCATGTGTGCTAAACTATGTAGTGTGTATGTGTGTGAGTGCATTGTGTGTGTGAGTATATTGTGCTACATTTTGTGCATACATGTGATGTGTGACACATGTGTGTTGTGTTGTGATACATGTGTGTATATGTGTGTGTGGCATGTGTCTGCACATGGCTGCATGTGCTGTACATGTGTGTGGGTGTGTGGTACATGTGCATGTGTGGTGTGTGTGTGGGTGGTATGTGTGTGCGACATGTGTGCACATATGGGTGTATGTGATGCATATTTGTGTGGTGTGTGGTACATGTGTGGTGTGTGTGGTGTTTATGTGTGAGTGCATGTGTAATACATGTTTTTGATGTGTGTGTGAGTGTGTGATGTGTGTCTGTGGGTGTCCACTTGTGCGAGTGCATTGTGATACATATGTGTGAGTGCATGTGTGATACATGTTTGTGGTGTGTGTGTGAGTGAGTGTGTGATGTGTGTATGAGTGTGTGCACATGTGTGGGTGCATTGTAATATGTGTGTGATACATGTGTGTTGCATTATTGAATGGTACCTGCACGATACATGTGTGTGCATGTATGTGGCATGTGTGTGTGTGTGCGCATGATGTGTGTGTGTGTGTGTGTGTGTGTGTGTGTGTGTGTGAGATATTCTCCAGCCTGTGTTTTCAGCGAGTTCAGGTTAGACACACCAGGAAAAGCCGAGCCTGTGTGTATGGATTAGGTGTATGTGAATCTGTTCACCTGCTGTTTAACAAATGGCAACGTTATGCTGTGGGATAAAACACTGGAACGCAAGGTTGTTTTGAACCACAAGGTTGGTGGTTCAAACTCACAGGCCGCTCCTTGGAAACCCTGTATAGGTTTTCTAAGAGTTGGAACTGACTCAGTAGCACTTAACAATAACAACAACAATGCTGCTTTTGAATGAGCACCCCTGAAGGCTTCATCCTCAGGACTAAACTGAGTCAACACAGGCAGAGACCAGGCAGGCTGTTGGCTTCTCAGGGATGGATCAGGTTTTCTTCTTTCTCGTGCTGTTGCTGAGAGTCTGAACCCACTTGACTACACTCAAAACAGCACCAACAGTGACCACTGGACTGCAAACCACAAGGCCAGCAGTTAGAGCCTGCCAGTCACTCTATTGGAAAAAGACGGGGCTTTCTGCTCCAGAAAACATTTAAAGTCATAAACCGTATGCAGGGTCACTGTAAATCGGAACTGAATCAACAGCACTTCCCAACAGACTACAAGAAGTCTAAAGCTTTCAAGACAGGAACAGCCTCCCAATGTCTTGGCTCTTGTGCTCAGGGGAATTTTTCATGGAAGGAATCCCAGCTGTGTACCATGCAGGCCTGGTGAAGGCAAGGGCAGCTCTCTGGTCACTGGCTGTGCCACTTCAAGGCAGCTGCTCTGGGTGTGACCCATGGGCACCTGCAGCCCGGCCTCCCCCACTAGGCATGATGGGTCCAGTACCATTGTTCCTCTACCCAGTTCCAACCCCAGGGAGTGCCAAGCTGCCCCAGTGCTGCAGACCACAGAGAACAGAGATGCAATACAAAATCCCTCTCACTCCGGATTCTGTGCTTGAGAAAGAACTCATGACAAACAGATCCTTCAAGCTGGACAGATGGGCAAAAGACTCTGAAATGCGCTTTTCTGCCTAATTTAGGAGAATTGTGATCCACTCCATTAGGGAGCCTGGCTTTTTGGCAGTGAGAGAAATGTGTAGGGCTGGAAGAGGTGTATTTTCTGGTAAATGAAGAGAAAGCTGAAAAGGCCAGTGTGCTGACTTGCAGTCAAAGCTTGTCACTCTCTCTTCATGTGGTTGTCTCAGCTTCCAGTCATGGGCAGGTCACAGTCTACCGTGGGACCTCCTCCCCTCACCCCACTCGCTGCCACTCCCCTCCCCCCAACACTCCAGAGAGTTCTGCTTCCCCTTGGCCCCTGCCTTCCAAGGGCATTGGTCCAACCTGCTCTGGTCCCTGCTTGCCCTGATGTCTGCCTCTCAGCTGTCTTCAGTTGGTCCACACACTCTGACTTTGCTAAAGACACAGGTAAGTGTGTTTGTAGCTGGAACTGCTCCCGCATGTTACCAATCATCACAAACTCATGGTGCAGATGGGATATCTAAACCGCCAACCCTACCCAGCCCGAGGAAATGAGACTCAGTCCAGGTCACCAGAATAACTAAAATCAAGGGTTTGTCCTTGTCCCTTGTTGATGAATTCACCATCACAAGTACTCCAGGTGGAGGCAGGTGGAAGTGGGCTCCATCAAGACCTCTCCTTGTCCTCGCATTATTTGCACCAATTCCTACCAAAATTCCAAAGGTTTCCATTAGCACCGTAAAAATAGAGACCAGATCGGCACGCCAAGCCAATCATAGCTCTTCTACCTCCAAGACCTCTTACATCTGAAACCTCAGGGTTCTGAACTTTGAACCTAAAACCTATAAAGTCTTGGGCATAGCCAATCACACCAGGCATATGTATTTCTGCAAACCTTAGAGTATTTGTCATACGAGGTGAGCACATTTCTGCAAACTTTACAGTATCAGTCACACCAGGTATGTGCATTTCTGCAAAGCTTACAGTACCAGTCACACCAGGTGTGCATATTTCTGTAATACTTAAGGTATCAATCACACAATGCATGCACATTTCTGCAAAGCTTTCTGTACCAGTCACACCAGGTGTGCATATTTCTGTAAAACTTAAGGTCCAGTCACACCAGGTGTGCACATTTCTGCAAAACTTGCAGTACCAGTCACACCAGGTGTGCATATTTCTGTAAAACTTAAGGTACCAGTCACACCAGGTGTGCACAATTATGCAAACTTTACAGTACCAGCCACAACAGGTATGTACATTTCTGTAAAACTTAAGGTCCAGTCACACCAGGTATGCATGTTTCTGCAAAGCTTGCGGTATCAGTCACACCAGGTGTACATGTTTCTGTAAAACTTAAGGTACCAGTCACACCAGGTGTGCACATTTCTGAAAACCTTACAGTACCAGCCACACCAGGTGTGCACATTTCTGTGAAACTTAAGGTATCAATCACACCAGGTGTGCATATTTCTGCAAAGCTTACAGTACCAGTCACATCAGGTGTGCACATTTCTGTGAAACTTAAGGTACCAATCACACCAGCTGTGCATATTTCTGCAAAGCTCACAGTACCAGTCACATCAGGTGTGCACATTTCTGCAAACCTTACCAGCCACACCAGGTGTGCACATCTACGAGCCTTTTGCTCTAAGTTGCTCTGTATTCTCACCCAGAGGGTTTTCACAGCAGAACGTTACATGGAAGTCTCTGCTTAGTGTGATCATTGACGCCATCCATACATCTTTGTTTTCATGGACAGACCATCACTACTATGTGATGCACTTGAATGTCCCTGCTGGCCACACCTCAGGGGACCAGGTGGACCAGTCCACCTAGAGTTCACTCTTACAAGCCCTGTGTTGTTGTTAGTGGTTGAGTGGGCTCCAACTCATGGTGACCCTGCGTGTAACAAGGAAATGCTTCTCAGCCCACTATCCTTATGACCACTGGTGTGTCTGAGGTCATCCTTGGTGGTCACGGTGTCAGTCCATCTCATTGGAGGGCTCCCTCATTTTCACTGACCCTCAATTTTACCAACCATGGTGTCCTTTTTTAGAGATTGGTCTTGCCTGCTGTCTGTCCAAAGTCACCAAGGAGTCTTCCAGGTCTGCTTTGCTGTTGTTACATCAATCAGTAGGTTCTGACTCATAGCAACCCTGTATAGGGTTTCCAAGGAGTGGCTGATGGATTTGAACCACCGACCTTGTGGTTAGCAGTCCAGTGCCACAGCAGGACTCCAGTTCTGCTAGTTCTTTGCATTTGTGCCACACAAGAAGCTAGACTCTGAGAAGACTGGACTGTGGTCAATTCAGAAGGGCTTCATCTGACTGGTGCTCTTCCACCTTCTTATACAGAGTTTCTATAGACCTTCCTCTTCTGTGCTGTTACACAAAACACTAGTGTACATTGCCCCCTCGCTGGGTCTTGCAGGGGCGCCAGTATCATGGCCTTATTTTGAACATTATACAGTGACTGCTGGCTGCACTGAGAACCCTGTGGAGCACAGTTCTATTCTGACACAAGTGGGGTCATCATGAGTGGAATCTGCTTATGAAAATCATCCACCAAGAATCCTGTGGAGCACAGTTCTACTCTGACACACACCAGATGGAGACAGGTGGAAGTGGCCTCCATCCAGACCTGAAGGGGGTCTTGTAGACTTGGGTGATGATGGGGCAGGCAATGGAAGCCCATAAGATGAATGGTGAACAATAGAGAAGACATGAGGATCAAAGTTCCAGGACACCCACTCAATCTTGGTGGGATTCAGTCAGTCATTGTGGCTTCAGGCCAAAAGTTCGACATGAGCACAACAGCAGTTATCAGCGTAGGGGCTCAGCTTCCCAGCCCAACTCCCCCTTCAGGCTACTGAGCTCAGTCCTTTGAATCAATGGACCGTTAAGTCATATGGGAGGAGGAGCAGGAGAAGCAGGTAAACAAGAAATCCACAAACTTGTAAGCCCCTGGATCTTCGTGGCTTTGAGTTGGGGTTTATGGAATCTTCCTACAATCTTTAGATTATCCTTTGGCTATCACCAAGTGCTATCTTGAGTTGGGGTTTATGGAATCTTCCTACAATCTTTAGATTATCCTAGTGCTATCACCCACTACAAGGAACTCTAGTAGCATAGTGGTTACAAATTGGGCTGTGAACTGTAAGGTCAGCAGTTTGAAACTACCAACTGTTCTGTAGGAGAAAGATGAGACTTTCTTCTCCCATAAAGATTTACAGCCTTGGAAACTCTGTAGAGGGGCGCTATGGGTTGGAACCAACTCCAGGGTACATAACAACCAACAACAACAATTACTTGTCTGGCAATGTTTTATTCCCTTGTACATAAGGACTAAGGTGTGCCTGACCCAGGCCATTGTGTTTTCAATAGCCTCATATGGATGCGAAAGCTGGACAGTGAATAAGGAAGATCGTGGAAGAATTGATGCCTTTGAGTTGTGGTGTTGGAGGAGAATACTGAAAGTGCCATGGACTGCCAAAAGAACCAATAGATCTGTTTTGGAAGAAGTGCAGCCAGAGTGCTCCTTGGAGGCCAGGATGGCTAAGCTTCGTCTCTCATATTTTGGACATATTGTCCGGAGGAAACAATCATTGGAGAAGGATGTCATGCTGGGTAGGGTGGAGGGTCAGAGAAAAAGATGAAGACCCCCAACGAGATGGATCAGCCAGGTGGCATCATTGATGGACTCAAGTGTGGCAGTGGTAGTGAGGTTGGCCCAGGATCGGACATTGTTTCATTCTGCTGTGCATGGGGTCGCTATGAGTCGGTTCTGACTTGATAGCACCTGACAACAACAACATAAGATCGGTATGAGTCAGAACCAACTCAACAACACTAGCAACTCACAATAGTTGCCTTTGAGTGGACTCTGGCTCAATGAGGTCCTGCATGTGTCCATGTAGAACTGGTGGATGATTTTCATAAGCAAATTCCACTCATGATGACCCCACTTGTGTCAGAGTAGAATTGTGCTCCACAGAGTTCACAGTGGATGCGTTTTCATAAGTAGATTCCACTCATGGAGTCCCCATGTGTGTCCAACTAGAACTGTACTAAACAGGGTTCTCAGTGGATGATGTTTCATAAACAGATTCCACTCATGGTGCCCCTGTGTGTGTCAGAGTAGAACTGTGCTCCACAGAGTTCTCAGTGGATTGTGTTTCATAAGGAGATTCCACACACGGTGCCCCCATGTGTGTCAGAGTAGAACTGTGCTCCACAGGGTTCTCAGTGGATAATTTTTCATAAATAAATTCCACTTATGGTGCCCCTGTGTATGTCAGAGTAGAACTGTGCTCCACAGGTTCTCCGTGGATGATTTTACGTAAGTAGATTCCACTCATGGTGTCCCATGTCTGTCAGAGTAGAACTGTGCTTCACAGAGTTTTCAGTGGATGATTGTTCATAATTAGATTCTACTCATGGTGCCCCATGTGTGTGTCAGAGTACAACTGTTCCCAACTGGGTCTCCAATGTCTGATCATTTGGAAGTAGATTTCCAGGTCTTTTCCTCAGATGACAGATATATCTTATTCTACTCAAGTTCTCAACAAGAATACCATATGTTGGCTACTAATCCATTATACAACTGTGAGCATTTGTGACCCATAATCCTATTAGTTTACATTGGTCCATCTCTTACCTGTGCTAGCCATGGTAGTGATGTGGTGCCTTCGTTATTGTGGTGGCATGTTTTGGTGGCAGTTTAATATAGCTGACCACACATGGTATATGGGAGGAGAAAGACCACTATTCTTTCCTGCTCCACTTAACCTCCAAGAGTTCCAGCTTATTCATCCATAGGTGTGGTAATAATCACACCTTCTAAGACTGTGGTAAAGACTCAACAAGACCAAAAGTCCATTAAGAAGCTAAAGAGAGGCCAGTGTGGCCCTTACTCCTCCAAGTAGGACTCATGCCTTGAGGTGGTTGTCAGCACAAGTGATTCGAGCAGACAGGCCTTTGCTGGTTGGAGAATCCTGCTAATCACATTTTGCTTGCTATGAGTGCTAGCCTTACCCAACAACACGCCATGAAGAATGTTCCATGTGCCCTTCCTTCCGTTGAGCTGTCCAGAAGGCCCAAGAAGTCAATCCTCAAAGGGCAAGGTGAAAACAAGTCCTCTGCCCCCAGTAAAGCTGTCCTGTGTCACCCAGAGGACCGCCTCTACATTGGCTGCTGAGTCGGCTTCAAACGAAGGCTAGTCACGTTTTGTCCCTAACATGGAGTGACAGCTTTGAATCTCTGCATATTGCTGTTTTCAGTCAGCCACATGTAACACTTCAGTGTGCCAAATGCTTCGTAAAAAATAGATCTGGCTCCGAAAGAGTGCTGCAGAGTCACATTGAGGGAATATGGCTTTTATGAAAACACAAAATGTTACCAGCAGAAGAAGAAGATGGAAGAAAAGTAAGAGATGGAGGCGAAAGAGAAGGAGGACAATGAGGGGGAGGTATTTGGGGAGGAGGAGATGGAGGAGAGGCATGGAAGAGATGGAAGACATGGAGAAGAAAGCAAACGAGGACAAGGAGGGGAAGGAAGA
>NW_006408614.1:11535478-11543362 GCF_000296735.1 Chrysochloris asiatica | reverse complement strand
AGGAAGAGGAGGAGGAGGGATCAGGGAGAAGGGGATAGGCAGGAAGAGGAGGAGGAGGGATCAGGGAGAAGGGGATAGGCAGGAAGAGGAGGAGAAAGAGAAGAAGGACAGCGGGGGTGGGGGTGGGGTGGGAAAGGGGGAAGCTGAAGGAATTCTATGGGAAGGGACAGTCTGCAGAGACGTGTCTTCTAGGGGAATGCAATACTTCCAGGTCAAAATCCTCTGCAGAGGACCCATTGGTTCTTGTTCTTTACGACCTCCACAACTCAGTCCCCAAACTGAGAAACAAGGTTCAATCTCAAATTCTGCAAAGTAGCAGCATCAGCTGACTTCCTTGTGTTTTCCAGATGTGGTCAGGATTAGTGGGCAGGGTGCAAGAGACCTTGGAGAAAGGAACCATACTCCAAGTCAGAAACTTCCTCTGTTTCTAAACCCTACAGAACTAGTCTCTCCACTGACCTCCAGGACCCATGGACAACTTGCCCCTTGTTCTTTGGCTAAGGCAGCCACATGAGCCCAGCTTGGATTCCATGGGTTTAGTCTTCTGCGCAAGTTGTTTGTAGTGTGTTCTCCCACTGCCCAGCCACTCTCTCTGTCTTCTCACCCCCACCCCATCACCAGTCCCAACAGTCCCACACAGACCCAAGCTGCCCTAGAACTTCACTAGGATTGTCAGGCCATCAGTAAGAACTCCACCCACCTCCCCACCACATGCCACTCTCAACCTGTTTCTCCTTGGCTCCACCCAGCTTCCCCACATTTCTAGAACATTCTGTCCCTAACTACTCTGCCCTTCTTCTTCAGAGCCATCTTCTCTTGGCTTATTACTTGTGGGAGGGGTATGGGAATGAAGTACAACCCAAAGAGCAAGATAAATCCAGAAACAGAAACAGTTTAAGCTCATATATGAAACCACATAAGAATCATGTAGCATGCAGATGAGTGGTGAGCTGATGGGGATTTTTAAAAGCCCAAAGTCCAGAAAAGATACCCTTGAGAAAAACATTGGAAAACTTGACTACATACCAAGGCACCCTCTTCAAACATGATAAAAAGGCAAATAGCACTTGGGGTAAAAGCATATTTAGCAAATATAACAAAAGAAATTAGAATATTATAGATATGTTTAAAGTCCTGCATATGAACATTGTAGTTATCAGGCTTACATGGTCCTGATGAACCTTCCCTTCTGGCATCCATGCTCTTGGGAATTCCCTTGCGTGGGCATATACCTCTGACTTTCTTCTGACCAGCAGAACGTGTGCAGGTGCCAGACATCACTTCCAAGGTTTTGTACATAGGGTGGTGACTTCCATAAGCTAGAAGACACTCTACTGTCTTCTCAGCGTGCACCCTTTGATGAAGTAAGCCCGTCTGTGTAAGGACTCTGTGCAAGGAACTGAGGGTGGTCTCTCGCCAACAGCCAGGGAAGAAAGGGTCCAGTGGTGCTGCCCGTTACCAGAGCAGTGGTCCTTCAGGACCAGCTGGAAGCCTTGGTAAATTGCCGTCACTTTGGTCCACTCTCCAGATGATGCAAGTCCATGAGAGCATGACTGTGTGTTTTTAAAAGTGTCCACTCCACTCAAAATCCTGTCCTTGTTGCTAGAACAATCTGTGCTCCTCAAATCTACCCATCACGAGGCTTTTCTGTCCCAGAGCCAAGAAGACTACAGTGGGCCTGCCCTACCAGCCCACTGGTTCATCTATCCTCAAACTTTTTGCTCCAGACAAAATGAGGAAAAAGACACACTGAAATCCATCCATCCATCTTTCCATCGTCTATCCATCCTTTCATCCATTTATCTGTTCATACATTCATCATACATTCATCTATCCATCCATCACTCAACATCCGTCTATCCACCCATCCATCATCCATCCATTTGTCCATCCATCCATCCATCCATTCATTTATTTTTTCCTCCGTTCGTCTTCTATGCATGAATCATCCACATATCCTACTATCCATCTATCTGTCCTTCAGTGTATCAGTTAATCCACCCATCCATCCATCTATACATTGTGTGTTTGTTGGAGCTGGGAGTGGAGTGGGGACATAAAACTGGAGCTCATCTTTAAAAGATCTTAGGGTAGAAATCCATAATCGTTTAATTAAAATTTTACTGAATTTTCACTTGAATTTCCCCATCTGCTTCCTTAATTATGCCTAACCCTAACCCTAACTCTAAGCCATCTGTGTTCTTATCTCATTATATTGGGGATATTTGTGTGTCTGTCTGATTCCTGAAGGAAACAGTGAATCTGTCATAGGGAGGGTGGGAGGGAATCTGGGACTTTCTGGATCTTCAAAACCAAACCAATGCCTGTCACACAGTAGGGTCTCAGAAAGGGATTGTGCAACAATAGCTTTATCAATGGATGGCCGGTGGGTGGGCATGAGGACAAGTGGACAGGTGGAGGAGGGAGTGAGCCCTGAGCACACTTAGGTATACCATCCTTTATCTCCTCACCATTTTGTCATGACTTCTAAAGTCAGGTCAAAAGGAAACAACCTGGAAAGGAAATACCTACTTTCACTCCCAGAAAAGGTGTCATTGTGGTGTGAAGCTTTAGCATCCAGCTGCTAGCCAGTCCACAGTTCAGACCCACCAGCCACTCTGCAGGAGAAAGGTGCAGCAGTCCACTTCCATAAAGATGACAGTCTTGGAAAATCTATCGGGAAGTCCTGCTTTGTCTCATACAGGGTCACTATGAGTCAACTTGGAAGTGTAGTGTCTACTGGATGGCAAACCAGAAGGTCTGCGGTTCAAGTCCACCAGCTGCTCCTTGGGAGAAAGATGAAGCTTCCTACTCCCTCAGAGATTTACAGCCTCAGAAACCCTAGACAGGGTCACTATGAGTTGGAACCGATTGGTCAGCACTTAGCAACAACAACATGAGTGAACTTTGGCAGTGGCTTTTTTGGTTTACACACAGAGTTCCTGAGTGGCCCAAATAATTAAGCACTGGACTACTAAACAAACCCTTCCAGAGATACCTTGGAAGAAAGTCCTGGTAGTGTGCTTCTGCAGCATCACCCGTTGGAGACGCCACGGAGCAGAGTTATTTTGTATACATGAGGCTGCCGCGAGGCAGTAAACTCACCAGCAAGTGCTGTACACACACGGGCATGTGTGGTTACACCTGCTCCACAGGGGATGTCATGGGCAGAGTGGACCATTGAGAGAAACCCAGGTCCTGATTCCATGTGGAGCTCAGGAGCTTACTGTCCCAGAGCAAGAAACAGAGGTGTGCTTGTAGCTCACTGCTGACCATCAGCTTGGCCAAAGGGTCAAGGCAAGGCCTTCTCCCGTGCACACGTTCCTGGGTTCTGCAGCAGCTACTCTTAGGGACTTCTGTAGCATTGTTGTTGCTGTTGTTAAGTGCCATTGAGTCAGTTCCGACCTTTAGTGACCTATATAGAGTTTCCAAGGAGCAGCTGGTGAGCTTGAACTGCCAACCCTACAGTCTGGCCTATCAGCCCACAGCACCAGCCAGATCTCCTCTGTAGCATCAGGCACCATCAAATGCTTGCCCAAGATCTTCGTTTAGAGTGCCCAGAGTGTGCAGGAGGTGGGAGAGGGCCCAGGGCACACTGAAGCCAAGAAAGGCTGTCTGCTGCAGAGATTAAACCCTGTCTGAGACACAATAGTCTCCTTGGGACCCCTGGGAGCTTCAAGGGCCCCTCCAGCTTGAGAGAGAATTACCTCTGGGGCAAGACAGCACAGGAGATTCTTCCTTAGCATCAGGAACCCCTTTATCTGGGGAGTGGGTGACTCATGCAAGAGTGCTGTCCTTAGGGCATGCATGTGTGTGCACATGTGTGTGCATGTTCAGAGTCCATACTTGTGTGTGCAGTGTGCCTGTGTGTCTGTGTGTGCATATTCAGAGTCCACATGTGTGTGTACATGTGTGTATAGTTGTGTGTACAGCGTGTGCCTTGTGTACATGTTCAGAGTGCACATATGTGTGTGTGCCTGTTTGAATTGCACATGTGTGTGTGTGTGTGTGTGTGTGCGTAGCTGTATGTGTTGGCATGCAGGAATGGGTTGGTCGAGTGTGCTCACACATGTATGCATATGTATGCATGTGTTCACACGTGTGTTTATATCCATGATGTATATGGGTCTGTGTGTGTGCCTTGTGCACACATGTATATTCCTGTGCATGCAAGTATGCACACGCTTGTGTGGGGCATGCCTGTGTGTATACACTCATGTGTGTGTTTACATGTGAGGTGTGAGCATGTATGTGTGTGTGCTGGCTGAGGCAGGACTGATGGTTGTATGTGGAGCAGATGCCTGATCTCCCGGTGACCTTGGTGATGGTGGTTCGCCAGGCAGTGGGGCAGTGTCTGTGCCTGCCGCCCATAGTGGCCCTTCAGCACCGAGAGGAGGGCTTTGAGGAAGCCAAGCATGGAGGGAGATTTGAGATCCCCATTACGAGCCTGGCCCCCTGGCCCTGAGAACCCAGGAGAGAGCACACTCAGTGTGCATGAGGGAAGACTGTTGCCATTCTCAATAGGAGGCATATTTACTTCTTTGCACAGAGGTCTTTCTAAACACACATAAAAATGAAAATCATTACCCTCTTGAACCAGAGTGGGAACCATGTCGTGGGTAATACACACATAAATGATGGTCTTGTGAAGGTTCCCTGAAATAATTTCCTATTTGTTGTTTCCTACCAAAAATGCATCTTCTAGCATCTCTCCTTTGGAAGCAGGCTGGCAGCCCCGCTTTATTAGAAGAGAAAGGGGAAGACCAGAAAGAGGCTGGTCTCATCCTGGAACATTGAAGGGAAGTGACCTGTCTGGGGGCCTTGAGTAGAGTCCTGGGAGGGGGTCTTGGCAGTGGTCTCTGCTGCTGGGCTAAGAGTTTAGTGTGCTCAGGTTGACCAGCTCTTCTGTTGTCTCCTCTGGGACTTCTGGTTTTCTCTCTTGATGATATTCATTTTAGTCTGTAAATATTTCCAGAACATACAAGCAACAACAGAAAAGCATAATGAACCCCCATGAATCAGGTCCCTGATCCGACAACCACCAACCCATACCTGTCCTGCCTACACTGGAGCCTTAGAAGGAAGGGTCACTGTGATGAGTCAGCAAGATGTGGTCCTGGCAATGTTCCCAAATCACCCTGACCCACTATGTCCACCCCATCTCCATCCGACTCTAACTCTTGTTTTCTTAGATCTTTGTTGCTGTGTTAGGTGCCATCAAGTCAGTTCTGACCAATACCCAACCTAGGTACAACAGAACTAAACACTGCCCGGTCCTGCACCATCCTCACAATCGCTGCTATACTTGAGCTCATCACTGCTACCACTGTGCCAATCCATCTCATAAGGGTCTTTCTCTTTTTCTTCAATCCTCCACTTTACCAAGCATGATGCCCTTTTGCAGGGACTGGTCCCTCCTAATAACATGTCTGAGGTATGAGAGAGGAAGTCTGGCCATCCTGGCTTCTAAGGAACACTCTGGTTGTACTTCTTCCAACATAGATTTGCTGCTAGACCTTCCCATTTCTTCATCCAGCATCTCAGTGGCATTTCATCTGTGATGTGGATTTTTAAAGTAAGTGTGATCATTGATTCTTCTGGCGTGATACCAAAGCCTTCTGGTGGTGGTGGTGGTGTGCCATACAGTGGGTTGTGACTCAGAGAGACACCACATATAACAGAATGTTGTCTGGCTCTGCTCGGGTCCTAGGTTGCAGCCATTGCGTATCTCAGGTAACTTCCAACCTAGTGAGTGCATCTTCCATGATCATATTGGACAGCCCTCTATTGTGACTCATAACGTTTCCTTTGGCTAATTTTCAGAACTAGATCTCCCAGCCTTTCCTCCTAATCTGGAAGTTCTGCTGAAATCTGTCTACCAGGGTGATCCTGCTGGTCTTTGAAATACTGGTGACATAGCTTCCATCATCACAGCAATGCACGAGCCACCAATTATGACTAGTGAACAGACAGAATGTGGCATTCTCTGAACCGTCTTCATCCTCTCTCTGGTGTATCTTTATACTTCAAAAACCAACCAACATGTGGTCTGTTTTTTATGTGGAACAAGTCTATGCCTCTGAGGTTCTCCCTCTCCTTCTGGATGTTGGTGGTCCCTTATGAGGAGCATCCCAGATGTGATGGGGTCTGTAACTGAAAGAGGGGAGCTCTAGGAAGGGAACTGGAGGTTTGTATTGTCCATCCCTTATTTGTCCAGAGTGACCTGGCCCATCACTGCCGATCATTTCATAGAGGGGAGCAGCCCCACTCTAGAGTGATGTAACCCCATTTCTGATGGGCAAGTGGATTGAGATGTCTTCCCACTCTGTCCACATCTCAGGACATCCTGAGTGGTCACAACACCCACCCTTCTCCACTGTGTTGCTCACTGCCTACCCCCCATTTCTCCTTGTTTTGCCAGAAGCCATCAGACTTCTCTGATAAATTTCCTGCTGGACCCCCATTAACCCACCACCCAGTGTGTGGTGTTCAGTAGGTATTCATAGAGTGAAAGACTGACCCCTGACACTCAATGTTCATCCAAACGATAGCCAAACCTACCTATGAGGTGACCAGTAGCACACCCTGAGAACAATCAACCACAATAGCAGCATATGCCCAAGGATAAGGCTCAGCAGACAGGAAGGAACAGGAAAGGAGGAGGAATGGAAACCTGGGGAGGAAGTGGGATGAGTGATGTTACATTGAGGAGACTGCAATCAATGAACTGAAGCAAAAGGTGTGTGAATTGTTGAGTGGTAAACTGATTTGCTTTGTAAACTATCACCCAACTCAAAATAAAAAAGGAGGAGAACAAATAAGATGGCAGATCTGATGGAAGAGCAGTGAGGAGCTCCATCAGCAACAACACATAATACTGGATCAAGCAGGCTCAGAGAATGGTGCCAGAACTCTGAACCACATATAAAGAAATATTTAGAAGGTTGGAAGGCTTACAGCTAGGGGAATTTGTAGCAGAAGCAAGAAACCCATTGCTTTCTAATTCAAGACGCTCAGCTGCTCCCAGAGCAGCCATCTTGGGTGATACCAAGTAGGGGAAGGATCAGACCAGCAATGGATGCCTGACAGAACTCCAGAGATAAAGGTGTGGACATTCTTTTTTTTTTTTTTTTGGTATCTGTTCATTGGTCTCTCGCTGTCTGCACACCTACATTCTGGGGACTAGAGGGGGTGACTGAGTGCGTGACACTCCACTCCCTCCCCCAGAGGGTTCTACTACGCATGCACAAAGAACTCCTTGAAATTTAAAGAGACAGTTTCCACTTAAAACCAAATGGCCACAGCTGGCCCTGAACTGTTTATCACTAGGAAAAAGGCCTGAACAGGGATAGTGGTATGGGACAGGCAGGCTAAAAAAGAAGTAGGCTGAAAATTAAATCCCAAGTTATGTTACAACAACCAACAGTGGCATCTTGAAATTTCTCAGAAAGAAGAGTGAAGAGGGAAGCCCATCTCTTGATCACATCTACATGCAGGCAATCAGAAAGCATAAAAAATACCAAAATATACACCCATCTAAGTATTAGGGTCACAGATAACTCCTGAATAATCTCAAAAAACAGAAACAGTAGATCATATCAGCACATATCCCGAAATGAGATAAAGTGACTGAGGCAAATGAGCTGGAAGTCGACCTACACTCCATACTGGAAGATGGGCAAGCTTTGGAAATGCCTGAGAAGGAATTCAGAAAAATCATTATAAAATGTATTTTGGCTAGCCAAAATGAGGGGATACAAAGGCAAGAAGTGACTGGCTTACAAGCTTTCAAGAGCAAACCTAGATCCAGAAGGCATGGAGGAAGGAAGAATCTCCACTGAGTAGTATCCAATCTGTCTAGGTGGGGCTGATGAAATGAAATGC
>NW_006408614.1:11514772-11533840 GCF_000296735.1 Chrysochloris asiatica | reverse complement strand
CAGTCTAGGAGCGGAGGACCCTGGGACCATCGATGGAGAAGAGCGGAGAGCGGGATCCTACCTAGAGAAGCGGTGAGGCCTGAGATGGAGGCAGAGAAGATGACATCAAGAGATGGTGTGGCTGGGGACTCGGGATCAGGAAATGGAAAGGGACTGAGGACTGTGGTGGTGGTGGGGGGGGGAGGTGCATGCTTACAGGGTACACCCTTTGGTTGGGTGAGAATGCATGGACAGGATGATAACTATGCCAACGAAATGATAGATGATGGAATGAATGTAAAGCTAATGTTCTCCCATGTAGACTATCACACAATTCACAATAAAACATTAAAAAAAAAAAAAAAATCTCAGGAGTATTGGGAATTATTGGAAGATTCAGTTCACATTAGAGCCAGAAAGAACCAGGAATTAAATGTTTTACATAATGAAAATTAAAAGAAAAAAAAGATTTTAAGGGTTTTTGCCAAAGCCAACCCTGCTATGAAAAACATCCTAAAGGAAGTTCTGTGGACTGAGAACCAACAGAACAGAGAACTAGAGAATGACGTACATGGCAGCATCACCCTGAATTCAATGGACAAATAGAAGAGTCAAGAACAGAATAAAATTATAAGAACGGAAGATCTGGGAGGTCAGTTTATGATCAAAACAACTACAATGTGAAAAAAGGTAAACACAGAGGAACAGCGATCCAGGTGGTGGGACGCTCAGGTAGATTGTCTAAAATAGAGGGAAGAATTCATGGAATATAAGGTAATCAAATTTAAAAGTCTTTATGTTTTTGTTGTTTCTTTTTGAATCAATCTATAGTGCACAATTCTTCTCAGACACAAGGAGTCACCATGAGTAGGTATCTGCTCTAGCTTCATTATGGGTATGCAATAGGGTTCTGTGTCAACTCGACTAGGCCAGGGTTTCCAGAGGTTTAGCAATTGGGATGTGCTTCTTCCCATGGTGATGAAAAACTTCAGACAGACAGAGTTAGCTCTGTGATGAGCAGCTGGTCAACTGAAGGGATGCTTTATTGGGGATGTGGCCTGCTCACAATATAATGGGCACGATGGAGGGACTGTCTCTTCTGCTTGGGACTTGGTACTCTACAATCACAAGATAATAATTTCTCTCTCTCTCTTTCCATTCTTACATATATATTTCACTGGTTTTGTTTCTTTAGAAAACCCAGCCTAACACAGTGCACATTTCAATGCTGAGAACCCCAACACAGATGATTCCCCCTCTGGGAATGCTGGCGAGAGACCTGTCCATCACAGAAGTCAACAGTAGACCAACAGACACATGAGCCTACTTTCCACTGCTTCAGTCTTCGCTTCATTACAGTGACTCATTTGTTCTGGGCACGTGGGGACTCACAGCTGTTGTTACTGCAGCCTGGACCACACATCTACACACAGGGAGGCAGACTGGCTTGTTTCGACGACTGTACATGCTCACTGGTGGCTGTCACTTGGCACAACCATGAGGAGTCTTATGCACAAAGGACAAAACTCCAAGGGCCACTGTCCACGTGGATTTTCATTGAGACAAAGCCATATCGAGAGATGCGGTGATCAGATTGTTCAAGACTCCCCTCAAAAAGGACAAAGCTCCAAGGGCCACTGTCCATGTGGATTTTCATTGAGGCAAAACCATCTCCCAGCGATGCAGTGATCGGATTGTTCAAGACTCTCCTCTCCTGGGTTTTACGGAGCTTAGTACCCACAGGCTTCATGGTAGAAAAAGACAAAAACCCAACAAACCCTGGGCCATGGAGTCAGCTGTGATGCAGAGACGTCCTAGAGCATCTTAGAGCTGTGTCACAGGGCTTCGGAGGCTGTAAATCTTCACAGAAGCAGGTTGCCCCATCTTTGTCCAACAGAGAGACCACTGGATCACATCCACTGAGCTTTCAGTTTGCAGCACCACACTTAACCCACTGCATCATCAGGGCTCATGGAAGACACCATTGGACAATGACATCAAAGGGAAACCTCCCCACTGAACATTTACGTGGAAAACATCCAAATCTCACACTTGTTTGTTCTGAGAAAACGACTTCTCTGCAGAAGGGTCCTTCCTGGTAGCACTCAGTCCTGGACACTGATGAGGTTTTCATGTAGGCTTCTTGGGAAGGGTCTGACGGACCACCAGCATCTCCATTCCAACGACAGAACTGGCTTTTAAATCAGCAATTCAAAAATGCAACCAGAGACCAAAATGTGAGGCTTGGTCCACAGTGGGGCCACCGGAGGGAACTGTGGGAATATCCCATTGCAGGTCTGTGACAGAAGAGGGGGACCTGGGCTATGAAACTCCTTAGGGCAGGGACACCCTTAGCATCACTAGGCACCCCAAGTCAGACCCTGGTTGAAGGTGGAGACTATGACCACAGCTCTGGGGAGGGCAGCAATTGTTATCACAGGTAAGGGGGGAGTTCACAGGGGAGGGTACCTGCAAGGGGACCAGTGTGTGATTCATCCAGTTAGGACTACAGGGCCCCCTTCTGCAGCCTCCCCACTCAGACCCATTCAGTCCCACTCAGTTCCACTCAGTCCTACTCAGAGCCACTCAGTCCCACTCAGACCACACTCAGACCCACTCAGACCCACTCAGTCCCACTCAGTCCTACTCAGTCCCACTCAGAACCACACTCAGCACCACTCAGACCCATTCAGTCCCACTTAAACCCACTCAGTCCTACTCAGTCCCACTCAGTCCCACTCAGAACCACACTCAGCACCACTCAGACCCATTCAGTCCTACTCAGTCCCACTCAGTCATACTCAGTCACACTCAGTCATACACAGTCACACTCAGTCATACACAGTCACACTCAGTCACATTCAGACCACACTCAGAACCACTCAGACCGCACTCAGTCACACTCAGTCACACTCAGTCATACTCAGTCACACTCAGTCACATTCAGACCACATTCAGAACCACTCAGACCACACTCAGTCACACTTAGTTCCATTCGGTCCCACTCAGACCCACTCAGTCCCACTCAGACCACACTCAGACCCACTCAGTCCCACTCAGATCACACTTAGACCCACTCAGACCCACTCAGACCACACTCAGACCACACTCAGACCACACTCAGACCCACTCAGACCACACTCAGACCCACTCAGTCCCACTCAGACCACACTCAGACCCACTCAGTCCCACTCAGTCCCACTCAGACCCACTCAGACCCACTCAGACCCACTCAGTCCCACTCAGACCACACTCAGACCCACTCAGACCACACTCAGACCCACTCAGACCCACTCAGTCCCACTCAGATCACACTCAGACCCACTCAGACCATACTCAGTCACACTCATTCCCACTCAGTCCGATTCAGTCCCACTCAGACCTACTCAGACCAACTCAGACCACTTTCAGACTCACTCAGACCTATTCAGTCCCACTCAGACCCACTCAGTCCCCTCTTGACCCACTCAGACCCTAGAGTCCCCAGGTTCCTAAGGCTTTCTCTACCATCCAGGCATGGCCGGGGGACACACTGCTCTAAGGACAAATGCATGCCTGTCACCCCCACCATCTCTACCCTGTCTCCAATATCCCTGCCCCTCACCCCCTATTCCACCACCCACCCTCTACTCCCCACCCCCATCTCCTGATACTCACCTATTCCACAAGGGGCTCTCCAGCACCCCAACCAGACCCAAGCCCACTCACCATCTGCCCGACCAGAGTCCAGCTCCCATCTGTCTGCCCACATCAAGTTCAGTCCCAGCCCCCCCAACCCAGTCCCCCACCTGCCAAGTCTAAGGAAAGGGACTTATTGTCATTGTTGTTAGGTACCATCAAGTCGGTTCCAATTCATAGTAACCCTGTATAGGGTTTCCAAGAAGCAGCTGGTGGTTTGAGCAGCCAACTTTGCAGATCAAACCAAACTTGTAGTCTATTGATTATCCTACAGAGCCACAGGTGAACCCCCGAGGCCTGGCGGGCACAGGATGGGGAGATGCTGAGACTCCTGCACTGACAGTCCAACTCTTCACTAATCGATGCCAGAAATGCAGCACTTCCAGAATTTGGAGCCTGGGCCGGGAAGGTTATCTAAATCCTTGTCCATGTGAAAACCGAGGAAGTGTGGTGAATGAATGGTTTATTCTACAGAGACGTGGGGGCTTCCATTTTCTACCTGCAACAATTACATTTAACTTGCTTTTGAGAGTGACCTATTTCCACAGGCCTCTTTGAATGGGGTAAGCAATGGCCTCCACCAAGCAGGTTTCCACAAACACCAGAGACACAGGTTAGGTGCACTCAGGCAAGGGGCTGGGGGCCAGCTGTTTCTGCAGCTCTCCAAGGCATATTCCTTGTTCATCCTCCAGAGACCCTGTCCAGCCATGCCACACCCCTGCTCCAAAGCCCTCGCTGGCTCCCTGTCATCTTCCAAACCAAGGCCAGGTATGCAACAAGACCTGCCACTGGTGGTCCCAACTCTCGGAGTGGTCTTGCTACCAAGCTCTCTGCCCGGGCCCTGCACCCCAAGCTATCTGTTTCCACTCATCCCTCCAGCTGAGGTGTCCATCTAGACCCCACTCCTCAAGTCTCAGCTTCAGTGCCCTCTGCCCAGGTCCCCTCATCACCATCCCCAGGAGCCACCACAGGCTCGTCAGCTCCACCTGCCTCCTTGGCTCCCACTTCATTAGTGCTGCCTGCGACCACTGGCCTTGGTGGGTTAATGGTGCCCATTTTTTTATCAACCATGGGTCCCGATGCTGCTGCGACAGTATGTGCAGGCAGATCTCACTGCATGACGTCTTGCAGATACTGCATTGTTTACACATGGAAGGTGTGTGGCAGTCCTACATTGAACAATTCTATCAACACCATTTCTCCAAGTGCATGGGCTCACTTTACGGCTCTGGCAAGAATGCTGGTCATTCACACAGTGTTTTGAGATTCTTCCTAATGCTGCCACACACTTAATAAGACAACAAAACCCACTGCTTCCAACTTGGTTCCAACTGCCAGCGACCCCACAGGACTGGGTAGAACTGCCCCAGAAGATGTCCAAGGTCTCAATCTTTACAGAAGTAAACTGCCATATCTTTTTCATGCAGAGCAGCTGGTGGGTTTGAACCACCAACCCTTCAGTTAGCAGTCCAGCACTTAGCCACCATGCCACCAGAGCTTCTTCCTTAGACTAAAGTGTAGTGTCAATGTAATTTTTCAATGCGCTGGGAAACCAAAAATTCACATGACTTGCTTCATTGCAAGTTCTCTTTATTGCGGTGGTCTGGAGGGATCTGCATTGAAATCAGTTGACCATCAGTAAAACAGATTGACTTCAGTGTCAGTGGGTCTGACACAATCATTGGAAGGTCTGAAGAGCAAAAGCTGAGGTTCTCCAAAGAAGGAAGGAGTCTTATCCCAAGACTCTGACAGAAATGCACCCTGAATTTCCAATCATCCTGGTCTGTGGATTTCAGACCCAAATTCAGACCTGAGATTTAAGTGCTGGCTACCTTACAGATGTCAGACCCGTCAGACCTCATGATTGCATGAGCATCTTCACGTGTTGTCTCCTCTGTGTGGGTGTGACTTTTTCCAGGTGGTGGCTCCGTAGGACAAACACTAGACTTTGAACCACAGTTCGGCAGTTTGAACCACTCCTTGGGAGAAAGATGAGGCTTTCTGATCCCATAAATATTTGACGCATTGAACACTAATGACTGGAGACCAGATGACTTGTGGGATGACATCAAGCACATCATTCGTGAAGAGAGCAAAAGGTCACTAAAAAGGCAGTGAAGAAAGACAAGACGAAAGGGGATGCCAGAAGAGACTCTGAAACTTTCTCTATAGTGTAGATAGAGTGGTTGTTGTTACATGCAGTGGATTCTGTTCTGAGTCATAGAGACCCTATATAAGAGTTCTGAGGCTGGAAATCAATGGAAAAAGAAGCAGAGAGCGCCATCTTCCTCCCACTGAGTGGCTGATGTGCTTGAACCTCTGACCTTGTGGTTCATAGTCCAGACTTCGCCTACAGAGCTACCGCACATAGAGTATTTAAAGCAAAAAGAATAAATAACTACATAAAACAACTAAACAGTAGATTTCAGAGGACAGCTTGAGAAGACAAAGCAAAATAGTATAACAAAATGTACAGAGAGTTAGAAAACCAAAATGGAAGAACTTACTTAACATTTCTCAAACTAAAAATCTTTAAAAAAAAAAATTCAAGTCTCAAGTTTCAATATTGAATAATTCTATGGGTAAAAGATTGAATGACTCAGGAAACATCAGAAGAAGATGGAAAGCATATACAGAATCAATGTATTGTAAAGACTTTGTTGATATTTAATCATTTCAGGAGGTAGCATATGATAGACAGTCAATGGTATTGAATAAAGAAGGCCAAGATGCATTGAAGACCCTGGCCAAAAAAAAAAACCTCCAAGAATTGATAGAATACCAATTGAGATGTTGCAACAAACAGATGCAAAGCATCTGCTCACTCGTCTGTGCCAAGAAATTTGGAAGACAGCTACCTCACTACCCAGCTCAGAAGAGATCCGTGCTCATGCCCATTCCAAAGGAAGGTGACCTTACAAAATGCAGACATTATTGAACAATGTCATTAATATCACAAGCAAGTAAAATTTTGCTAAAGATAATTTTAAAACTTTTGCAACAATATACGCACAGGGAGCTGTCAGAAATTCAAGCCGGATTCAGTAGAGGACGTGGAATGAGGCATGTCATTGCTGATGTCAGATGGCTTTTGGTTGAAAGCAGTGAATACCAGAAATATGTTTACTTGTCTTTTATTGACAATGCAAAGGCATTCCACTGTGTAGATCATGACAAACTATGGACAACATTGCTAAGAGTGGAAATTCCAGAATACTTCATTGTTCTCATACGGTACCTGAATATAGAATAAGAGTCAGTCATTCGAAAAGAACAAGGGGATACTGTCTGGTTTAAAATCTGTAAATGTGTGTACCAGGGCTGTATCCTTTCAGCTTACTTGTTCAATATGTATGCTGAGCAAATGATCTGAGAAACTGGGTTATATGAAGAAGAATGTGGCATCAGGATTGGAGGAAAGCTCAAACAACCTGTGATATGCAGATGGCACAACATTTCTTAAAATATTTACTGATTCAGATCAAAGACTACAACTTCAGTACGGATTGACCTCAACATAAAAATAATAATGATAATCGCCATCACACCTGGACCAGTAAGCAACATTATGATAAATGAAGAAAATATTGAATTGTTAGAGTTTCATTTTACTTGGATCCACAATCAATGCTCAGGGAAGCCGCAGTCAAAAAAATCAAATGCTGTATCATATTGGGCAAATATATTGCAAAATACCTCTTTAAAGTGTTAAAAAGCAAAGATGTCACTGAGGACAAAGGTGCGCATGACCCAAGGCACAGTCTTTTCAGTTGCCTCACATGCATATGGAAGGAAGACTGAAGAAGAGTGAATGTTGGCAAAGATTGGATTGTCCAAAGAGTGAGTAAATCAGTGTTGAAAGAAATACAGTCAGAATGCTCTTTAGAAGGGAGGATGGTGAGACTTTGTCTTATGTACTTTGAGACAGGAGAAAGGAGGCTATCATGTTGGTAAAATTGTTATAGTTGTTAGGTGCCCTCAGGTTGGAACCAATTCATAGCGACTCTATGCACAATGGAGTGAAACACTACCCTATCCTGTGCCAACCTCATAATCATTGCTACGTTCAAGCCCAAACTCAAAACAGAAGGTCAATAAAAAAGAAAGAAAGATCCTCAACAAGAACAATTGACCCTCTGGTTGCAGAATGGGCTCAAGCAAAACTATAGTAATGGAGGTGCAGAAACGTTCAGTGTTTCGTTCCGTCGTACGTGGGCTCTCTAGGAATTGGAACTGGCTCGAAGGCATCTAATAGCATTCAACCCAGAACAGGAACCTGATGCATTTTGAGGCTGTAGAGCTGGCTGCCCATGAGCCTGTGAGTTAAAACCTCTGCAGACTTCCTGGGGGGCTTGATCTTACTCACTTCATACATGGCAACTTACCGTGTTTGCTTACTTGATAAACGTCACATACAGCCTTGATAATTACAGGCTGCTCTGGATTCGTCTCCACCGCATTTGGAAGGTCCAAACGCAATTACCATGCGGGCTCCCTGTGCTTAGGAAGCCGGGAGTAATCAGGGCTAATAACACAGCACTTAGTGTGTAATTACCCTGCCCGCTGCAGGGTAATTACTATGTAATTAAGTGGTCACCAGCTACCACGTAAACACACGGCTTACACTGGATGTGTCTGTTGCTTAAACAGCCCTACAAACTCATTTTGATTTCGAAGGTTTGAATGGAAAACAGTTGGTTGGCAAACAGAGAGAGCTTGAGGTTGGAAAAATATAAGGACCCACAGGGGGAAATGCAGGGTAACATTTCAAATATCAGTGCCACAGGTGTGGGATGATGGATGGAGAAACAGATGAGGAAAACTGAATGAAAATGCACACAGTGGGTCTCCAGCAAGAAGAGACCGGGAGCCATCTGCAAGATGGCCTTGCAAACTCTAAAGTGCCAGTCGAGTATATGGGATTCGATTCTGGTTTGGTAATCCCTTTGGAACTTCCATTTTAAAGAGAAGAATGTATTCCAGACCACTCGAATGCCCTATGAAGAACCTTTTCTTTCCCTTGCATCTTGAAGTTTAGAACTTCAGTTTTACTGCTGAAAAGGACTAAGTTTTCAGAATGGCATATGAAGAGGAGAAGTTCTTTCTTATGCCCCATGTCATGAGTGTTGATAGCAGACATTCTGGCTTCTAAGGAACATTCTGGCTGGACTTCTTCCAACACATGTTTGTTTACTCTTCTGGCAGTCTGTGGTATATTCACATTCTCCTCCAACACCACAATTCAGTGGCATTCATTCTTATGGTAATTTCCTTAGGCATTGCCTAGCTTTCATATGTATAGGAGGCAATTTTAAATATCATGGCTTGAGTCAGGTGGTCCTTAGTCCTCAAGGTGATATCGTGGTTTCTTAAGGGTAGGCATTGGGTTCTTCCAATGCAAGACGACGCTCTGGGGCATGGTGGGAAATCACAAAACTGGATGGTTAATGAGGCCAAATTTCTTGTTAGCAGATGATATCTTCATTAGCTGGCTCCTCACCTTCCTCAGCTTTCCTGGAGCATTTGCCGTGGAGATTGCTCTGGGTCAGCAACACACTCCCCTCCCCTGGTTCACACTCTCTGGTCTCCAGCTGGCCTCCAGCTACTCCTTTCAGACCAGGTCCTCTTCCTTTTCCAGAATAACTGAGTTTTTATTTCTGATGACATCACCCACTTGACAGCCTCCTCCAGACCACAGTTCAAACACCATTGAGTTCCAAAGTCCAATCTCCATTCTTCATCCTCCTCTGTCACCAAACTACAGACAAACTCTCAGTGGCCTGTGTGTCAACTCCACCTAAATACCCAGCATGCACCTGAACCTCTGTGAGTCTGTAGCAGACTCCATGCTGTACCTCCTGGGTCTACCTGCAAAATCAGGACATTCAGCCTCCCAGCTACCAGGAACGGTGGCTGCTGGCAGCACACAGCAGAGTCCCTCTCTGAAAATTGTCCTCGTCCAAGACTACAGCCCCTTCTCAGAGGAAGCTCCAACCTGGTAAATGGATGGTGTTGTGGTCAAGCTCACTCAGAGCTCTCGCAGACATTGGCTTAGACTCCAGCTGCAACTGAACCGCCGTTCACCTTCTCTCTTGACCTGCTTCCTCACCCATCTGCTCACCTGAAATAGACACCAAGACTGAGATGTGAGTGTGTGCAGCTTGTTTCCCAAGGAACCAGATCCACGGTGATTGATGTGCTGGTGGAAACCCCAAGAAGCAGACTCTAAAGGGAGGTTGGGGAACTGGATCACCTGCTGGCCAGCTGGCGATAAGCACCCATCACATCCTGGGTCAAGACTTTGTCTGGTGGTGAGCCACAATGGCACTGTCTGTGAGAATGATGTAGCAGCAAGCGCTAACTGATGTGATATCAGAGCACTGCGGCTGAGCTACTGATGTGCCGGGACAAAGACAAAGACTGACCTTGACATCGTACACTTGTCAGGGGGTCAGGGCAATAACTTCAATCGTTCCTAAAGAAACCTACAACCATTTACTCAAATCCGTGCACACTGGGAAAGGGAATACATACACAGCCACTTGAGTGCTGGGGGTGGGATCCAAGATGCCTCCAGGCCCTTGAGCCTCATGACAGTTCTCCCATCCCCAATGGAGTTGGACTGGAAGGGTGTTAGGTAAAGCCCAGGTCCTGCTCATCAGGGATCCAGTGGGTCAAAACTCACCTGGTAGTCATTTCCCGTCTCTGAGTGTACAATTGGGATGATTACATTTGATAACTGGTACAGCCTCCACTTTGGTCCTTTGGCCTGTGGATGAGAGCTATAGCTTTGAAGAAGGTCAAGGGAAGCTCGGGATAATAATTGAAACCAATATCCCATTCCATGGAGAATGGCAGAGACTAGTGTCACCCTTAGAGACCTGAAGGATGGAAAGAGACTCCATGGCATCCTCACTGAAAAACGCACTTATCTCAAGTTTCAGCCAATGTCATGGGAAGCTCTGGGGCTGGGTTGCCCTTCAGAGTCATCTGCATGGAAACACAGGACAGAGCATCTGCCAAGTCAGTATTTTTCTGTTGCAGTATCTCACAAAACTCACCAATTCAACATTTAAAAACCCAAGAATAAACCCACTGTTGGTGAGTTGATTCCAACTCACAGTGACACTATAGGACAGAACACAGCTGTCTCCAGAGGGTCTGAGGCTGTGGATTTTTCCAGAAGCAAAAGTATCCCATCTTCTTCCTGCAGAGTGGCTTTCAATTAGTATCTGCTTTAACCACCACATCACCATGGTTTCTGATGGGGCTGTGGTTTAAGGTGCTGCGCTTCAAGCTCACCAGCCATTCCTTGGAAACTCTATACAGGGTCACTTTGGGTCAGAACCGACTCTACAGCACTGAACAACAACAACATATAGAGAAACCATGCTGCTTATGGTGTACCGTTAAGTCGCTTCCACCTCATAACAAACCTGTGTAGGGTTTCTGAGGCTGTAAATCTTAATGGCTAGCAGAAAGCCTCATCTTTCTCCCACAGATTGGCAGGTAGATTTGAATTGTTGACCTTGCGGTGAGCAGTTCTGCTCGTAACCCACTACTCAGATATAGATGTGAATACACACACTCGTGGAGTCCTGGTATGGCGCTGTGAGTTAATGCACTGAACTATAAAGTTGGTTTGAACTGCAAGGTCAGTCCTTCAAGCTCACCATATGCTCCTTGGAAATGCTCTACAGGGTCACTATAGGTTGAAACCAACTCTACGGCACTAACAACAACAACAACACACACTCATAAGGGGGCTTCAAAAAGTTCATGAAATTTTTCATTATTTTAAATATCATTTTTCCACAAACTTTTTGAAGCCCCTTTGTATATATAAACAATAAGATGTGTGCTTCCTTGTTCAGTACCTAATTGACTACTTCTATATCTGGTGTGGCATCGCAGGATAAACACTCAACCATAAGGTCAGGTTTAACTGCAAGGTCAGTGGTTCGAACACATCAGCCACTCCTTGGAAACTCTATACAAGGTCACCATGAGTCGAACTGACTCGATGGCACTTAACAATAACAACTGATTTCAAAAAAATGAAGTCGCTAAAGACTTCATTTTGCTTGGATCCACAATCAATGCTCATGAGAGTGGCAGTCAATAAATCAAATCAGGTTTCCATTTGGTAAATCTGCTGCACAAGACCTCTTTAAAATGTTCAAGAGCAAAGAAGTCCATTTGAGGACTAAGGTGTGCCAGACCCAAGTTGCCTCATAGGTGTGTGAAAGTTGTACAATGAACAAGGAATATCAGAGAAGAATCAGAGCATTTGAGTTCTGGTGTTGGAGAAGAATATTGAAAGTACATGGACTGCCAGAAGAACAAACAAATCTGTGTTGGAAGAAGTACAACCAGAATGCTCCTTCGAAGCCAGGATGATGAAACTTCATCTCTCAGACTTCAAACGTGTTATCAGGAGGCACCAATCCTTGAAGAAGCAAATCATGGTGGACGGTCAGCAAAAAAAGACGAGGAGCTCACAACTTGATGAATGAACGCAGTGGCGACAGCTGTGGGCTTAAGTGTAACAATTGTGAGGGTGGCCCAGGCAGTGCATGGGGTCACTATGAGTTGATAGCCCCTAACAACAACATATCTCAGAAGTGATTGAATATGACCTCATGAACAAAACCATGAAAACCCTGCTCCCCTAATGGATTTACATGCACAGGTAATATTTGGGGGAACACCGCTCAATCCATAGTAGTACCCAAAGGGGAACTCTTGACTCTCCATCCCAAACCTGCTCCCCACTGCCCCCAGCTCATGATGGAACATTGGCTTTAACCAAAACTCTGGGTCAGTCTAGACCACTTTCTTTCTTCCATAGCCCACACCTAACCTATAAACATATCTTTTCAGAGATAACTTCAAACTGAATTCAGAACCTGACCTCCTTAGTACCTCCACCACCAGCAGCTTGGCCAATCCGCTGTCTTCTCCTGCAGGGACATTTCAACAACCTCCAACTGGCCCAAGGTTTCACAGAGACACTCACATGTAGTTACATATGCACATTTACACATTCATGCCCACACACACTCACAGGCACACATGCACACACACGCCAACCCACACCTTCACAGATGCATACACTCTCACAGACACACTCATACACACACCTACACTTACACACTCTCTTCCACATTCATATAACTCAAACACATTCACAGGATCACACATGCACACTCACACCCAATCACACATGCTCTTACACACCCACATTCATACACACTCAAGGTGCTCACTCATACACACCACATTCACACACATTTACAAATGCACACTCTTGCACACATTCACAGATGCACACACTCTTACACATCCACATTTGTGCACACTCACACACATTCACACATGCAAGTCGGTCCCCATCGAAGTTCCCAGCCCACTTCCTGTCATCATTTATGTCAATAAGGCTGCCCAGCTAATGCCACCCTGCCACCACACCCTAACTGCCTGGGATTCCTCCTGGTACCTCCTGGTGCCTGAGCCCTGGCCTCAGCCTGAGAAAGAGCCCAGAACTTGAGCACAGGTGACCTTTCTGTGCCCACTAATTGTCATGCTCGCCAGGACGGGAGCTTCCCTTTCCTGCGGTCACCCAAGTGGAGTCAATCTGGTGTAGGCCACAAATAACTCACACCCTGACGTTGACCACATCAGGAGCACTTGAGAGATGCTGCTGCTTCCAGGGACCTGGCAAGAACAGTGATGGTCACCGGTAAGAGGTGGGCAGAGGGTGAGGGTAACAGTCAGGAGAAGCAGGGGCCACATCACCTCCTCCTGCCCAGCACAGCCCCTCTTCACTAGCTACAAACCTACCTTCAGGGCATAATAGAGCCGAGCAGAGCTCTGCCATGGAGATGAGGAATTCAAGGAGTGGCACTCACCTTGGGGATCTGCAGACCTGGGGGAGAAGAGCGCAGACATGAGGACCCCGTCCCTGTGGTGGTGTTGGGCATACAGACTACCTGCAGAGTTGCCCCCCCCCCACCATGAACACTTCACACCTCACAGAGGTGCCCGAAGATCCGCAAAAGCACATGCCCGTGGGGGGCCCCAGATACTCTCCAGGTGCCCCAGATACTCTCCAGG
This sequence comes from Chrysochloris asiatica, assembly GCF_000296735.1. Classification (NCBI taxonomy): domain Eukaryota; kingdom Metazoa; phylum Chordata; class Mammalia; order Afrosoricida; family Chrysochloridae; genus Chrysochloris; species Chrysochloris asiatica. The sequence goes on along the minus strand of NW_006408614.1, from coordinate 11,520,067 downwards.
TGTCCGGCAGGTACTTTCCAGGTGACCCCCAGACACTCTACAGGTGTCTCTCAGATACTCTCCAGGTATCCCCCAGATACTCACCATTTCCATGTGTGTCACCTTGTAGAGGGCACCCCTAGAGAGGAGGAAAGTCTTGGGTTCCCCCATCAGCTCCATCTGCTTCGTGCTGCCCACTACTGTCTGCCCCCATGTCTGTCCCCAGGCCTCTGTTTCCCCACCGCATCCTCCCTCAGCACTGACCTCGGAGCTCACTGGGAGTGTGCGCCCCACGATGCTTCTTCACCAGGTACCCTCCCTGTGGAATGACCCCTGACCCCAGGGACTGGTTGTCCAACACAAGCATCCTTGTGCTTACTCACCACTACACTTTGATGTGATGAAAATCATGTCCCTACAGATGAGTAAGTGTGCACAGTAACTCCGTGCTTGTCTTGCTTACAGACATCAAGTGCAAACGTTTTCATCCTGTGGGGAGGGGCTAGGGGGCTGGAGGAAAGACAGATGCCAACCACATCTAGATGCAGTATCTCTGATGGTGTGGTGAAAATTTATGGAATTTCTCTCTACAGATGAGTGAGCAAGCACAAGTCAGTGTCTGCCTACCTTGGTGAGCCTCTCCTTCTTGCTCCCACTGCCAAGGTTGACACCCCCTTGTCTTCCCCAGGCTGTGATCCACAGACCCCAGCTCCATCTGGGCCCTAAAACTCCACTGATGCCAGGGTGGGGGCAAGCTACCAGACCCCACCCCAGGCCCAGACTTAGTGTGAGGAGGGGGCTTACGTTCACGCCCCACCTGGACCGTGGGCATCTGATTACTTCCCAATCAAGGTTCCAGGATCTCCACCTGGGTAAGAAGGCTCCCCACGAATGTTTCCGAGTTCTTAAACCAATGGGCAACGGGTGCTAGAGCTCCTCATTCAACCACAGGTTGAGTAAGCCAACAAGTCTCCAGGGACCACCTCCACCTCCCCCCTCCCCCCAGAGGACTCAGCGGTCTCACCTAGTTTTCCCTTTCTGATGAAGGGGGAGGGGCTGTCTGTTATGTTGGGATGGATTCTGAGGTGGCATCTAGATGGACATGTTGACCACTGGTCAGTGAAGAGCTGAGGCCACCCTGGGGCCATCATTTTGGGGCTCACAGCGCCCACGCATACTTGACAGCTCGCAATATGGACACTATCAATGGACACCTAGGGAGCGGGCACTGTGTGTCTGTGGCAGCAGTCTACTCAGCTACTCCCAGCTCAAAGGCCCACCAGAGCCAATTTACAGCTCTCCACGCCCCTATCACTGCCTCTGCCCAGAGGGAGGGAGCCGGGAGCCACACCTGCCGACCAGCGCTGTCTCCATCCCAGTATCCAGAGAGCCGGTTCTTCCTGTTCCTGGGACCATCACTCCCTCTGGCCTTGAGATGAGCCTCCATGTCCCCACCCCTCCCCCGCAGGACACAGACCCCCCCGCCTTCCAGAAGAGGTCAAGAGCAGTGTCTTCACCAGCAGGGTGGACACAGGGCCTGGAAGAGAGGGTCCAGGTCAGTCCTGGTCCTCCTATCTGTCCACAACAGCCGTGCCCAGCCCACTTTTATGGATCCTCCACGTGTCCTGGGACTCAGAGTGATTGAGACAAGGGGAACTTCTGAGGCCACTCATGCTGACCCCTCATTTTGCAAAGGAGCAGAGAGGCGGGACGCTGGCCACCGCGGTCTGTCAGCGGCATCCTTGCTCTGAACTGGCTCCTTGGGTTCACACCTGGCCTGGCCTGTCATCCTGGAGCGGCCTCGGCGGGAACGGCGTTTCTCTGCTCCAGCCCGGGAGAGAGTCTAGTGAGGGAGATGACCTATTTTTAGCTGGATCTTCTGCCGGTTGCTAAATATCTGTTTAAATACATGAATTAACACATCTGTCAACAGTACTTAGAGTGAGACTAAAACACACTCTCTCAGTGGAAGGTAATTTACAACAAAACACAGCGTAATAAGCAGCTTGGGGCTCAGAGCCTAGGCAGCCCCCCACGTCGCGACTCTTATTTGCAGCTCCTGGGGGGCCGTGCCCATGGCAACCCATCATTGTCATGGGGATAGGACCCTGATATGAGGATGGTGGGCAAAGGACCCCATTGTCGACCCTCTGAGACTGGGCGGAGGGAGACGACATAGTCCCACTGCAGCTGGACTGGCCGGTCCGGAGGGCAGCCATGGCCAACACCCTATCTAGAAGCTTCTCTGTCCTCTGCGTCAGTGGGCTGCGGCAGAATGAGGAGAGCTTCCCTGTGATCAACTCGCAGAAGCGATGCTAGATGTGGGAGCAGATGACATCCTCAAGAACCTCAGCTCACACTGAAGAGATGGGGGACCCACTTTTGGGGATTCCACAGCCGCCTGCATTGGAAGGGGCCAGGTGCTTTCTAGGGGAGTAGCTGGTAGACCTTCCTCCTTCGTGGTTCAGACCCACACCCAAATCCCATTACCATCAAGTGGATTCCCATGGTGACCATGGCGACCATAAGTGTTACAAAGGAGAACTGAGCTCCACAGAGTTTTCCAGGCTGCCATCTTCACAGAGGAGATGGCCAGGACTTTTTTCCAAGGTGCCGTCAGGTGGGACCGAACCACCAATCTTTCTGTTAGTCATCATGTAAACATTTGTGTCATCCAAGAACCTTCATGCTCTGGGCAGCAGCCCCCAGAGAACATCGCACCCCCAGCCTCATCCACCACTGCCTGGTCTCACAATCTTTCCCAAAGCTCTCACTCCCTGTGCCTCAGTTTCCTTCCTGGGCTCAGTATCTACCACACACAGAGGAGGTGTGCTGAGTGACAAGCAGGCAGGGGCAGGGTGGGGCATTGTTCTCTTTGTGGGATGTGGTAAAGCCCTCCTACCACGGCCTCTGAAAGGAGCTCTGGTAACGTAGTGGTTACAAATTGGGCTGTGAACCGCAAGGTCAGCAGTTCGAAACTACCAGTTGTTCCACGGGAGAAAGATGAGGCATTCTGCTCCCGTAAAGATTTACAGCCTTGGAAACCCTGTACAGGGTCTCTATGAGTCAGAATCGAGTCCACAGCACATAACAACAACAACAACAACCCCGGTCCTTCTCTGACCCTGTCCCCTCAGTGGAAAATGAGATTGGGGCATGGTGAACAGTGGGCTCTGGGGGTGCTGAGCCCCTGCAATGGAGCAAATGCCAAAGCAAAATGCCAAAGGACCACTTTGCACACAGGACGAGGGTCTCTAATTCTGCGGTTCTCCAGGCTGGGACCAGACAGACAGGGCTGTGATCTGGCACACTCTGGAACCAGCATCCACTGTTACCCAAGCCTTTCCCATCCCTACTTCCTATGACATCTGTAAACCAAGGTGACCTCTGTGTGACCAACCCCCTGCAGCTCAAAGCTGTCCAGTGGCCAGAGCACCCCCCTCTGGTGGGAGTGAGGCTGTTGGGAGGGCAGCACATGCAGAGCTGGAATCTACCCTGGCCCCGAGTGGGGCTCCTCCACAGCCCTGGAGTATTTCCGGCAGTGGCAGAACTCCGGTTCTCATCGCAGTCCCCATTCCCTGGGTGCTGGGAAGGTGCTTCATCTGCTCCTGGCAAGGACCTGGAGGGCGCAGGGGAGCCCTGGGCTGAGTATGGTTGTGGTCAATGCACCCAAGTCCAGGACTCGTCCTGAAAATGTTCTGTGCAGCCATGGGCCCTGGCGGACGTCCCCTGGGCAAGTCCTTCAGACCACAGGTCTCTGTCCTGTCCTCCACTTCCCATGAGGCCAGAGGGACACGCTCACAGCTTCAGTTAGCCCATGTAAATTTGCCTAGCTATTTTCCCATCCGCCTTGTTTTTTCCTTTCCTCTCCCCTTCTTGTGTATGCCCGCCCCCACTCAGCACTCAAACTGCCCTGTGTCTATTCCCTGACCTGTGCTCCACTTTCCCCTCCCTACTCTAACCCCACCACATAAACCCCAGTAACAACAAAAAAATAAAACAACAGCTCACAGCTTAGGTAATCTTCCTAAGAGACCAAATCCCACTGTAGTTGGGCCGATTCTGACCTATACTGACCCTACAGGGCAGAGAGCTGCCCAACAGGGTTTCCAAGGCTGTCTTCTATGGAGTCACTGGGATTTGGAGCTGACTCAGTTAGTGGGTTTGACTGTTACAGAAGCAGCCACATGTTTCTCCCACGGAGGGTCTGGAGGATTCAAGTTGCCGACATTAACACACTGCACCGCAGGGCTCCTTACCTAAGGAGAGGAGCGGTGGGAATCTCTAACTCCGGGGTAAAAGAGGATGCTGTGGGGTTCACCAGAACGACATGCAAGGAATCCATCCTCTTCAAGAAACCACCAGTCCTGTGGGATCCTCCTTCCCGCCAGTCAGCCACTCAGCATCCAGCCCTCGAGCTATGTGTTCCTGCTGAAGAGTCTGTAGCTGGATCCTAAAACGCTCTTCTGTAAGAGCAAACATACATTGGGAAACCATCCTCAAGACAGAGAGCTGCTAGGAGGGATTTGAACCATGGAGCAAGTTTGCCAGGAAACAGGAGGATGTCCCTGTTCGGGATTTGTCCCCAGCGGCATAAAGGCCTTGGTTCCAAGGACTGGATGTGACTGAGTCTTGTCTCTCCTGAGCACAGACTCCTGCTACCGCTTGTCTTCTCTTTGTTCTGATAAAAAGCTGCTCATAAAATCCAGGGTTGGAAGGATCCTCTTCCCTGGTGTCTCTCTTAAGCTCTGGGGACAATAACCTCCCGATTATTAGCACCAGTTAATGTGATACGATTCATGAGTTCGACAGGGGCCCAGAGCGGGGAGGCACAACTGTGTCTTATTTAAAGGACTGCTTGTTAATTCTGAAGCTAAGACAGCCCAGCCATTATGCCGGGATCAGGGATCACGGTGGCTCTGTAGGATAAACACTGGACTGAGAACCACAAGGCCTGAGGTTTGAGTCCATCAGTTGTTCCAGGGGAGAAAGTTGAGGGTTTCTACTCCTACAAAGACTTGTTGTTGTTGTTGTTGTTAGGTGCCATCGAGTCAGTACCGAAGGAACCGTGCCTGATCCTGGGCGAACCTCACAATTGTTGCCATGCTTGAGCCCATTGATGCTGCCACTTTGCCAATCCAGCTCGCTGGGGGTCTTCCTCTTTATTTCTGACCCTCCACCTTAACAAACATGATATCCTTCTCCAGCAACTGGTCCCTCCTGACAATATGGCCGAAGTATGAGAGACAATCTTGGCCTCCAAAGAGCACTCTGGCTGCACTTCTTCCAACACAGATCTGTTGGTTCTTTTGGCAG
>NW_006408614.1:11510528-11514542 GCF_000296735.1 Chrysochloris asiatica | reverse complement strand
TAGTTGATCCAAGAACGAAGTCCTTGACAATGTCAGTCTTTTCTCCATTGATAAGACTTAGAGGATTGGAAACCCTGCCCAAGGTCAATATGAATACATGTTTTTATTATGATATTTTACCACTCAGCTTTCTCACCCATGGTTTGCTTTGGATTTCTTGTCAAAACTGGATATTTGATCCCAGAGTTCCCAGGCACTGAAGCTGCACAGTCAGGTGGTCATTGACTTACCGGAGAGCCACTCTGGACACAGACACCTTGCTCACCCATGGAGATTTTGTGACTCCCACCTTCAGAACCTGGGACGACCTGCCCCAGCTTCTGCCGCCACCCTCCAGGAAAGTCGTGGAAGGTCTTTAGAACCTGGATGTTGGAACCATGGTCCAAAGAGCATCACGCCAGCACCAGCTGAGTTGGTTAGAAATGCAGATACTTGAGCCCATCACAAATGTACTGAATCAGAACCTGTGCTTTCACAAGATTCTCACAACTGGACCAATGAGCTACATCAGGATAAATGGAGAGAAAATCCAAGTTGTAAAGGATTTCATTCTACTTGGATCCACAACCAATACCCAGGGAAGCACCAGTCAAGAAATCAGATGACTATTGCACTGGCCAACTCTGCTGCACAAGACCTCTTTAAAGTGCTGAAGAGCAAAGATGTTATTTTAAGACCAAACCATGGTGTTTTCAATAACCTTGTATGCATGCAAAAGCTGGACAGTGAGAAAGGAAGACCGTAGAAGAATTGATGCCCTGGAGTTGTGTTGTTGTTAAAGACTACAGCGTATGTCCTACCATGGACAGGAAGACAAATGAGTCCATCAGTCTTAGAAGAAGTTAAGGTGAGAATGATGAGACTTTGGTGGCCTTATCCCGGACTTTTTATCAGGATAGATCAATTTCTACGAAAGGACATCATAGTTTGTAAAGTGGCTGGACGGTGAACTCGGAGGAACCCCTATGAGTTCAGCTGATGGATGAGTCGCACAGTGGACTCCAACACACCAACAAACTGGGCAGTATCCCAGCCTGTTATAGAAGGTCATCTTCAGTCAGGGCCACTCAACAGCAGCTGACCACTTGGCAAGCCTCTGTATACCTGTTGTACCCAGTGGCCGCACCCCCGAGCGTCTCCACAGCCACAGGGGAGCATTCCTACAGCTTGTACCCTCACCGACGTTTGGTGACATCAGCATTTTGGATTTCAGCCTTCTGCAGCACTGTAGGATTAGCACTGGGCTGCAAACCACAATGTCGGCAGTTCAAACCCACCAGCTACTCCTCAGGAGAAAGAGGAGGCTTTCTGCTCCTGTAAAGATTTACAGCCTCAGAAACCCTGTACAGGGTCACTGTGAGTCAGCACCAACTCCACAGCACATAACCACCACCACCACCACTGTAGTGCTGGAAGGTAAGCACTAGACCACGAGATTGGTTTGAGCAGCAAGGTTGGTGGTTCAAGCCCACCAGCTGCTCCTGAGAACTACAGGATTGCTATGTGTTAGAACTGACTCAATTGGAATTAACAACAACAATAATAGGAATTCAGATTCCTAGGGTGGTGCTTCAGGATTAGCACTGAACCACGAGATCGGTTTGAGCAGCAAGGTTGGTGGTTCAAGCCCACCAGCTGCTCCTGAGAACTACAGGATTGCTATGTGTTAGAACTGACTCAATTGGAATTAACAACAACAATAATAGGAATTCAGATTCCTGGGGTGGTGCTTCAGGATTAGCACTGAACCACAGGGTCTGTTTGAGCTGCAAGGTTGGTGGTTCAAGCCCACCACCTGCTCCTTGGGAACCCTATACAGGGTCAGTATGGGTCAGAACCGACTCGACTGCACTGAACAGCAACAAGAATAGTAGGAATGTGGAAATGTCTTCCTGTTTTAATTTATGATTACCTCAGGAGCATGGTGGCTCCTAAGGATAAGTACTAGACCGTGACCTGCAAACTCAGCAGTTCGAGCCTACCAGCTGCCCCATGGTAGAAAGGTGAGGCTTTCTACTCTCTCAAAGTGTAAAGTCCTGGAAAACGTATGCAGGACCGCTATGAGTCAGAACCTAGTCAAAGTGGCTTAACAAGAACAATGACATATGAGGAGCCCTGGAGGCACCATGGCTAAAGTGCTCAGCTGCTCCCCCAAAGGTCAGTGGTTTGAACCCACCAAAGGCTCCCCAGGAGAATGATGAGACTATCCGCCTCCCTAGACCTACAACCTTGGAGGCCCTGTGCAGTAATGGTTCTGCTCTGTTCTAAGATCACGATGAGTTGGAACCAAGTCGACAGCATTGAGCTTGGGTCTGGAAGCACCTACGATGCTAAGAAACTCCATACGCTGATTTGCCATCTACACAGGTAGCCCTTGGCTCAGAATACACTTGCGTTACTACCCATACAACATCCTGTTTTCATTGTGAATCTGATCGTTAGTAATACAGACTTCATGTGGTGATGTGTGGCATGTAATTTACAGATGTTATCATTCTCATGCCAACTCTCAAAGACAAATAAAAATCAGACATAGATACTGATAACAAAAGGCAATAATAATGAAAACTAAAAAAAAAGAAGTGCTCACCTCACATCAGAACCGATTTACAGCAGTCTTAGGATCAGAATTGTGTTGTAAGTAGGGGACGACCTTCGTCTGTATTTCAAGGAGTCCTGGTGGCACAATAGCTAAGCACTGGCTGCTAACGGCAAGGTTGGTGGTTAGGGCACCCAGGTAGAAAGGTCTGACCATTTGCTTCTATACAGATGACAGCCTAGGTAACCCTACAGGGAAGTCCCCACCCCGTCACATGGACTTGGAAACAGATTCCATGGCATCGAACAGCAACAAATGGTTGGGAGATATCTGCTCAGATCTTTTCTTCACATTTCAGTTGGAAGTAACTCACCAGGCTTTTCTTCTACAATGCCTCCGAGTGGACCGTAACCTCCAACCTTTTCACAGTTCTACTCCTACATTGGAGTCCTGGGGTGGCGCTGTGGGTTAATGCACCAGATTGCAAAGCCATTTGAACTGCAAGGTTGGCTGTTCAAGCTCACCAGAAGCATCTCAGAAACCCTATAGTGTTGCTATGGGATGAAACTAACACTTATCAACAACAACTCTAACATACAAGGAGCTCTGGTAGCATGGTGGTTAAGAGTCAGGCTGTGAACTGCTCCCATAAAGATTTACAGCCTCAGAAACCCTACACAGGGTCACTATGAGTCAGAACCGACTCCACAGCACATAACCACCACCATTCCTGTAACAGACATGGATTGCCATGAGCCAGAATCGACTTGAGGTAATGTGTTTCTGCCATCAATCCCTAGAAGCTACCAGAAGCCCCTATATTCTCACACAACACCCATCCAGGTGCATTAAAGAGAGACAAAGCTCTAGCTGTGCTTCTGAACTGACGGTCTGATCATGAAATTGGACTTTTCTCAACTCAGTTATCCAGAGAGGAAGTCCCACAATCTTAGCACGCAAGAGACAAAGAGAGAAAACCTCTGTCGCCACGAAGTTTTCAAAAGTTACTATTTTTGTAGGACCAATAAAAATGTTGCATCTTCCATCAGCTGCTGAGTCGGCAGAAGTGCTGAACTCATAGACCATACTTGCATAGTCTTGTGCCATCTGGGCCCCGCACAGATGTTCTGGCAGGACAAGAACCCTCCAAACACAAGTTTTTGTTCATTGTATTAAACAAAAGCACTGCTGTTAATTTCTGTCCCATTCAGCACAGAGTTTGCAGGGGGGAGAGAATCAATATTTGCTAAGAGGAGAAGAACAAAATCAGTAAGGGGGAAAACAATTATTTTCTGGCTTTTCAGAGAATATTACAAATAATGATGGTTCAAAACCATCAAAAACGGTTCAAAGAATTGCCTGACACGGACCCTTTGAATCTGTGGTTCAGTTTACTCTCTGCTTCATTCTTTCTCTGAAGAACTTGAATCCATGAAAATGTTTTGTAGGAATACAAACTAATTGATATGCAAATA
>NW_006408614.1:11502162-11509016 GCF_000296735.1 Chrysochloris asiatica | reverse complement strand
GATCAGTGTGGTGAGCAGATCTGCAGATGATGAGGGATCAGTGTGCTAACTAGGACCACAGAGGATGAGGGATCAGTGCACTGACCAGATCCACAGAGGGTGAGGGATCAGTGTGCTGACCAGGACCACAGAGGATGAGGTTCTAGTATGACCAGGACCACAGAGGATGAGGTTCTAGTATGACCAGGATCACATAAGATGAAGGATCAGTGCTCTGACCAGCACCACTGAGGAAGGAATGTTCCAGCCACGCATCCAATGCCAGCGTGTGATGAGCAGCACTTGTACCAGTACTGTGTACCAACACTTGGGTGAGTACCACCAAGAGGAAGAGGATGCTGCCCTAGATTGCCAGCGTCTCAAGTCTAACTGGAGATACTAACTCCCCATGAGACACAATGGTGGGGTAGTGATGGGGATCCAACCCCAGAGGTCAGCAGAAGGTGCAGACTGTAACAGCAGATGAATGGCCAGAAACTGTCACAGGAGGTAGAAAGGCAGAACCTTTCTGGTAGAGCTGGAAGTTGAACAGGACCAATCAGAGACCAAAACAGAAACACACCCACAACCAAGAGAGATACCCCAAAAAGCAATGGGGGGAGGTGGTTACTACTAGGTGGAGACCCAGGCAACCCTCACCCTCTAGCAGGCATCTGATGAGCTCACCCAATAGAGAGAGCAGGGATTCACTGGAGGGAATCCAGACTGCCACAAGTTTTGTTACACAATTCTTGGAGTTCTTTTTAATTACAGAAACTCAAGGCCAAATTTTAAGGGGGTTGTTTAAACTTTCCATGCTGTTTAACAATGAATACATTTGCTGTGAGAATGCAGTGTTGGAAATTCCCCCAAACATGTCTTCTTCCCAATTTTTATGGCCCTAAATACCCAAGCCATGGTATTTTCAATAACCTCATATGCATGTGAAAGCTGGACAGTGAATAAGGAAGATCGTAGAAGAATTGATGCTTTTGAGTTATGGTGTTGGAGGGGAATATTGAAAGTGCCATGGACTGCCAAAAGAACCAATAGATCTGTGTTGGAAGAAGTGCAGCCAGAGTGCTCCTTGGAGGCCAAGATGACCAAAGTCTGTCTCTCATACTTCTGACATATTGTTAGGAGGGACCAGTCGCTGGTAAAGGATATCATGTTTGGTAAGGTATAAGGTCAGAGAAAAAGAGGAAGACTCCCAATGAGATAGATTGACCAGGTGGCAGCATCAGTGGGCTCAAGCATGGCAACAACAGTAAGGTTGGCCCAGAATTGGGCAGTGTTTGGTTCTGCTGTGTATAAGGTTGCTATGAGTCGGCACTGACTTGATGGCATGTAACAAAATCAACAACAGCAAATACTTAAGTGGAGAAGAAACTGAAGTTGTCAAGGATTTCCTTCTGTTGGAATCAAGAATTAACTTCCAGGAAGCAGCAGTGAAGAAATCAAGCAATAAATGTATTGCATTTGGCACCTATGTTACCAAAGAGCTCTTGAAAATTTTATAAAGAAAAGTCATCACTTTGTTTTTGTTTTGTTTTGTTTTAACATATTTTTGTGAATTGAGTGAAGGTTAACAGACAAGATCATACACTTTGTTTCCTCCCAGTGATTACAATCCTCTCCACGTAACAACAGTTATCTCCTTGCTTCCTTTCAGTGATTCCTGTTTGCATTCCAACCATCTTCCCATCCCTTCTCACTTTGCCCTTTGGAAAATATTGCCTTTTTTATTTTGAATTATTGACCATTCGACAGTGAGCACACCTGGCTAGGGTTGCTGTGTCTCACCTCCTTACCACCCCCCTCCACTCCACCAGCCCTGCAAACGTATCTTCTACTTGACTAAAAATTGGGCCAAGAGAGTGAGTTGCTTTCCAGACGTGAATGGTGGCTGAGGGCCATGGTTTCGGGTTCCTCCAGTCTTGAGAAGACATAACTGTGATGACTCGGGCATCTGACCTATGTCATTATGTTGTCAGGCACCCCATATGTACCCAAAAGGTGGATGATGAAAAGGGAAGAGCAAAGAAGAACTGATGAGCTTGCACTTTGGTGTTAGGAAAAATACTGAGTCTACTTAGGACTGTCAGAAGAATGAACTAGCCAGTCTTAGAAAAAGCACAAGCAGACTGTTCCTCAGAAGTCAAGATGGTGAGGCCTCCCTTGTTTACTTTAAACAGGTCCTAAGGAAAGACCAATCATTAGAAAAGGACATTGTGTTTTCAGAGCAGAGGGTCAGCACAAACGAAGGAACTCCTCAGTGAAATGGATCAGTACAGTTAAGGGCAACAATGAACTTTATTGTGGAAAATGGTGACGGATTGGGCAACATCTCATTCTGTTCGGCCACCATGAGGTGAAGTCGATTCGTTGGAAACTGACAATAATAGCATTTGCTTAGGGTGAGACTCTGACGACATTCCTGTGATTTCAATATGGAAGATCTGGGCTAGAACAGGGAAGGGTGAACTGAGGAGAGAAAACTTAGAGCACAGGAAAGCTATGGAACTACTCGGTCCTACGGGGTCACTCGTGGGCAGTGGGCCAACCTGGGCTAACAGAGACCATGTGTTCTGTGGACGTACTGCCTCCCTGAGTCCTTGGTGTCAGGGGCATCTCCAGCAATGCCCCGGAGCTGACTGCTCTTTCCCATCGCTGCTTCCAGAGATGTCTCACGTATAGCTGAAACTCTGCCATGCTGGGACAACTGACAGAGACGGGAGGGCACTGCCGATCAGGGCTGTTTTCTTCTCCCGAAAGTGCAGCTGCTGAACATTCAGTGGCACCCACAGGGTGCAGGACAAACCACTGGGCTCTAGCGTGTCTCTGCTCGGTCATCCTGCCCACTGACCCATCACACCACGCCTGCTGTCTCTCTAGGTAGGGCTCGGTAGGCAGCTGTGCCGGCTTCTCTCTCCTCCCCTCCTACCCTTTTTCTTATTTCTTCGTATCCATTTAACCCTGTGGATCATACTGGTCCAACCCACAATTATTGACCATGGGAATGCTACAGGACATTGAAAAATAGCAATGAATCTGTAAAACTCATCCTCATAACATGGATGAACCTGGAGGACATGTTACTGAGTGAAATCAGTCAATCATAAAAGGACAAATATTGTAGGAAATCACTATTGCAAAAAAGTCAAGAAAAGGTTTCCATGTGGGTTGCCAAGGAGCCCTGATGGTCCAGAGGATAACCCATTGGGCTACTAAACTGAAAGATTAGCATAAATCTACCAGCAGTATCATGGGAGAAAGATGAGACTTTCTGTTCCTGTAAAGATTTACAGGAAACTGAAGGTGGTGGTTGTGTGCCACGGAGTCCGTTCTCTTTATGGAAGCAGAAAGCCTCGTGTTTCTCCAGCAAAAACCCTATACAGTGTTGGAACCAACTCAACCACACACCACCACCAACATGATGGTTACCAGGGTTGGGAGGGAAGAGAGAAACACTTACAGGCAAGAGGGTGGGCAAAGGTTGACTTGGGTGAGGGGAAAGGCAATATGAAACAAGAAGGAGATCGGCAGAGAAACAAATCGAGGTAGCGGAGGGCACAGGGAGGAGTGAAAGAGTTCAAGGAAATAGCGGTAAATATGTGGAAGGGACTGAAATCTTGAAACCAATCTTATATTTACCGAATATTAAATTGATGATCTGCTCTGTAAACCCTCTTTCAATTCCCAATAAAGAAAGAAGCAAACTTCACAAAAAGGATCATCCTCATAAACAAGGCCCCACACTCATACAAGCTACAGTAGCCTCCCCTCCCCCCAATGTAATGCTCAAACCCAGAAGTTCAAATCCATTGCCATCAAGTGCACTCCAGCTCACAGCGACCGTCCAGGATGGAGAACTGCCCTCAGAGGATTCCTGAAATCTTTGCAGAAGCGGACAGCCTCATCTTTCTCCAGTGGAGTGACTGCTGGGCTTGAACCTCTGACCTTGTGGTTAGCAGCCCTATGTTTAACCCACTGCACCACAAGATCTCCTTTTCACCACTCAGGGTCTAGGGAAAGACTGAAATTCTCTCTCTCTCAGTGTCTCCTTCCCGGTGTGAAACAGGGTCATGCCGGTCACAGCGTTTCCTTCTGCTCTGAGAGGCAGACTGAAGGAGTAAACCCACAGAAATAGTGGAAGTTATAAAACTCATAACCCCCAAATCAAGTCTGACTCATGGTGACCCCATGTGTTACCACGTAGAACTGCTCCGTGGTGATAACTTGGATATAATCGTGATGGAAGATCACCAGGCCTTTCTTACATGGTGCCCTGGATGCATTAGAACCTCCAACCTTCTGGTAAGTTGCCAAATGCAACCCGGTTGCAATGCCCAGGGACCTTGTGCAAATTATAAACCCCCCTTGAATGTTATTCTGAGGAGCTAACTGAAGCTGTACGCAGATGCTTTGCAATGACAGCTTTGAGTTTATGAAATCTAGGCACCAGAATCTTCAGATGTTCTAAACTGGAATACTGATGATTTTAGATTGTCTGTTCACAGGCCCAGGTAATGTGTGTCCCGTTTTTTAATAGAGGTGAATACTCACAAGGGTTTTGCTGTAAAAAGTCTAAAACAAAAGGATTTATTTTCCCTTAAAACGGGGCCAGGTACCCACAGTGGATGGAATTGTGCCAAATGTTTAGAAAAACTCGCAAAAAGGAAAGAAAATGCTTCCCGATTAGGCCTTTGTTGCTGTAGTTGGGTGCCGTCAAGTCGACTCCGACTCATGCAGGCCTGAGTGTCCAAGTAGAACTGCCCGGCCGGGTTTGCTAGCCTGCCATGTTTATGTCTTCCTCCTGAGCAGCTGCTGGTGGATTTCTGTGTCCTGCAAGTGCAGAGCCACTGGCAGACGTGAACATCATTCCATGGGCTTGGCTCCTCCGTCACTCTCTGCCTTCATTCCTCTCACCAAAGATGGGAAGGTGGACCCCCACGTGGACTCACAGCACTTGCTCCCAGGCCTGTGACCACATCTCCATAACTGGCACTGGGAGTGGACATCCACACAGGCCAAGAGGCGCCCTGACCCCTCCCCATATTTTCACAGCTGCAAGGAGATAGGTCCACTTGAGCCTTTAGAAAATAGGTTTTCCTTCTCCCTGGGAGGACTAATCCAAATAAAGCCCCACTTCTGGTGCCAACTAAAAGGAGTTTACAGACCTTTTTTGTGTGTTTGTTATTTGCCAACCCCCTAAACTCATCCTGAGTCACAGCCGGGCCTCCACGAAGGTCTGATTCACATTTTCTTGTGTTGCCTGTGGGGGGAGGGGGGTGCGGGGTGGGTGCAAAAGCAGGAAGATTTCCAGCAGCCCATGCCAGAAAAGGAGGGAGAGGCCCCCTGCCCGGGTAGCACATAACAGCCCAGCCCCAGGGGGCCTGGCAGCCCCCTTGTGCCAGCATCCAGCCTCAGAAAGCGAGCAGCTGGGCAGAGCCGGGGCAGGGGCGGACGCTTTGTTCCCTTGTGCCTAGTGTGCCATGATAACCACCAGGCAACACCAGGCCAAACCCGCCCTAATTGTTCACCATAGAGCTGGAGCCTCATCCCTCTAGGCACTCAGTGGTCAAGAGGAGGCAACTCAGACAAAAGACAGGAAGATTCCTCTAGAAGGGGGCACTGCAGGGGTGTGCAGCTTCCACTCTGGGGCTGACCCTAGCTGTAAGCATTGAGATGGCAGATTTAGGGGTTTACCTCCCCTACCCACTACTTTCCAGTTAGTGTGAATTATAGCTACCCTACAGCACAGAGGAGAAGGGTCCCATAAGGTTTCCAAGGCTGGAGTCTATAGGGGCAGGCATGGTCTATCTGGTCACTGAAGAGCAGATGTCCAGAGAGGCAGAGAGAGTATAAACAGCACCAATTTGTGACCTTTAATGTCCGCTCAACATCATGTCTTCATGGTTCATCCACATTGCAGCATGTGTGTCAGTACAGTCATTCTTGGGATCTATGAGGGATTGGTCCCAGGATCCCCTCTGGTACCAAAACCTGCGGATGCTCACGTCCCTGAAATACAGTGGCCATGTTGCCTGGGCACATGCTCGTATACACTTTAAACCACTTTTAGATTCTTTATCATCCCTGTTGTTGTTGTTAAGTGCCGTCGAGTCGGTTCCGACCCATAGCGACCCTGTACTGGGTTTCCGAGGGTGTAAATCTTTACGGGAGTAGAAAGCCTCATCTTTCTCCCGCAGAGCGGCTGGTAGTTTCGAACCGCTGACCTTAAGGTTCGCAGCCCGATTCGTAACCACTACGCTACCAGAGTTATCATCCCTAGTGCCAGGTAAATGCTATGTAACTAGCACTTAGAGTTGCTTTGATCATTCAATTGCTTCTTCCTTTTTCACCCCAACTACTTTCGATTCCTAGTAGACTGACTGCCCAGATGCAGACTCCACAGATGCACATCATTTCTTCTTGTGACCACCTGTCGCACTGCATGGAAAGACCACATTGTGGGTAGCTATTCGTCTGCTGATGGGCACCTGAGCTGTTTCCACCTTTTCACCACCGTGAATAATGGCGCAGGATGTACATGTTTTTGTTTGAACACACTCAGGTACACACTCAGGAGTGGGATTGTTGTATCCTTTTTGAGGGGCCGCCAAACTTCTCCACGGTAGCTGTACCATCTGACGTTCCTACCGCAGCATATATGGTTTCTTGTTTTGTTGTCGACCAAGGTATCAGTTTGTGATTTTGTTGTTTGTGCTTTTAGTATCAGTTCTAAGAAACTATTACCAGACCACACAGGCATGAAGATTTCCCTGTATGGTGTCCTCTGTTGCCTAAGGTGTACAGCAACAGGGTCAGCACAGGACTGCAAACCACAAGGTTGGTGGTTCAAACCCACCAAC
>NW_006408614.1:11480273-11501172 GCF_000296735.1 Chrysochloris asiatica | reverse complement strand
AAGAAAGAAAGAAGGAAGAGGAAGAGAGAACAAAATAAGACAGAGGGTGGGAAGATGAAAGGAGGATTCATGGAGACAGAGAGATTTGAAGTGCTTATCTCAGGACAATGAAACTATAAATGATCAGCTTGAGAAATGCTAAGTCTCTCTTCTTTTTCGGTGTTCTAACTCCAGATCTTTGTACATATTACTATACTATTTGACTTCTTTTGGAAATCTTCTGCTCAGCTCTTTTACTTCATTTCTTCCCATCGCTTTAGCGTCTCTACACTCAAGAGCAGGTTTCTTCTGACATCCACTTTGATCTTTCCTTTCTTTGCTATATTTTTAATGACCTTTTGCTTTCTTCATGTATGATGTCCTTGATGTCATCCCACAACTCATCTGGTCATTAGCGTCCAGTGTGCCAACTCTATTCTTGAGATGATCTCTAAATTAAGGTGGGATATACTCAAAGTCATATTTATAGTCCATAGACTTGTTTTAATTTTCTTCGGCCTCAACTTGAACTTGCACATGAGCAGCTGATGATCTGTTCCATAAGGGGCCCCTGGTCTGGTTCTGACTCATTGTACTGAGCTTCTCCATTATCTCTTTCCACAGATAGAGTCGATTTGATTCCTGTGATTTCATTTGGTGAGGTCCATGTGTGTAGTCGGACTCCTGATGTGGCACTGTAGGATCAGCACTGGACTGCGAACCACAAGGTCAGCAGTTCAACCCCACCAGCTGCTCCTTGGAAACCTTATACAAGTTTGCTATGAGTCTGAACCAACTCAACGACTCAACGAAAACAACAGGTCATTGGTCTTGAAAAATTCTACCATGTTGTCTCTAACATAGTTTTTATCACCAAGACCATATTTTCCAACCAGAGATCCTTCTCTATTTCCAGCCTTTGCATACCATCACCATTAATGCAGCTTGACTGCATGTTTGATCAATTTCTGATTGCGAAAGTTGGTCAAAAGCCTCAACTTCTTTATCTGTGGCCTAAATTTGTATTGTAACCATATTAACTGGTTTGTGCATACATTTGCATAATAGTCGTACTGACTGGTCTTCCTTGTGGGCATTGCTCCATCACTGGCGCATTGAACTTTGGGATAGATCTTGAAATATTTATTTTACAGTGACTGCAATGTCCTCAATTGTTATTCCCCACATAGCATAGCAGATGATTGTCTGACGTCCAACACGAGTTCACCTCAGCTCACTAATGCCTAGGGTATCAATCTTCAAGCATTCCATTTCATTTATGGCAAATTCTCATTTTTCTAGATTCACTCATAGATTTCACATGCCTGTTATTAATGGATGTTTGCAGCTGTTTCTTCTCATTTTGAGACATGCTGCATCAACAAATGGAGACTCAAAAGCTTTACTCCACCCATGTCATTAAGATCAACTCCACTTTAAGGAGATAGCTCTTAATTGTATTTTGAGTCAGTTCCAACCTGAGGGGCTCATTTATGGCATTACATCAGCCAATGTTCTGCCGCTATTCCTAAGGTTTTCACAGGCCAATTTTCTAAAGAAAGAAGTCACAAGATCCTTGTTCCTTGTCTGCCTTTAGTAGGAAGCCCTGTCCATGGATGATCCTGCTGATATTTGAAACACTGCTGATAGAGTTTCCATTGTCACAGCAACACACGAGCTACCACATGTTGACTGACAGACAACAGAGCTTCACACCATCACCATAGGTTACATAACCGTGGTAATCATGGTAGTGTGGGACAGAAGTGACCCCAGGCAGGGAGCACCAGGACTGATCCTCCCAGGCATCTCCAAAGGCAGGAACAAGAGTCTGGAGAAGCCCCAGAGCTCCATCAGCTTCGCAGAGTGGGCTATTGAGAGTTGAATCCTTGCTGAGACCCCCGCATGATGTTGACTTGGCAATCAGTTGGCGATCAGATCCTTTGCCTTCTCTGAGCCTTAGTCTTCTTGTCTTCATAAAGAAATGGGTACATCAGGGAGGACCACGCTGGATGTGGGACAGGACAATGACTTTGTAAGACACATCTGGCTCCAGTACAGTCTGCTCCAGTTGCTTCCGGTGCAGATATTCGTCTCATCCTGGAGGCCTTCCTCTTCTCTTCCCTGTGTCCCTCTGTCTCCTTGACAGACTGTCCATGGAACCCTGCCCCTTCTCAACCCCTTCAGGACACGTCTCCTCCCAGAGTCCTGTATGATGTGGGACAGCAGCACCCAGACTGATGGAGGGACACAGACCACACTAGGACAAAGTCATATCAATTATATCCTGAAAAGGGAGGTCCAGTCCAGGGAGCAGCAACCCTCCTGTCCTCCCTGGGACCATCTGCCCACGTGGCCCCAACAGAGATGCTGGGATGAAAATGCAGTGTTGTGCACTTGCGGGACTTCCTCTTCTAAAGCCTGGGGCTTTAGAAGTGGTTGAGCGTTCTTCTAGCTCAGCAGCTGCAAATGAAAAGATATAGAGATGTTTCCAACTCCAAGGTCTCCAAGACTGCCTACGATTGCGGTGAGAGGATGTTTCTTTTCTTCCCCTCGTTCCTTTTTGCACTCTTTCAAAATACACTCATTAGAAATGACCCCAAAGGGACTGAAATACAGAACACTCTGCTAAAATATCAGAAGAGTGCTGACTTTCAATATCCAATGCCCCAGAAAATTCTGAACTAAGCCAGTTCGTTCCACAGTTGCAGAAACACTGGAAATTTTTCTCTGTGGGAATTAGAATGAAATTAGTCATCCTGTAGTCTCTCTCCTTGCTTTCAGCCTATGGAGAGCTACCCTTTCCATAGGAAATTTTTATGAATGAAAACACTCACGCCGCCGTCAGCCACTTTTGTCTGTCAACAACCAAAATCAATCTCAGATGGGAAAAGGCATTGAAATGTATGATCCTATGAACCTGTTTGTTTCATAGATACCTGTATCAGATTTGGATTGTGTGACTGTCTTTTTACAATGTAGTTTTCTATCTATCATAACAAATGAATTCATAAAGTTGTTCTTCTTATTGTGTCACCTCAAGTCTACGTTTGACTTGAGCAGAACTCCCCCGGAGAGTTTTTTGGGCTGTAATTTTTATGGAAAATTCCTCCAGGGTTGATTTGAGTTGGAATCGGCTCCATGGCTGTAGGTTTCGGGGGAGGATTTTAACCTTCATGGGAGCAGATCACCAAGTCTTCTTCCCAAGGTTCACTAGGTAGGTTTGAACCACCAACCTTTCCATTAGTGGACAAGTGCTAAAGCGTTGTGCCAGCAGGACTCCTTGGATATAGTCAGCCTTCCTGGGACAGTTCATTCACTTGTAAAATTTCCAGCTCTTACTCCATCCCAGATCAAAACAGCACATACCAGCATGGCCAATGCAATATTAAACACACCTGGTAATGACATAATAAACTAAACTTCACAACCGTGTGTCTCTTGGAAAACATTGAATCTCAGTTTAATAGACACAGAATTACTGGGATTTACAGCATCAAATGTCACCTGATTGTAGATCACTTCCATCATTCTCACGCATCATTGGGACCTAGTAATCAGCTTCAACAAGTCTTTTCAGGAAGTGAACTTTTGTTACACATTTTCCATTTGTGAATGTTCTTTTGTCCTTAAGTAATGTTTTTTCTATCATATTGGATTTCAGCTGTCCTTTATGTAATGACACAACGCTGACACTTGATGGTGGGTGATATTCACACATTCGTCTATTTCCTCCAAAGCGAAGTTTAAAAAAGACTTGCTCTTTATAAAGATGTCAAACATTTCAGTAAAAGCAGCAGTCCCTCTTAGCCATTACCCCCAACACCATCACACCCAACAGTGACCAGAGGTGAGGGGCTGTCATGTAACCTTCTAGTTCTTTCCTATGTTTGCAGAGAAAATGTGGGTTCAGTCATAGATTTTTTTCTTAGGTGCTGTTTTCAATGCCAAGAATCTATTTGCCTAACTCCATGGAATGAATAATATAGATAAACGTAAAAATGTAAGATTGATATTCATATGTAAGTATCTATACTTGTGCATATATATGATGTATATTGCTACTGTTAGGTGGCATCCAATCAGTTCCAACACATAGCGACCCCATGCATGAAAGAACAAAACACTGCCCAGTCCTACATCATTCTAACAATCTCTGTTAAGCATGAGCCCATTACTGCTGCCACGGTGCCAAACCATCACGTCAGGGATCTTCCTCTTTTTTAGCGACCTTCCACTTTACCAAGTATGATGTTCTTCACCAAGACTGGTCCCTTCTGATAATATGTCCAAAGGATGAGATGCGAAGCACCGCCATGATGGCTTCCAAAGAGCATTCTGGTTGTACTTCTTCCAACACAGATTTGGTCTTGAGCAGCAGATATGCCTAATGCAATATGTCATGTGATTTCTTGACGGATGATTTTATGAGTGTTGTCAAAGTAAAGTCTTTGACAACGTCAATCTTTTCTCCATTGATTTTGATGTTGTTTATTGGTCCAGCAGTGAGGACTTTTGTTTTCTTTACATTGAGGTTCAACCAGTACCGAAGGCTGTGGTCTTCGATCTTCACAATAAGTATTTTAAGTCCTCTTTACGTCCAGCAAACAAGGTTGTATCATTTGCATAACACAGGTTGTTATTGAGTCTTCCTTCAATCCTGGTGCCATGTTCTTAATACAATAAAGCTTCTAGAATTATATGCTCAGCATATAGATTGAATAAGTATGGTGAAAGAATACAACCCAAGCCCACAACTTTCTTGATTTAAAACCTTCATTGTTCTCTGGTTCTGTTCAAACAACTGCCTCTTGGTCTGTACGCAGGCTCTTCATCAACACCGTTAAGTGCTTATGAATACTCATTATTTCACAACGTTGTCCATAGATTGTCATGATCCACACAGTTGAAAACTTTTACATAGTCAATAAAACACAGGTAAGCATCTTTCTGGTATTCTCTGCTTTCAGCCAAGACCCATCTGACATCATCAATGATCGCCCTTTTTCCACATCTTCTTCTGAATCCAGCTTGAACTAATAATAATTCCCTGTCAATGTATGGTAGAAGCTGTTTTTGAATTATCTTTTACTTGCATGTGATATTAAGGATATTGTCCAAAGATTTTAGATGATGAATTCCATGCCATTCCTCATCAATTTGTCATTCCCAGGATAATAAACCATGTTATGGTCAGCTTCAAAATGGCCAATACCAGTCCATTTCAGCTCACTAATGCCTAGGTAATTGATGCTTACGCTTTCCATTTCATTTTTGACAACTTCCAACTTTCCTAGATTCATACTTCGTACAGTCCATGTTTCAATTATTGATGGATGGAGAAACATCTGTTTCTCTTCATTTTGAGTTGTGTCCCATCAACAAATGAATGTCCCGAGAGCTTTACTCCATTCGTGTCATCACAGTCAACTCTACTTTGAGGAGGCAGCTCTTCCCCAGTCGTGTTTTGATAGACTTCCAACCTGAGGGATTCATCTTTTGGCACTATACCTGACAATGTGTGTTTATTGTTTTAGTTACATCTAACACAGTGGCAGCAGCAATGGGCTTCAGCTTAACAACGATTGTGAGGTTGACACAGGATTGGGTAGTGTTTCATTCTGTTGTGCATAGGGTTTCTCTGAGTGGGTATGGACTCCACAGAACTAACAACAACAGTCAGCTCTAACTAACAGCAACCTTTATAGGGTTCCCAAGGAGTGACTGGTGGGTTTGAACCGCCAACCTTGTGGTTAGTAACCCAGTGCTAACCCCACAGTGTCATGTTACTCATTATGTTTCAATATTCAATATTCATAATATTTGACATCGTTCCAATGCTATTCGTAAGGTTTTCAGTGGCGGACAATCAGAAGTAGTCCTCCTTTTTTCTTCCTAGTTTGTCTTCATCTGGAAGCTCAGCTGAAACCTGTCCACCATGAGTGTCCCTGCTGAGATTTAAAATACTCGTGGCATAGCTTCCAGAATCACTGCAACTCGCAAGCCACCACAGTACAATAAACAGACAGACAAGTGGTGGATATATGATATACATATGTGTGTATAATAAAAGCATGACAGAAAATCTTACATCTGGACCAATAAATAACATCCTGGTAAAGGAAGAAAAGATGGAAGCTGCCAAAGACTTCCTATTGCTCAGATCCACAATCAGCACTAACGGAAGTAGCAGCAATCAAGAAATGAAAAGACATACTGCATTCAGCAAATCTGCCACACAACAAATCTTTCAAGTTCAAGAGCAAAGATATCAGCTTGAAGACTAAGGTGTGCCTGACCCAAGTCATGGTATTTTCAATCACCTCATATGCATGTGAAAGTTGGACAATGAATAAGGAAGACCATTAAAGAATTGATACATTTGAGTGATTGTGTTGGAGAAGAATATTAAAAGTACCATGGCCGCCAGAAAAACAAGCAAATCTGTCTTGGAACAAATGCAGCCAGAGTACTCCTTAGAAACCCAGATGCTGAGATTTCATCTCTCATATTTCACACATGTTATCCCGAGGGACCAGTCCCTGGAGAAGGACATTGTGCTTGGTGAGATGGAGGGTCAGCAAAAAAGAGGAAGAGCCCAAATGAGATAGACTGACAAGTGGCAACCACAATGGGCTCAAATGTAACAAAGATTGTGAGGATGGTGCGGGACCAGAAAGTGTTTCATTCTGTTTTGCATGGAGGTCCCTGTGAGTCAGAACAGACTCCATGGCACCTAACAACATTGACAACAGAAAATATTTATAAATGGCATGTCCAACAAAGGACCTATGTTCAGACTATATGAAGAATACACAACATTCAACAACAAGAGAATAAACAATCAATATTTTTATGGGCAAAAACAAAGACCAGATACAGTAGACTGGTTGGTGGACCCCTGAGACTTTGGCCCTTAGTCCCCCTTGAGGGCTGGAACTGATCTCACTCCCATGGCTCAACTTTCAGCCAAACCACAGACAGCAGGACAAACTGCCAGACAGGCGGTGACACTTGCCTGAGGGCCACCATTTATACAGAATGTGACTCAGACATGTCCCCGTTTCTGCCTCACAGACTGGTCAACTCACCCACCGCTAGAACTAGCAAGTATTCAGCAAGGAGAGAGGAATGCAGACCAACACACAGCACTCAGGGGCTTTCCTGTCGCCCACAGCCACTGTGAAAACTCAGTGCACGCACAATCACAGACAAAAGAAGGACCCCAGTGCGGTGGATTAGATTTCAACTCCTAGCGATCCTGTAGGACAGGGTAGACGTGCTCCTAAGGGTTTCCGGAGCTGTAAGTCTTTGCAGAAGCAGCCCTGCAGCATCTTTGTCCTTCAGAGCAGCTGATGGAGTTAAACTGCCCATTTTGGTCGAGCACTTAACCACCGTGCCACCAAAGCAAACCCATTGTCATAAGTCTGTTGTGACTTACAATAGCTCTACAGGACAGAAGGACAGACGAGAACTGTTCCACAGGATTTCCAGGGGAGAGTACCACACCTTTCACCCAAGGAGGAGGTTTGAACTGCTGACTTTTCAGTTAACAGCTAAGTGCTCAACCACTGTGCCACAAGGGTCCTTTCAAGAACAACCAATAGCTACCAACAAATGCAATTGTTTGACCTTTCTAGAAAAAAAAAAAAAGTATAAATCTACATTGAAGGATTTTAAACAATAATAAAAATCAGTGTCCTGGTTCTATTTGTGTGACAACCCAGAGAAGCACCTAGGTCTATAGCTGAGTCACAGGGCCTGTGCATCCAAGTCTGCAGTGGAGGATTTTAGATGCTTCTAGAACCTGGGACTAGGGGACATCGGAATGCAGTTCTTCAGGGACACTTCACCCACGATGCCAGGGGCAGGAGGCACCCAGCTGAGGTGGGGTCCCACACACACAGACCACCAGCAAGAGGGCTGAAGGGTGTGTGAGCTCAGGAAACCGAATTGATGAATAACCAAGGTCCTCCATTCACCGTTGTAAGAATATTCTTGTATTTCTTTTGCAATTACTCCAGTCACCACAATGCATTAATCCTCTTTCCATTCCCCCAATGAATAAATAAAACAAGATTTGTGGCTGAAAAAAACCCCCACAGCTCCTGAAGAGTTTGGGAAGGGAGTTTCCCTTCCTTTTGTTTTTCAGATTCGAGGAACTTCTGAAGAACATCGTTTCATGGAACACACACACTCTCTCAGGTATCTCCTCCTTTCTGCCATTGTAGAAATCTTCTCTGAGCAGTGGGCTGTAGCATTTGAGGTTCAGCCTGATCAGGGGAGGCAGCAGTCGCTTGTCCAGGACTTCACCATGTGTGGGTCCAGCAGTGAGTTTGGGACTAGACCTCCATGCAAACACCTGCAGCCTGATCCACACACTGCTTTCCCAAGACGACCTTGTGGCCGGACGGAGACCAGCCATCATGGATAAGAGACTCTCCTAAGTGTCCTCTACCCATTTGTGCCTGTCTCACACATCCCTCTGCTACCAATGGTGAATCAAAAGTGAAGGGAGATTTTTAAAATTAAATCTGAAACCACAGGATATGTACAAGCGAGGGATGATTATACCGGGGAGGGTTGTATCAGTCACAGCTGTTCCATTATGTTTGTTTACTTTTGGGTAGAAATGGTCCTTTGAAATCCACGACCAAAATAAACACACTGGCAGCTGCAGTTGGCATGGCTCAGTGAGCGAGCCAGTGGGCCGGCCCCAGGGCCAGCGTCCACGGTCGCCCATGTCTCTCAGCCTGTGCTTCGTCTCCACAATGCCCAAGGAGGAAATGGTTTATGAAAAAAATCCCAGCAGACTCTAGGAATTAGGCAGCTTTGCCGGATGCTCCAATTCGAGGGAAAGTCTGACGTTAAAAACAAACAATGAGCAGAGTGAAGTATGGTGTTGAGGAGGAGGCGCAGACATTAAACGACAACAACACACACACCCAGCGAGCTGCCCTACCAGCCAGAGTGCGAGTGCTCTGGAGGGTTTCCGAGGCTCTACTCTCGAGTCCTGGTGCCGTGCTGTAGGATAAGCACTGGACTATTACTCCTTAGAAACCCAATGCAGGGTTGCTATAACTCAGAACTGACTCGAAGGCACATAACAACAGCATTCTTTACGGAAGCTAACTTCCACGTCTGCGTCTGCAGCATGGCTGGTGGATTCGAACCACCGTCATTCTGGTTAGGATTCCAACCACTGTACAAGGAGCATTCTGTCAAGTTTGACAGATGCCTTCATGGAGGTGCTTTGTGATGGAGACTTAGCCCTGTTGAGTCCATCCTGACTCATTGTGCCTCATGTGACACAGAGTCCATCAACCACATAGAAAGCAGATCACCAGGGCTTACTTCTGTGGGTCTACTGAGTGGGTTCGAAGCATCAGTCTTTCAGTTTGTTGTTGACTGCAAACCATTTGTGACACCCATGAAGGAGTACTGGTGTGGCGCTCTAGGGTCAGCATTGGACTGCTAACCATACAGTCAGTGGTTCAAACCCAACAGCTGATCCTTAAAAGCCCTGTACAAGGTTGCTATGAGTCAGAACTGATTTGGTGGCAGTTAACAACAACTGTAATTGTAAATTATGGGGAACACAGTAGCTCTGTAGGATGAATACTGGACTGTGAACCACAAGGTTGGTGGTTCAAGTCCACCAGATACTTCTTAGGAGAAAAATGAGGCTTTCTGCTCCTATAAAGATTTAGAGGCTCAGAAACCCTATATAAGGCCACCATGACTCGGAACCGACTTGATGGCACTACCAATAATAAATATGCTGCTATTGTGGTGGTGTAGTTGAGTTGAGGTGACCCACGTAACACAGTAGAGCTCCCCACAGAGTTGTCCTGGCTGCTGTCTTCGGGCTGAAAGGTCACTAGATCTTTCTTTCAACGAGTCACTGGCTGGGCTCATACCACTGACCTTTCAGAAACTGAGAACATTAGTAATTGCTTAGTGTGTACAGGGCATTGTCTTCAATGTTGGGAACCCAGTAATGAAAATGAAAATGAAAATTCCTCTCAGAGGTAAATCAACATTGACAAGAAAACCAGGAAGCCAGTCCAGGAACAGAGGTCCCTAGGACCATCAAGGGACAAGAGCACATGCAGAATGTGGGACCGTATCCAGAGAAACAGAGGCGCCAGAGATGAAGGCAGAGATGGGGGACATGGAGAGAGAGAGCAGCTGAGGACTCTGGATTCATTGAAGGAGAAAGGTTGTGTGCTGGTGGCCAGGAGGCAGGCTTGCAGAATGTGCCCTTTGGTTGTTTATATGGTTATATATTCCTGAGTGTTTTTGTGTATATCCATCACCCCCCAAAAACAAACAAACAAACAAAAAACAAGGAATAGAAGCAAATACTGCTGAATGATGATACATGGAGGAGATTGTAAGTAATCATTGCAATGAAACGATGAGTGTAAAATTAATGTTCTCCCATACAAACTTTCACTCAATTCACAATAAAAACTTAAAGAAAAAAAAAGAGGAAACAAAGAAAACCAGTAAGCAATATCGTTTCAGTTAATGATTAATGGTATTCAAGTTCCAATAACAATTCATTTACCAACTCTGGTTGATTACATTCACATAAATACACTTTACTTAAATTAAGGCATGGAAGATTTTGCTTTCATGAACAAAACATTTCCTCTAAGCAAATCAAAGTGAAGCAATCCTGGAGGAGGCCGCGTTCATCAACCACGTTTTAAAAACGTGGATTGATCATGCATTCACATTTTGTCACTTCCTGTACATAACATTTTTTTAAAAAAGAACATGAATAAGGTTTCAGATATGCAAAATTCTTATTTCAAGGGAAAATGCTAAAGAAAAAAAAAAAAAAGTAAATTTGAAATGTTGGCGTTTGTGTCCCAGTCTGAGTGAGATAATGAAATTATGGTTTCTGACAGTGTCTCCTTTTATTATAATTGAAACCACTCTGCAAATAAGGAAGTACTTATAAAAACATGCTCGGTGAAAATATCCGTTTCCAAGATAAAGGGGACCTCAGTGATGCACATGCTCTCTGAGGTAATGACCCAGAAAAGAAGAGACTTGTGTTTGCTTTCCACTTCCTGAAACATGAAATGCATTGGAGAGGAGATGCAGAGGGCCTGCGGGTCAGTGACAGGGGGAGAGATGGTCCAGAGGTTTCAGTGCCGCTAGCTCCCAGCTCCCTGATTCTTAAAGGGACAAGCTGAAAGCATGGCGGGCAGCCCTCAAACTGCAAGGCCAAAACACAAATCCAAATCGGGTGCCGAGTGTACTACTACATGTTGCTGTGTACCGTGGAGTGCATTCCAACCCACAATGACCCTAAAGGTTGCCCCAGAGGGTTTCCGAAGCTGTAAATCTTTATAGGAGCAGACTGTCCAGTCTTTGAATGACTTGCATTTTAATTAACAGCCAAACGCTTAACCATGGAGCCACCAGGGCTCTTTGTCCCCTAAACAACTGCAAAGAAATTAGAATCCCTGGTATTGCATTTCCTACTAAACACTGATGTCTTCCCATGGTGTCTTGGCTCTCTAGACTGCTGTAACAAAAATACCACAAATGGAAGGCGTGAACAAACAGAAATGCATTCTCTCCGAGGAGGAGGTGGTTAGACGTCTGGCGTATTCTCTGTCGGCTCTCGGAGATTGTCCTTGTCTCTTTTGGCTTCTGTAGCTCTGGTCTTCCTGGGTTCCTTGGTGGCTATCTTTCCCCAATTTGCAATTGCTCTTGGTGCCTGATTGGCAGCTCCTTTTACAACTAGGAGTGACTAGGATTAGGACCCACCCTATGCCTCATTAACTTAACATTCAATTGGAAAACAATCGCAATATATCCACAGGTACAGGGTTAGGATCCCAATACGGGAGAAGGTGCATTATTCAAGTCATAACAAACAACTATAGAGGAGCATGGGTGACAAAAACACCTGAATATTAATGTTGTTGTTGTTAAGTGCCATCAAGTCAGTTCTGACTCATGGCCATCCTGTATAGGGTTTCCAAGGAGTGGCTGGTGAGTTTCAACCACCACTTGCGGTTCAAACTGACCTTGTAGTCCATCGCACCACACCAGGATTCCATTAATGTTGTTAGGTGTCGCTAAGTCAGTACAATGTAAGGAAACACTGTCTAGTCCTTCCCCAGCCTCACAAACACTGTTCTGCTTGAAAGATCTCTGCCAATGCTTGAGCCAACTGGCATTTCTGTAGGTCCCTGATAGTGTAAAATGTTTACACTAAGCTACTGACCAAAAGTTTGACAGTTTGAATCTGCCCACAGTGTCATGGAATAAAGAACTATCAATCCACTTCCGTAAAGATAGCTGCCATTGGCAAGCCTATGGATCTCCGCATTGCTCTGAAACACCTGAGGTGGCCATGAGTTAGAATTGACTTGACGACACCTAGTTTTGGAAGCTGTTGTGTTGGCATTCTGTTGATAGGGAAGTTGTAGAAATGCATGGTTGACTATGAACCACATCTCCACACCGTTCATTTCCCCCGTGACCACAAAAATATTTGTGTACAGTTGCGCCCACTTTACTTCGTCATCCCATGGGGGTCCTTAGAGGGCTGATGCTTGATGTATCAGTTGGGTGAAATGTAATGAGCTTTAGAGAAAATTTGTTGATGTTGTTGTTGGGTGTCCTCTAGTTGGTTCCAGCTCATACTAACCCCATCTACAACAGAATGTCCTGCCTCATCCTTACAGCTCTTGCTGTGTTTGAACCCACTGTTGCAACCACTGTGTCCGTCCATGTCATTAGATGTCTTCCTGTCTTTCTCTGACTCTCACTTTACCAAGCATGATGTCCTTTTCCAGGGCCTGGTCCCTTCCAGTAATATGTGGAAAGTATGTGAGATGACGTCTCCTTCTAAGGAGTATTCTGACTGGACACTTTCCTATTCATCAGAATAGCTCTCAGGAAGGGAAGTGCATGTGTTGTGTCAGAAATAGGCTTAGGGAAGAAAATGGAGGTGGATATTCTAGTGTGAGGCAGGGGAAGAGCTATTTCTCCCAAGAAGGGGGAGAAATCCTGAAAGAGCTGGCATCTGCATTCTCTCACTCTCTCCATCTGTGCCTTTTCATGCGTGATTCACTCAGTCCTCACACCAACTGTGGAACTGTGATGATACTGTGTTCCACAACATTAAATAGGATGCTCTCTGTGCCCCAGAGGTTAATTCACTGACCAGAGGTCCTTGAGTTGAAAGATATGACTTTCTATGTTCTGGGTTCCAGAAAGGGAAGAACAAGAGATGAAGGAGGAGTCTACCACTAGTCCATCACAGAACAAGACTTCTCCCCATGAGTTCCCTGTGACATCCCTAAAGTTCTTGTCATTGTTGTTAGATGCCGTAGAGTCTGCTCCAACTCATAGCGACCTTATGCACAACAGAACGAAACACTGCCTGGTTCTGCACCAACCTCACAAGTGTTGCAATGCTTGAGCCCATTGTTGCTGCCACTGTGTCAATCCATCTTGTTGGGGGTCTCCTTCTTTTTCGCTGACCCTCCATTTTACAAATCACGATGTCCTTCTCCAGAGACTAGTCCTTCCTGATAACATGTTCAAACTATGAAAGACTGTCTTGCCATCCTCACTTCTAAGAAGCATTCTGACTGTACTTTCTCCAACACAGACTTGTTTATCCTTCAGGCAGATCATGGTGGTGCTTTTACTATTCTTCTCCAACACCAAAGCTTAAATACATCAGTTCTTCTACCTTATTCAGTTTCCAACTTTCACATTCACATGAGGCTATTGAAAATACTATGGCTTGGGTTAAGCACAGCTTACTCCTCAAATTGATACCTTTGCTTGTCAATACTTAAAGCAAGTCTTATGCAGCAGATTTGCCTAATGCAATATGTCATTTGATTTATTGACTACTGCTTCCTTGAGTGTTGATTGTGGGTTCAAGAAAAATTAAATCTTTTTCTATTTATTACTGTTATGTATTGGCCTATTTTTGAGGATTCTTGTTTCCTTTACATTGAGGCGAAATCCATACTGACGGCTGTGCTCTTTGATCTTCATCAGTAAGTATTTTAAGTCCTCTTGGCGTCCAGCAAGCAAGGTTGTATCATCTGCATTTCACAAGTTGTTAATAAGTCGTCCTCTGATTCTGATGCCATGTTCTTCGTCATATAATTTAGTTTCTAGGATTATTTGCTCAGCATACATTGAATAAATACAGTGAGATAATATAACCCTAACACACACCTTTCCTGATTTTAAACCATTCAATATCTCCTTGTTCTCTTTGAAAGATTGACTTTTGGTCTATGTACAGGTTCCTCATGAGCACAGTTCTTTTGGAATACTCAATATTCTCAATGGTGTCCATAGCTTGTCATGATCCACCCAGTTGAAAGCCTTTGAGTAGTCAATAAAGCACAGGCAAGCATTTTCATGATATCCTCTGCTTTCAGCCAAGATTCGTCTGATGTTAGCAATGATAGCCCTCATTCTCATCCAAATCTGGCTTGAATTTCTGGCATTCCCCTGTTGATGTTCTGTTGCAGCCATTTTTAAATTATTTTTAGCAAAACTTTACTTGTATATGACATTAATGATATTATTAGATAATTTCCACATTCCATTGGGTCACCTTTCTTTGGAAAGAGCACAAATATGAATCTTTTCCAATCAGTTGGCTAGGTAGCTGTCTTCCAGATTTCTTGTCATAGATGAGTCAGTACCTTCAGTGCTTGATTAACTTGTTGAAATTGTTCTATTTGGATCCTGTCAATTCCTGGAGCCTCATTTTTCATATTGCTGTCCGTGCAGCTTGGACTTCTTCCTTTAATACCATTGGTTCTTGATCATATGTGACCTCTTGAAATATCAGTGATTTCTTTTTGGTACAATGAGTCCATCTTCTTTTGGCGTTTTCTGTATCATTCAATATTTTGACGGTAGAATCCTTCAATAATGCAACTTAAGGCTTGATAGTTCTTTCCCCTTCAGTTCTTTCAGCTTTGGAAATGCTGAACGTGTTCTTCCCTTTTGGTCTTCTGATTCCAGATCTTTGTCTATTCCATTATAATGCTTTACTTTGTCTTCTTGAGCTGCCTTTGAAATTTCTGTTCAGCTCTTTTACTTCCCCATTTCTTACATTCTCTTTAATATCTCTTCACTGGAGAGCAAGTTTGTGAGTTTCTTCTGATATCTCCCGTGGGTCTTTCCTTTCTGTCCTGTCTTTTTAATGGTCTTTTGCTTTCTTCTTATAGGATGTTCCACCATCTCTTTCCACATACATTGTCAGTTTAGTTCCTGTGTATTCCATCTGGTGAGGTCCATGTGTACAGTCATCTTTTATGTTGTTTAAAGAAGGTATTTGTGATGAAGAAGTGTTTTGCAAAACTCTGTCCAACAATCTTTAGCATCATTTTTATCACCAAGGCTGTATTTTCCAATTATGGAGCCTCTCTTTTTGTTTCCAACCTTTGCATTCCAATCCTCAGTATTTATCAATAAATCTTGATTGTATGTTTGATCAATTTCAAACTGAAGAAGCTGATAGAATTCTTCAATTTCATCCTCACTGGCTTCAGTGTTTGTCATGCAAATCTTAATAATAGTGGTATTAACTGGTCTTGCTTTTGAGTGTATGGATATTATCCAATCCCAGATAGTGTTATAGTTCAAAATAGAACTTGAAATCTTCTGTTTGATGATAAATGTGATAGATACCATTCCTCTTGAATTTGCTGCTTCTGGTACAGTAAACCATATGATTGTCAGATTCAAAATGGCCAATGCCAGTCCATTTCAGCTCACTAATGCCTAGGATATCAGTCTTTATGCATGCCATTTCATTTCGACAACTTCCAATATTCCTAGATTCATTCTTCATGCATTTCATGTTCCGATTATCAATGGATTTTTGCAGCTGTTTCTCTTCATCAACAAATGAAGGTCATCGTCACCAAATGAAAATTTTGAAAGCTTTACTCCATTCACACCATCATGGTCAACTGTACTTTGAAGGGAAAGCTCTTCCCAGTCATATTTTTTGAGTCTTCCAAACGGAAGGTCTCATCTTCTAGCACTATATTGTTGGGAACCATCCCCTTTTTTTCTGATCCTCCACTTTACCCAGCATTATTCCCTTCTCCAGGGACTGGCCACTCCTGATAACAGGTCCAAAGTACATGAGAAAAATTCCTGCCATCATGGCTTCTAGGAGCAATCCAGTTTTGCTTCTTTCAATGCAGATTTGTTCATTCTTCTGGCAATCCACGATATATTCAATATTCTTTGCAACATCGTAATTCAAATGTATTGATTCTTCTCCAGTTTTCTTAAAGAAATGTCTGTAGGGATTGGTGAGAGAGTGGGTTGAGCCCCCAATGGCTTGAGAGAATGATGAAGAGGGAACTGATGAGAACACATGGAACTGTCAAGATGGTCCTGGATTTAAAGTACAGGAATTGCAGTTTAAGCCAGGCTTGACCAGCTCCATGAGCATCAAGGGCTCCATCTGACCTTTGGATTATGTCCAATTTAGGGTTCTGCAAAGGAGAAACTGAGTGCAACCACAGCATATGGGAGATAGAGTTCTACGGAGGGACAGTTGTGACCAGAGGTCGAACACAAAAATACAGTTGCTGAAGAAGGGACTGGGTTCATTCTATGTGAACGAGAATGAAATTTCCAAAGATTTGGTCTGGGAGCGCTGGTTCACCCGTAGGCTTCTCACTTCCATGCAGAAGACCCAAGTTCTATTCCCAGCCAAGCACTCCAATCAGAACCACCATCTGCGTGTCGGTGGATGTGTTGCTGTGATGGTGAGAAGGTTTCAATGAAGTTTCCAGACTAGGACAGCCTAGGAAGACGGGTGGTGTCCTCCTGAAATCCATGCATTGACAGCTCTGTGGGTCACAGGAGTGTGATGGGCCACCGAGCATGGAGATGGTGCATGGGGTCACCAACTCAACAGCAGCTACTTACCACCACAACTTTGTTCATTGCTTTGAAACTCTTTCTCAAAAACAAATCACTGGGTTTCTAGACACTGAGGCTTTTTCTTTCCACATGAGTCCTTCAGGAACCAAAGTCAAAAGACGATGGTATCATCCTAACTCCAGATCCATGAGCCCAGTGAGCAAGCACCCACGCTTAGTGGACAGGCACCATGGTGGTGTGTGGGGATATGTTGGGGAGAAGCTGGGTCTGTTCACTCAGGCCACCCCCTGGAGTCACTGACCTGAGTCTTGGCCTCAGGGTCCCCACAAGGTATGACTCCATTGTGAGGGTTTCTCAGCACTCCAGGGAGATCCTCATCAAAGGGCTCTTCCACACACTTCCTCCCAAACCTCCTGAGCCCATCTAGAGAACACTGTATTGTCTTAAGCTGCTGAGTTTGGGGGCATGATGTAGCCCAACGGTTGCTAAGAACCATCGTACTCCTGAGAAAAACAGCTAAGAAGGAAGGAGCTCTGGTGGCGCAGTGGTTCCGAATCCGGCTGCTAACCTCAAGGTTGGCAGTTTGAAATGACCAGCTGTTCAATGGGAGAAAGATGAGGCTTTCTGCTCCTGTAAACATTTATAGCCTCAGAAACATTATGCAGGGCCACTGACTCCATGGTACTTAACAACAACAACAACTTAAGTCAGGAGGGGTAGATGAGAAATTAGACTCGAAAAATCCAGCTCTGAGAACCAGAGGGCAGTTTACAGGTTAATTTACTCACCGTCCTGCAAGGTGGGAGGTTCAAACCCACCAACCACTCACCCATATACCCACTCAGTGCACTTATTGGTGGGACAGTGAGTAAATTCCCCTGTAAACTACACTCTGGCTGTCAGAGCTGCCCAGTCTCTAATTTTTTAAAGGTTATGTGCCTAGTACGAGCACTTCTATCTCAGACAATACTTCTGGGTCTCATCCTGGGAGAACCATTGCCTATCTGGTCTCACTGTTGTGCCCTCGTCCCATCACCAGCTCTCACCCTGACTGTCCTTAACTGGGCCCAGGTCTACTGGCTGAGACCTCACCGGGACAGGGTCCACTGGAGCGGGCATAATTATAGCTCCGTCTCTGCTTATGGACTCTGGAGCCAGGACTTGGAGCCACAGCAGATACTGGGTTGTATGAGCAGGTGCGGGCAGGTGGGGAAATGGGAGAGGTAACCCTGTTTGATGGATTTAAGGTGCAGAGGCCCTTGACCAGCCTCCAAGGCAGGTGAGCTACTAAAATTTCTGGGGTGCTTATATGATGCCCCACATTAGCTTCTCTGGAAGATTCAGGGTCCTGCCATTAGAGTGGGCATCTGCCAGGATGAGACCAAGAGATGAGTGTGGTCATGGCTGCTGGGGCGGGTCATCTCTTTCACCATGAGCCTGGCTGGAGAGTTAGCAGGAGGAGATGGAGATGAATATTCCTGAAGGAAATAGTTGGTTAGTGGTAGAAATATCACCTTCCGTACATGATCATTAAGGAGCTCTGGTAGTGTAGTGGTTACGAATCGGGCTGCGAACCTTAAGCTCAGCAGTTCAAAACTACCAGCTGTTACGCAGGAGAAAGATGAGGCTCTCTGTTCCCGTAAAGATTTACAGCCTCAGAAACCCTGTACAGAGTCACTATGAGTCAGAACCGACTCCATGGCACACAACAACAACAAAAATGTACGTGGTCATCACCAGCCTCTCAGTGGAAGCTTGTGCACTGCGGTTGTGCAGAACAGGTTCAATGAAGTTTCCAGGCTGAGACAAAGTAGGAAGAGAGGCCTGAAATCTGTTTCCAGATCCAGCTAGCAAAAGCCCTACAGAGCACAATGATCTGCTCCAGTTTGTATGGGGAACCAACTAGCAATACATAGATATATATGTTGTTGTTGAGTGCCATCGAATCTGTTCAGACTAATAGCAACCCTGTATAGGATTTCCAAGGAGCAGCTGGTAGGTTTGAACTGCCGACATTGTGCTTAGTTGTCCAGTGCTTATCCTACAGTGCCACACAGGGACTCCATAGATTTGTATATTTGCTGTTGTTAAGTGCCGTTGAGTTGGTTCCAACTCACAGTGAACCTGTATAGGGTTTCCGAAGAGCGACTGGTGAGCTTGAACTGTCAACCTTATGGTTCAAACTGACTTTGCAGTATAGCACATTAATCTGCAATGCTACACCAGGACTCTGTAGATATATATTACTGTTAGGTGCCATCGAGTTGGTATCGACTCATAGTGACCTTATGCAAAGCAGAACAAAACACTGTCTGATCCTGGGCCAACCTCACTACCATTGCCACGCTTGAGTCCATCAATGCTGCCACTTGACCAATCCATCTTGCTGGGGGTCTTCCTTTTTTTCTCTGACCCTCCACCCTACCAAACATGATATCCTTCTCCAGTGACTTGTCCCTCCTGACAATACGTCCAAAGTATGAGAGACGAAGTTTGGCCATCTTGGTCTCCAAGGAACACTCTGGCTGCACTTCTTCCAAAACAGATCTGTTGGTTCTTTTGGCAGTCCATGGTACTTTCAATATTCTCCTCCAACACCATAACTCTAAAGCATCAATTCTTCTACGGTCTTCCTTAATCACTGTCCAGCTTTTGCATGCATATGAGGTTATTGAAAATACCATGGCTTGGATCAGGTGCACCTTAGTCCTCAAGCTGACATCTTTGCTCTTCAACACTAAAAAGATCTTGTGCAGCAGATTTGCCTAATGCAATACGTCGTCTGATCTCTTGACTGCTACTTCCATAAGTGTTGATAGTTGATCCAAGAAGAATGAAGTCCTTGACAGCTTCAATCTTTTCTCCATTGATAAGAATGTTGTTTATCGGTCCAGTGGTGAGGATTTTTGTTTTCTTTACATTGAGGTGCAATCCATACCGAAGACTGTGCTCTTTGATCTTCATCAGAAAATGTTTTAAGTCCTCTTCACTTTCAGCAAGCAAGGTTGTAGATACATATAAGTACATGCAAACTTTAGTAATTACAGATGCTATAAGTATTGTTGTTGTTGTTGTTAAGTGCTGTCAAGGTTCTGATTCATAATGATCCTGTATATAGTTTCCGAGGAGCAGTTGGTAGGTTTGAACTGCCGATCTTTATGGTTCACAGCTCAGGGCTGATCCTACAGCGTCACACCAGTAGTCTATATCATCCTCCCTCTTCATGCATTTGATTATCTTCCTCTCCTTTCTTGGTTTATGCTCTGCTTTTAACATCCTCAAGAATGGCCTTCTTTTCAAAAACCTGGAAGTCCTGTGTATTGATTACCATTCTTTCCTGTTTCTCTTTGCTTTGTTTCCTAGAATTGTTGGTGCTCTTGTTACTATAATACTGGCCGTTCAAAGTCCACTATAACCAGACGTAGCAGCCATCCTAGATACCCACGGAGCTCTCTTTCTGTGCACACTACATAAATGCACACTGTCAAAACTGATATTCTTACAAAGACAGCTTGACAACTCATACTTCTCATTTCCCAATGATATTTTGAAGTCACTATGACAAAAACAAAACCTTCTGTATTTAAAAGAATCCCTGACAAAACAAAGAGTTCATTGTCGAGGCAAATAACTAATCCCTGTCTTTGTTCAAAGTCCAGATTGTTATATGCCACCTTCTCTTGGGGCCAAAGACATTGTCTGTTCAAGTTTGCCTGTACACCTCAGCATCTGTGTTCCTGTTAACATGTGGCGTTGAAGAAAGCTTGAGGTAGTGACAGAAACCCTGATGGTTGGTGGACAGAAGGCCCATCCCAGCTCTGTCACTTAAAAACATTACTTTCCAAAGCTGCTCAGTGTCACTGACTGATTCAGTGACTTCCTCTCTGGAAAGCAGGAATAATATCACTCACTGTCTAGTTGACTCTAACTCATGGTGCCTCCATGTGTGAGAAGAGAACTGAGCTCCACAGGGTTCTCAGTGGATGAGTTTTCATAAGTA
>NW_006408614.1:11462124-11480173 GCF_000296735.1 Chrysochloris asiatica | reverse complement strand
TGTGTGAGAAGAGAACTGAGCTCCACAGGGTTCTCAGTGGATGAGTTTTCATAAGTAGATCCCACTCATGGTGTCCCGTGTGTGTCAGAGTAGAATTGTGCCCCACAGGGTTCTCAGTGGATGGTTTTTCATAAGTAGATCCCACTCATGGTGTCCCGTGTGTGTCAGAGTGGAACTGTGCCCCACAGGGTTCTCAGTGGATGATTTTTTCATAAGTAGATTCCATTCATGGTGCCCCCGTGTGTGTGTGTGTGTCAGAGTAGAACTGTGCTCACAGGGTTCTCAGTGGATGATTTTCATAAGTAAATCCCACTCATGGTGCCCCCATGTGTGTCAGAGTAGAACTGTGCCCATAGGGTTCTCAGTGGATGAGTTTTCATAAGTAGATCCCACTCATGGTGCCCCGTGTGTGTCAGAGTAGAACTGTGCTCACAGGGTTCTCAGTGGATGATGTTTCATAAGCAGATCCCACTCATGGTACCCTGTGTGTGTCAGAGTAGAACTGTGCCCCACGGGGCTCTCAGTTGATGAGTTTTCATAAGTAAATCCCACTCATGGTGCCCTGTGTGTATCAGAGTAGAACTGTGCCCACAGAGTTCTCAGTGGATGGTTTTTCATAAGTAGATTCCATTCATGGTGCCCCCGTATGTGTGTCAGAGTAGAATTGTGCCCCACAAGGTTCTCAGTAGATGATGTTTCATAAGTAGATCCCACTCATGGTGCCCCGTGTGTGTCAGAGTAGAATTGTGCCCCACAGGGTTCTCAGTGGATGGTTTTTCATAAGTAGATCCCACTCATGGTGCCCCGTGTGTGTCAGAGTAGAACTGTGCCCCACAGGGTTCTCAGTGGATGATTTTTCATAAGTAGATCCCACTCATGGTGCCCCGTGTGTGTCAGAGTAGAACTGTGCCCCACAGGGTTCTCAGTGGATGGTTTTTCATAAGTAGATTCCATTCATGGTGCCCCCGTGTGTGTGTCAGAGTAGAACTGTGCCCCACAAGGTTCTCAGTAGATGATGTTTCATAAGTAGATCCCACTCATGGTGCCCTGTGTGTATCAGAGTAGAACTGTGCTCCACAGGGTTCTCAGTGGATGGTTTTTCATAAGTAGATACCACTCATGGTGCCCCGTGTGTGTCAGAGTAAAACTGTGCTCCACTGGGTTCTCAGTGGATGGTTTTTCATAAGCAGATTCCACTCATGGTGCCCTGTGTGTGTCAGAATAGAACTGTGCCCACAGGGTTCTCAGTGGAAGAGTTTTCATAAGTAGACTCCACTCATGGTGCTCCCATGGGTGTCAGAGTAGAATTGTGCTCCACAGGGTTCTCAGTGGCTGATTTCTCATAAGTAGTAGGGGAGACTTTCACAAAACCCTCATCCTACACCAAGGTTGTGTGTGCTTGTACTAAAGGTTTGTGAACTGGGGAAGGAAGGAGATGAAGGAGATACATCTATCTCACAAAGCATTCACAGTCTGGTAGGAGAACTACTGTAGGCACACAATAGCCATTTGCACACGAAGGAGTTGTTGGACGCTGTAAAAAAAAAAAAAAAAGTCTGTATACCCAAAGATGTTCAGGGACAAAAAGGTCTTTATTAGTCAGAGAACAAAGACTTTGAGGGGGATAAAGCATTTCAACTGAGATACAAGTAAAAAACACATGAAGATATAGGCTTGTATACCTTGTCTTTGAACCATCTACCATCTTGTTGACTCCTTGGAGTATAGGTAAAAAGCGAAAGGTTTCAATAAATATCTTGAACATCCCAAGGAGACATTAAAATATGTCCTTAGTGACTGAAGAAAGATGTCTTAAAGACCTTCACTCACCAAACTCCAAGGTAGCCTGCCATGGTTACTAGCCAACTCACTAGGTAAGAAAACATGGGATCTACTTTGTCTCTCATATTTCAGACATGTCACCAGGAGGGACGAGTGCCTAGAGAAGGACATCATTCTTGGTAAAGAGGAGGGTCAGCGAAAGAAGAGGAAGACATCTAATGAGATGGGTTGGCACAATGGCAGTAGCAATGGACACAAGCATGACAACAATCGTGAGGATGGCACAGAACCAGATAGTGTTTCATTCTGTTTTCCATGGAGCCGCCATGAGTCAGAACTCCAATACGACAGCACCTAACAACCAATGGCAGTTACTTAAGACATGATTCTATGAAAATAGAAGCCATAACTCGAAGGAAAAAAAACAATCTCACTAGATGACTTCCACTCCCAACACTTGAATTCTCTAATGCACAGGTGTACATGCAGCCCAGGTGTACAGGTAAGGGCTTGTCAAATGCCAATTCTGGGCTCCATCAACACAAGACTACCAGCTCAGCCTCTGATTGTCTCAGGCTTTCTTCCCAGTGGATTAAGTCACCTGGGTGTCTTAGTGTCCAGGGGAGCTGACGCTGAAGGTCCATTGGACGCTGAGCATCTGTACTGCATCTAATCTCAGTGACCACATCTGGGTTCCAGTTTTGCCCTTCACTGCAGTCATATTTTCATTTTCCATCCTCTCTAATCTGCTGCCATAACCCTTGCAAAGCGCCATGACGGTCTGCTTGTATTTTGAGCAGTAATTGGCTATCAAATCCCTTGTGAATCTGTTTCAAGAATGAAAGAATTTAAAAAAAAAAAAAAAAAAGGATACAGGTTCTTTCTGGGGGTTGGAAGCCTTTGTACTTCCTTCCTGGCCCTGTGTTTGTAGGTTGGCTCAGCCCAGATTGTCTGTGTCGGGATGAATTCAGGCATTGGCTGGGACCTCGAAGGGCAGCAGACAAACAACACAGTCTTTCAGGGTGAGAGTGAGGATTTACAGGCAAAATGCAGCTATTCTGGGACTCCTCAATAAAGATATACAACCTGAACAAAAGGTAAGTATTTCACTCACTCTCTGAAAGCCTGTAAAATTTATTTTTTGCAAGCTTTTACAGTCCATGGCCTGCCCATTCAATCTTGAATAATAGACTGAATTGAGCTGTAAAAGCTTCCGAAGTTTGAAGCCTTTTGACAAGTTAATTTAGCGGTATGGTAAAAAGTTTTTCCCCAAGATAGAATAAAGCCATCGTATCATGAATGTAGTAGTCATCCTCAGGGAAGACAGCACCATTAGGGTTAGAAATGATGTGCTTTATGGAGATGGTTTGTGGTTTTGTATAATCTACTATCAATATTTCAGGAAAGAGATGTTGTACTCATCATTCTGCTGGAAGTCAATATCCCCACTTAAAATCAACACCCAGGGGCCAGATCACATATATTTTTTATTAGAAAAAGAGCATTCTCTATGCAGTTTTCCTTTCTACAGTTCTTGAGATTCCAATTATGTTGT
This sequence comes from Chrysochloris asiatica, assembly GCF_000296735.1. Lineage (NCBI taxonomy): Eukaryota > Metazoa > Chordata > Mammalia > Afrosoricida > Chrysochloridae > Chrysochloris > Chrysochloris asiatica. The sequence goes on along the minus strand of NW_006408614.1, from coordinate 11,476,836 downwards.
GTGTGTGTATGTATTACAATGAAGTCTCTTTTTTTCCATAGGAAAAAAAAACAGGGGGCGGGGGTGAAAAGAAGCAATATTTTCTTTGTCTTCCCCCCACACACATACCTCCCACCCACACTTTCCCCCAGCTGCTGGCATTGTTCCCCTTGCCCATTCAGAATGAGCTCAGCCGCCTTGACAAGGCAAAAGAAAAACCCAGAGAGGGTTGCTTTCTGGTTTCTTGTTGCTGGTTGTTTTTAAAGATTAAAGTCGGGGACTAAAAGAACTCTATCTCTGGGTTTCGGCATAAGGACAGAGAAGGAGATATAACCACTTCTGTTCTCCAGCATCTCCCTGGTGTGCTCAGAATCTTTGGGAAAGCAATATTCACCTAGAAGTAGGATGAATGGGACAGATCAAGCTTCGTCATGATGGGGGGGGTGAGGGGGAGAAGAAAGCCAAGGAAAATTAATTATATTTAACAAAGAAATGCTTCAGATACCATTTGGTCTTGTGCCCTGAATATAAATCTCCAAATGTTTCTCACTTGAATATTTTAGTGGGGAAAAAAAAAAAAAGAAAATGAAAATGAAAAAACAGATGCCATATTACTGTGTTTATACAGTAATTACATGGGTGGCGTGGAAGCACCGCCTGGTCGTTGGGCAAGTTCAGCAGTGATGGAGGGACCAAGTCCAGCTTGTCCCTGAGTAGAGAAGGCCTTGGGTAATGAAATGCTGCTGTTGTTGTTGGTGGTGGTGGTCTTTGAAGCATAGTGCCCCCATGCAGAATGGAATGAACTGCTACCCGGTCCTGTGCCAGCCTGTGATTGGCTGCACATAAGCCTTTGTGGTCCAGACAGTTTTCATTGGATGATTTTTTGGATATCAATTGCCAACCCTTTCTTCTTCCTAGTCTACCTTAGTCTCGAAGCTCTGCTGAAAGCCATTCAGCATCATAGTAACATGCAACCCTCCACTGAGAGACTACTAGTGGCCATGCATGACATGCATTGGCTGGGAATTGAACCTGGGTCTTCCTCGTGGCTGGCAAGAATTTTCTCCTGAGCCACCAGTACCTCCTAGAGCCATAACCAATGCTGGAGACTTCATGCAACTTGGCCAAGGAGACATTCAAAGTCGTGCACAAACAGGAGGGGAAATCTTTTCTAAATGATTCCCACCTTTGGGATCATGGAGCAACAAGTGGGTTTTCATTCTCAGAAGGAAAGAATATTCCATTAGTTCTTGTCAACTGAAAAGGCCCTAGTGGCACTCCAATTACAGCACTCCCTTGCTATCAGTTCAAAACTATCAGTTCAAACTCACCCAACAGTCTCATGGGAGAAAGACCTGGGGGTCCCATGAATGTTTGATGTTGTTGTTGTTATTAAGTGCCATTGCCTAGGTTCCGACTCACAGCATCTCTGTATAGCTTTTCTGAGGAGGAGCTAGTGGGTTTGAACTGCTGACCTTGTGGTTCTGCTGATCCTACAGCACCACACCAGGAGTCCTTCTATAAAAACTGCACCCTACATAACATTGTCCCGCAGAGACAATGTTCTACATCCTACTTTGGTGACTAAGAATTACAGTCATAAAAGTTCATGAACAGCCATCTAAGTTACAACTTTTCATCTCTCCCTGGTCTAAGCAAAGGAGAGTGAAAAAAATCAAAAGTGCATGAGAACAATTTGTCCAAATACCAGAATTAAATTATGTCTAGCTATCACTACTGACTCCTCTGAAAGGGATCACAATAAGAGATCCCAGAAAAGGTTGGAGAAAAATGTGGAACAAAACTCAAAATCATAAAAAATTAAAAAAACAAAACAGGCTTCCTGGTTGTATAGAGCTTGTGGCCTTTGGACAGTCTTCATTTCTGGAGCTGAACTCACCCCCATGGCTCAACTTCCAGGCAGATGACAGACAGCCCTATAAGGTGAACAATACCATCAAGGGTACACACTCCTTGATAACAAGAAACCATATGAGATCAAACGGGCAGCAGTTTCCCAGAGAAAAAGCTCAGATGGCAGTAAGGGAAAGGAACACAAACCTGGGGAAATGGTCCACACAGGGAGCAAGAAGTAAGAGCACTGCCTCATTGGGGGCATTGGCCCACAATCAATGCTGTGAAACAAAATATGCATGGACTGGTGAATAGAAAACTAAGTTTCCCTGTAAACTTTCACCCAAGTCACAATGAAAAAAAGAAAACCAAATGTCCAATTGACTGGACAAATTCATTGTAAGTGGAACATAGAATATGGAGCACATAGTAACCTGAGGATGAAGAGTAGTTATGAGATAAAGCTGATAAATCATGGTTACTGTGCATGAATTTGCGGAAAGACAATGGAAATGTTGAAGTCAGGTCCATTTTAAATACATTGGTTTTCACCATCATTCTCTTTAAAAGACAACAACTTTAGAAATCCTACATGGTCGTTCTAGCTTGGCCTTTAGGGTCTCTATGAGTCAGACTTAGACTAACAGCAATAGTGTTTTGGTTTTATTATTACTTTGCGTAGATATAGCACTGTTTATTTATTCAACCATTGAAGGGCCTTTGGGTTGCTTCCAGTTTGGGGTGATTATGAATTGAGGTGCTATAAGCATTTCATATAGATTTTTACATAAACATGAGTTACCATTTCTCAGAGGTGCCACACCATTTTGCATTCCCACCAGCAATGAGTGTGAGCTCTGTCCATTCTTCCTTCTCAGACATAGTGTCTTCGCTATTTTCTTTTTGTGGCTATCTAAACAGTGTGTAGAAGGAGAGATGCATAAGAATGCTCAAACTTGCAGATAGTACCCATTTGACCTAGCATTGATGGTTTGATAATCAGAACTCTACTAGTAGATGATAATTTTTATATATATAAAGGAAACGAGAGTATAGTGCTATAATTTGATGAACTTGAACTGGACTTATACTCATGGAGGGTGTTGTTGTTAGGTGCCATCGAGTTGGTGCCATCTCATAGCAACCTTGTACATAGCAGAATGAAACACTGCCTGATCCTGGACCAACCTCACTACTGTTGCCACGCTTGAGTCCATTGATGCTGCCACTTGGCCAATCCATCTCGATAGCAGTCTTGTAGTAGCTCTAAATTCCAATAGAGAGAGAAAGAGTCTTCACATCAAGTATCAAAGGGTAGATAGGGATGGGCAACTTAGACATTGGCTACCTAAAATGAGGGGGCAATAAAGGCATGAAGTGACTGGCTTACAAGTTTTAAGAGTGTGTGTGTGTGGGGGGGGCGAGTGGAGATACAGTCCACACTGAGTAGTTTTTTTCATCTTGTCTAGATGGGTCTGGTAAAAAGAGATTGGATAAGATTCTTATGATTCAATAGTGAGTAATGGTTATCATGACTAATTGCAACTGTCACAATTGCAAAGGTAGAAGTTTTGTAACAAAAACTGGGGATTAGTTAATCTTACAATCAGAAACAGAGGACCCTAGGACTATAAAGGGAGAAGAGCACAAGCGGAATGTGAGACTTTATCCAGAGAAGCACCAACACCAGAGATGGAGGCAGAGATGAGGACATGAAGAGAGGAAGCAGCTGAGGACTCCAGATTCATGGGAAGAGAGGGACTGAGAGCTGGTGGCCAGGAGGCAGACCTGAAGAATGTGCCCTTTGGTGAAGTAAATTATTATATATGTCTAAGTATTAAAAAAAAAAAAAGAGCTTAAATGAATAGAGAAAAATGCTGTTAACTGATGGTACATGGAGGGGATTCTAATCATTGTAATGAAACAAGGTGTATGATTTGTGGAATGTAAAACTGATGATCTGTCCTGTAAACTTTCACTCAATTCACAATAAAAAACTTGAAAACAAACAAACAAAACAAAACTGTGTAGACACAGGTCATCATGGTATTAATTTGCATGGAACCCTAGTGTTGTACTGTAGTATTAACACTGCATTGCTAACCACAAGAATGGGTGATTCAAACCCACTAACCACTCCTCAGAAAGCCTTTACAGGGTTCCTATGAATCAGAACCAACTCGACAGCACTTAACAACAATAGGTCATGGGAGTCCCCAGATAGAGCAAAGAATTAGTACTCTCAGCTGCTTTCTGAAAGGTAAGATGTTTAACTCTTTCCAGAGGAATCTCCAAAGCAAGGCCTGATGATCAGTGCCTAAAAATCCATTCAGTGGAAAACCCCATGAGCCCCATTCTGCTCAGACACACATGGGGTCACCAGGAGTTAAATCAACTCCATCACATTTGGAGTTTTCACGATTTAGTGTCTCCTGAGGTTCAACAAGGTCCAATTTGGCAGTATTTTGGGATTCTGATTAAGAAATCCTTCATACGTTTTTTTTTTTTTAAACTCCACAACTTTCAGAGTTTGCCTTGTGCCTATAGATTTGTTTTTTGGCCAAGTGTATGTGCTTGGTGTGGGCTGGGAATGTTATTTCATTTTCCAAGATGTAAACTGATTGTGCAAGAGTGATTTGATAGTCTTTCTCTGCTGACTGTCATTAGACCTGTGTCGTCGATGAAGTTTCTGCCCTCGGCCCGGTCACACAGCTCTGTGTGTCTATTGCAGTACCAATACCACAAATGTGCATTCTTCACACTTAGATAAGCTCTTGCTATCTGCTTAGGAAGCCCCCTCCCACCACCAGCGTGTTATTTATCACAATCGCCATGCCTCTTCTCCACTCTGCTATTCAATGAATTTCAGAAACAAATTGCCCAATTTGCAGTGAAGTTATGTGATGCCCTGGGGAGAATAGCCCAGTTCACAAAGTTGTCTTTCCATCCATGGACACAGATTTCATTGACTCTAAGATGCCACCAGTAAATAGATGTACCATTTGGACACAGATTTCATTGACTCTAAGATGCCACCAGTAAACAGATGTACCATTTGTTTATGTGCTATGAAGGGGGAAAGAGTGTTGCCAATTGATCTACGACACAAAGCCGTTGGTGTTGCTGTTATGTGCCGTCAAATCGATACTGATTCATAGCGACCCTGCATAGGGTTTCTGAGGAGTGGATGGTGGATTTGAACCACGGACCTTTCGATTACCAGTCCAGTACTTATCCTGCAATGTCACACCAGGACACAAAGGTAAGGCATACCTGTTTTAAGACCCGTCTGATTTCTGAGATGTAAAAAATTAGAGAACATATATTTTGAGAATCAATGAAATTCAGTGTTCTGCTCCAGTTGTTTTGGCCTTTTTAATGTCTCTCTATAAAGTTTTAGAATTTTCTCCATAAATATCTCATGCAACTTGTGTTAGATTTATTCCTATACAGGGTCGCTATGAGTCAGAACTGACCCAACACTTAACAACAACAGCATCATGAAGTTTCATGCATTATTCATGATATCTTCTATAAAATTCTATCTTCTGAGCGTTTTTAACTAGTATATAAGAACACACTGGTTTGATTTTACTTTGTTTACTTGTTATTGTGATGTGAGTAAAAGCTTACAAAGCAACTGAGCTTTCCACTGAAAACTTCATACACGTTTTCATTCATGACATTGATTGCAATCCCTACAAAGTGACATCATTTCTCCCACTTCCTCTGTGTTTCCTATTTCCATTTATCCTTCTTTCCTGTCCCTTCCTGCCTTCTAAATTTTGTCTCTGGTCAATGTTAAAAAGTGTGTGTCTCCTTGTTGTCATTGTGCACTTTATAGGTCTGTCTGTCATGTGGCTGAAAGGTGAATCATACTGGTGAGTTCAGTTCCAGGCTTGAAGGGTAACTAAGGGTCATAGTCTTGTGGCTTCCATCGGTATCTATCTGTGAGTTTGGGGTCTGTCCCATTCTACCCAGGACCTTCAATTGTGATCTCTTGTAGAGTGGTTGGTAGTGGTAGTTGGGCACCATCTAGTTCTTTTTGTCTCAGGGCCATGGAGGCTAATGTTCACGTGGTTCATGGGTCCTCTAGACTAATTGTTTCCATGTATCTTTAATTTTCTTCCCTCATATCTACACAGGATGGGGAGAGACTAATAGTTGCTCCTAAGATGACCACTCATGAGCTTCTTAGACCCCAGTTAGTACTGAACATTCTGGTTGTTGATAAATTGTGTTAATTGACCACACTGGGTTTTTATATGTAGTTCTCATATCCAGAAATCTTGCTGAACTTCTGAGTAGTTCTAGTAATTTGTCTATGGCCATATTTCACTTTTTTCTAAGTTTTATCTTGTTGTCATTGACACAGTTTCTACATGTGCAGCTGGTGACAATGATGACTTTTTCCGAGTTGTGGCTCCCTCTTTCTGATAAACTTGTTCCCTCTAAGGTTCCTGTCAGGTCTTTCTAGTAGGTGTTGTCAATTTGCTTCCATGTAGACAGCCCGGACCTATAGATTTTCTTTGGGTTTTTCTTGTAATTGACTTATAACACAATCATATTTTGGTAAGAGAAGAGAGCATGTGTGGCATCGTTGGTACCAGCTGAGATTTCATGGAAAGTATTTATAATGTTCTGCAAGTCTGAAAAGAACATTTCTTAATTAAGACAACAGTCTTTCCATATGTGAATAATAGTTGAAGCCATGTAATGTTATTACTCAAGTCTTGTATCTCTTAATGTTTTATGGTTTGTTTGGTGTTCTCGCCTGTTTGAGCTCAGTCATTGAGAGAATGATGTTGTCCACCACTGTTGCAGGTTTATAAACTTCTCCTTGGAACTTTCCAAACTTTTGTTTTATATTATTTTGAAGCTGAATGTCTCAGTGCAAAAATGTTTGAAATGGATGTATCTCCCTAGTGAATTACTCCTCTAAGCACCATGTAGTGATCGCTTCCTTCCATCGAGTGGATGTGGGTGAATACTAGAACAACAATCACTTTTCTTGAATGTTGTTGATAAGTCCCTGGTGTGGTGCTGTGGGATAAGCACTTGCCTGCTAACCTCAAGGTCAGTAGTTCAAATCCACCATCCACTCCTCAGAAACTCTTTACAGAGTTGCTATAAGTCAGAACCAACTGGACAACACAACATATCTTTGAAAGTCATCTTTCTCCTACAGTGTGACTGGTGGGCTTGAACTGCTGACCTTGTTGGTTCGCAGTCCAGTGCTTATCCTACAGAGCCACACCCTTCCTTGTTTTGATTATTGTTGGCTTATAACATTATTTGGGGGCTCACTTGGGCTTTCAACCTTTCAGTATTCTTGTGTTTCAGAGTATCATTTGTAAACAGCAGGGAAGTTGATTTTATTTTTAAAGCCAATCTGACAATCTGTCTTTAATTGGAAAGTTTAGTCCATTTGTATTCACTGTGACTACTGATACATTAGGATTTATTTACATTTTATTTTGTTTTATGATTAACCTGATCTTTCTTTGCTTCTTTCATTCATTCTTCTGTACTATCTGCTATTTGATATTTACTTTCTTTTTTCTACTTTTTTGTCTTCCCCCTTCTACAATTTTAAAGTTATATATGCTATGAAAGTATCATGACTGCCAGAAGAACAAACAGGTCTGTGTTGGAAGAAGTGCAGCCAGAGTGCTCCTTAGAAGCCAAGATGGCCAGACTTCATCTCTCCTACTTCAGACCTATTGTCAGGAAGGACCAGTCACTGGAGAAGGATTTCATGTGTGGTAAGGTGGAGGGTCAGAGAAAAAGAGGAAGACCCCCAGAGAGATGGATTGGCTAAGTGGCAGCATTGATGGACTCAAGCGTGGCAACAGTAGTGAGGTTGGCCCAGGACCGGGCAGTGTTTCGTTCTGCTGTGCACAACGTTGCTATGGGTCAGTACCAACTCCATGGCACCTAACAACAACAGCAATATGCTGTGAAAATAAGTAAAAAAGTGTTATTGCTACAAAATTGCAGACACATTTAGTAAATAAAAATATCAACATACAGAGCTTTTGTGTCTCAACATTTCCTCATCTAGGTCTTGAGACTTCTGAAGGTGGTGTTTCCATCTCTTTAATCCTTCCCCCAAGAATTCTGCCATCTTCGATTAGCAACACATCAAAAGGCAGTTTTAGCATCCTTGAGGGGTTCAAATCAAGTTCTTTAAGTCTGGGGAACAAAAGGAAGTCTGAAGAACAAGTTTGGGGCAGTAGGGTGGGCTGGATAAGGCTTCCTAATGACAGTCTCATAGGATAGCCCTTGCTGTCCTCACAAGAGTGTGAAGATGCAGTGCTACAAGGGCATATTTCAAGGCTTTTAGTATTTAATCTTTTATAACAAACACATTGACTAATAATATCTACTGCTGAATCTCCCAACCAACATCAAAATCTTAAAATGCTTAAAGACCAACTTGCTTCTCACAGCTCACTTTGTCACTACACACTAGGAATTGTCTTCCACTTGTATTTTAAGTCATAATTTGCTATCGCTCACACCTGCTGGTGTGGCACTGTGGGTTAATGTGCCAGACTGCAAAGCTGTTTGAACTGCAAAGTCGGTGGTTCAAGCTCACCAGTTGCTGCTCCTCAGAAACTCTATACAGGGTTGCAATGGGTCGGAATCAACTCGATGGCACTTAACAACAACAACAAAATACTTGCTTAGATTTTTTCACACATTTAAAATTTGTTTCATCATCAATTTCTTGCAATCAATGCACTATGTTACTGGGATGAGGACGCAGGAGGGCAGGAGGCCAGTTTCAGGGGTGTTGTCTTGAATTTTTCTTCCAAGATCAATCCTTACTCTTTGTTTCAGGGAACTGACTTCAGGGCTGTGCCACCTATTAAGTACAAGCATCCTGAATAGACACACAGGGGCTGCAGGAATGACCACAGTGTTGGTGTGGAAACCCACTGGACACACTGCAAGACAGAACTCTAAGATGGCCCCGGGTACATATTCTGCACAGTCTGTGGGTGGGGTGTGAATATGATGGAACATCACTCCCAGAATTACGCTGCCTTAGATGACACTAGACAGGAATATCTTCTGATAGCAGATGGATCTTGTCTGAAAGTAGAGAATATCAAGTAGATGCTTACTTGTGCTTTATTGATTACGCAATGCCTTTTGACTGTGGATCGTGACAAACTACAGACATCATTGCAAAGAATGACTATCCCAGAACATTTAATTCTGATCATGAGGAACCTGTACATAGACCAAGAGGCAGTCATTCAAACAGAACAAGGCAACACTGAATGAATTAACATCATGAAAGGTGTGTGTTGGGTTGTATTCTTTACCATATTTATTTAATCTGTATGCTGAGCAAATAATCTGAGAAGCTGTGTTATGTGACGAAGAACATGGCATCAGGATTAGAGGAAGACTCATTAATAACCTGTGATATGCAGATGATACAACCTTTCTTGCTGAAAGCAAAGAGGACTTAAAATCTTAATGATGAAGATCAAAGACCACAGCCTTCCATGGTCTTTGATCTGCATCAGTAAGATTTTAAATCCTCTTAAAATATGCTTTCATGGGTTGCACCTCAATGTAAAGAAGACAAAAATCCTCATAACTAGACCAATAACAAGCATTCATATAAATGGAGAAAAGATTGACGTTTTCACAGACTTCATTTTGCTTGGATCCACCATCATTACTCATGGAAGCAGCTACCAAGAAGTCAAACAATGTATTGCATTAGGCAAATCTGCTGCACACGACTTCTTCAAAGTGTTCAAGGGCAAAGATGTCAGCTTGAGGTCTAAAGTACTTCCCGGTATTTTCAATCACCTCATTTGCATGTGAAAGTTGGACAATGAATAAGGAAGACCATAGAAGAATTGATGCATTTGAGTTATGGTGTTGGAGAAGAATATTAAAAATGCCATGGACTGCCAGAAGAACAAACAAATCTGTGTTGAAAGATGTACAGCCAGAACACTCCTTAGAATCAAGGATGGTGAGACCTCATCTCTCACACTTCAGACACATTTTCAAGTGGGACAAGTCCCTGAAGAAGGACATCGTATTTGGTAAAGTGGAGGGTCAATGAGAAAGAGGAAGACCTCCAATGAGATGGGTTGGCCCAGTGTCAGCAGCCATTGGCTCAAGTGTAATGATGATGGTGAGGATGAGGCAGGACCAGGCAAGGCTTCAATCAGGTGTACACAGGGTCACTATGAGTCAGAAATGACTTGATGGCAATTAACAACAGCCAAGGTCTTAATGGCAGCTTGGAGCCCCTAATAGCATTGTGAAGGAGCCCTGGTGGCATAGTGAATTAAGCACTGGGCTGCTCCCCAAAAGACGTGATTAAAATCCACCAACTGCTCCTTGGAAGACAATTAGGCAGCCTGGTCTATGTAAAGACCGAGAGCCTAGCAAACCCTATGGACTGGTTCAATCCTGTTCTATAGGGCCACTATCAGCTGGAATCAACCCAACAGCAGTGCACATGTTGGTTAGTTGACATCATTGTCAACTCCGAACTCTTATTTCTTTTCCCCAGGTGACCTTATAAACGGCAGGTGATACCTTTGGGGGTAACAATTGGAGGAATAGCTGCTATACAACCAGAATTCTTCCTTAATGTGAACTGGCCTCTCCCTTCAATTGTTGGGTTTTGGGTTGAGAACTAACTCATGTCTGAGCATTGGGTGAGGGAACCATGATTTTTTTACTGTATTTCAGTTTTGACATTTGGTTTCCATTGTTGACATTAGAAAGTCTACGGGCAGTCCTATTATTTTCCATTGGGAGGTAACCTGTCATTTCTTTCTGGTTTCTTTCCGGAAAGTCTCCTCACTGGCAGTGCACAGTATCACTAAGTGGACTTGTAAATTACAGGAGCCAGGTCCTGAGTCTAAGGCTCCTTCTCCTTCATTAATTCTAGGAAATTCTTGGCCTTTCTCTACTCTGTCCACCCTCTCCTCTATGTTGTTGTTAGGTGCCATCAAGTCAGTTTTGACTCAGAGTTATTCTATACCCAACAGAAAGAAACATGTTCACAATGATTCTTACACTTACTCCCATTGCTGCTGCCACTGTGCCAATCCATCTCACGGAGGAGCTTCCTGTTTTTCACGGACCCTTCACTATACCAAGCATGATGTTCTTCTCCAGAGACTGGTCCCTCCTGATCACATGTCTAAAGTAGGAGAGATGAAATCTCACCTTCACCATTTCTAAGACGCGCTCTGGCTGTACTTCTTCCAACACAGATTTGTTGGTTCTTTTGGTTGTCCATGAGACTTGTAATTTTCCTCTCCAACACCACATTCATTTGCATCAACTCTTCTACGATCTTCCTCATTCACTGTCCAACTTTCACATGCATGAGGCGATTAAAAACACCACAGCTTGGGTCAGACACACCTTAGTCCTCAAACTGACATCTTTGCTCTTGAACACTTTAAAGGGTCTTGTGCTGTGGATTGGGCTAATGCAATACGTCGTTTGATTTCTCAACGGCTGCTTCTATGAATGTTGATAGTAGAACCAAGCAACATGAAGTCTTTGATAACTTCAATATTTTCTCTATTTGCACTGTCTGCTTGGGAGAGAAAGATGAGGTGGTCCACTTCCACAAAGATTTATGTCATGGGAGCAGCACTGCTCTGTCCTACAAGGTCACTGTGAACTCTGGAGGTGGGTGCGACTGTTACTGTCACAGTCTCTGGATGGTGTAAATGGTGACCGTGTCCAGCCACTTAAAGGTTGGAGCTTGGAGGCCTCAGAAGAACAGTCCGGTGATGTGTTTCGGAAGAAGTGACCATTGAAAACCCTGTGGAGCGCAGGTCTGCTCTGACACACATGACTTGTCATGAGCCAGAAAGGACTCATCTATGACCTGCTTGTTATCACTGTGAGGCTCCCCTTGCCCTGTGTCTCACAAACACATTGATTACAGAATCTTCTGCCATTTAGCTTCCTGCCCCATACCCATGCTCACCCCCCACCCCCACCCCGACATTACTTCTGAGTCGCTTCTCCTCTTCAGAGATCTTACTGCCCGATTTCTAGTAATTCCGTTCCATCTGAGCAAGAGGGGCCCTGCCCTGGGCCTCATGCTTCCAGGACCCTCAGCCAGCACATCTATTCTCAAGGTAAGAAGTCTGTGGGGCTACACAATCATGCCCAGCTGAAGCCCATGCTCCAGGTAATAGGGCCCAGAGTCCCATGGCTACTTCCAGGGTCTGATTGGCCTCTCTCAAGACCATTCTCCCACAAGCAGGCCACTTCTCACAGTCACATGAAGGAAAGCCTGAGAGACAACTGTTAGCTTGGGTGTGGAGAGAGGTTGGACCTACGGGCCTGGCCATTGCTGTCACCCAGCCCTCTGATGTTCTTGATCGTGGGGTAGAAATCCGAGGAGTCAGAGAATTCTAATGTCTGAATAGTTACAATGACGAGTTGTCCAAGGAGGAAGCCGATTTGATGCACCTATTTGTGAGCTCAATTTGTACTTTAGATATGTGGGGATATAGGCTCCACTTGCCTCTTGCAAAAAAAAACCCCAAAAAAACTAAATCCAAAAACCAGTTGTCGTTGATTCCGACTCCTGGAGACCCCTCGTGGTACCGAGTGGACGTGAGCTGCAGGAGCAGAGCACATGGTCTTTCTTCTGCGCCGCTGCTGAGTGGCTTCAGATCGCCAAGCTTCAGGGAAGTGTTGCTGCTGTGGCTAAGTGCTGTCCAGTTGGTTCTGACTCAGAGTGACCCCGTGTACAACAGAAGAAAGTGGTCACTACCTGGTCCAGCTGCACCTGGTCCAGCCCCACTTGGTGCAGCACCAGCCTCGCAATCATTCTCATGTTCGAGCCTGTTCTTGTTGCCATTGTGTGTGTCAGTCCTCTCACTGGGGGGTGTTCCTCTTTGTCGCTGACCCTCCACTTTACCAAGAATGATGTCCTTCTCCAAGGACTACTCCCTCCTGGCACTATGTCCTATGTATGAGAGACAAAGTCTCGCCATCCTAGTTTCCAAAGAGCATTTTGGCTGCACCTCTTCCAACACAGATTTGCTGTTTCCTCTGACAGTCCAAGGTGCTTTCAATATTTCAACATCATAACTCAAATGAGTTTCAACATCATAACTCAAATGAGTTTCAACATCATAACTCAAATGCATCAATTCTCTTATGCTCTTCCTTATTCACTGTCCAACTTTCACATGTATACAAAGCTACTGAAAATACCATGACTTGGGTCAGACATATCTTAGTCGTCAAACTGACATCTTTGCTCTTGAACACTTTAAAGAGGACTTGTACAGCAGATCTACCTAATGCAATATGTCGTTTGATTTCTTGACTACTGCTTCCATGAATGTTGATACTGGATCCAAGCGAAATGAAGTCTTTGACTTCAATATTTTCTCTACTTATCAAGATGTTACTTATTGGTCCAATGGTGAGGATTTTTCTTTTCTTTACATTGAGGTACAACCCATACTGAAGGCTGTGGTCTTTGATCTTCATCAGTATTTTAAGTCCTCTTCACTTTCAGCAAGCTAGGTTGTATCATCTGCATATCACAGGTTGTTAATGAGTCTCTCTCCAATCCCGATGCCATGTTCTTCTTCATGTAATCCAGCTTTTCAGAAAATAATCTGGACTATATGAAGAAAACCATGGCATCAGGATTGGTAAGTTTGTTTGAAAAAAATACAACACATTCCTGACTTTAAACCATTCAGTGTTCCTTTGTTCTGTTCCAAAAACTGCCTCTTGGTCTACGTACAGTTTCCTCATAAGCTAAATATTACGGAACTCATCTTCCACAATATTATCCATAGCTTGTCATGATCCACACAGTCGAAAGCCTTTGCACAGTCAATAAATCATAAGTAAACATCTTTCTGGTGGTTTCTGCTTTCAGCCAAGATCCATCTGACATCAGCAATGACATCCCTCATTCCATCCATGTCCTTGTCTGAATCAGCTTTGAACCACTGGCAGTTTCCTGTCACTATACTGTTGAAACCATTTTTGAATGATCTTTACCAAGATTTTACTTTCATGTGGATATCAATGATATTCGCCTATGATTTCCATATTCTATTGGGTCACCTCTCTTTGGAATGGGCACAAATATGAATCTCTTCCAACCAGTTGACTAGGTAGCTGTTTTCCAAATTTCTTGCAATAGATGATTGAGTGCCTCCAAGGCTGCATCTGTTTGTTGAAAGATTTTCATTTGTATTCCATCAGTTTCCAGAGCTTTGTTGTTTGCTGATGCCTTCAGAGCACCTTGGACTTCTTCATTCAGGACCATCTTGGTCATATGTTATCTCTTGAAGTAGATGAGCATCAACCATTTCTTTTCGGTACAGTGGCTGTGTATTTCTTCCGTCTTCTTTTGATGCTTTCTTGTTATTGTTGTGAAGGGCTGTTGAGTAAGTTCTGACTCATAGCGACACTGTATAGGGTTTCTGAGAAACACCTGATGAGTTTGAACTGCTGACCTTGTGGTTCAAATTGAGCTTGTGGCCCACTGCTTTATCCTACAGTGCCACCCCAGGACTCCATTTTGCCCATTGTTGTTAAGTGCTGTTGAGTCTGCTCTGACTCATAGTGATCCTGTGTAGGCTTTCCGAGGAGCAGCTGGTGAGTTTGTGGTTCAAACCAACCTTGCAGTTCAGGGATTATCCTACAGTGCCACACCAGGACTCAATTTTGCCCATGTTGTTGTTAGGTGCCATTGAGTCGGTACCGACTCACAGTGACCCTATGCACATTGTTGTTGTTGTTAAGTGCCGTCGAGTCGGTTCCGACCCATAGCGACCCTGTACAGGGTTTCCGAGGGTGTAAATCTTTACGGGAGTAGAAAGCCTC
>NW_006408614.1:11457670-11461375 GCF_000296735.1 Chrysochloris asiatica | reverse complement strand
TCAAATGTTCATTCATCCAGATTTTATCAATTCCCTGAAGGTTTCACTGGAATTTCATGTTACATTCATAGATTTATTTGGGGAAACTCTATCAGTACCATACCAAGTCCTCTTGTCTGAAACAATGGTGTGTGTGTGTTGTTATCTATTTTTATGTCTTATATATTTAATGGTGCATTGTAGCTTACTTCACATAAAATGCATGGCTTTGCTTTTTAGTTTATTCTTAGGTGTTTAAATTTTTCTCTTGACAATGTAAAAGACTTCATTTTGCTTGGATTTGTAATCAACACTCATGGAAACAGCCGTCAAAAAATCAGTGACATATTGTATCAGGCAAATCTGCTGCATAAGATCTCTTTAACATGTTCAAGACCAAAGATGTCAGTTTGAGGACTAAAGTACACCTTATCCATGCCAGGATATTTTCAATAGCTTCATATGCATGTGAAAGTTGCACAATGAATAAGGAAGACTGTAGAAGAATTGATGCATTTGAGTTGTGGTGTTGGAGAAGAATATTAAAAGCCAGAAGAACATACAAAAAAAATCTGTGTTGGAAGAAGTAGAACCAGAATGTTCTTAGAAACCAGGATGACAAGACTTCATGTCTCATACTTTGGATGTTATAAGGAGGGACTAATCTCTGGGGAAGGACATCATTCTAGGTAAAGTGGAGGCTTGGAGGAAAGGGGGACGACTCCCAATGAGATGGATTGGCACAGTGACAGCACCAATGGTATCAAGGTTGGCAATGACTGTGAACTTGTGGTAGGACCAGACAGTGCTTCACTCGGTTGTGCATAGATAGGGTCACTGTGAGTCTGGGTCGACTTCATGGCACCTATAAACAGCAACAAGTGTGAAGTTAATACTGACTCATAGTGACCCTCTGCACAACAGAATGAAATGCTGCCTGATCCTGTGCCAACCTCACAATCGTTACCATGCTGCTGCCACTGTGCCAGTCCATCTCAGTGGGTCTGCCTCTTTTTCTCTGACCCTCTGCTTTATCAAAATGATCTCCTTCTCCAGAGAATGGTCCCTTGTGATAATACGTCTGAAGTATGAGAGACAAAGTCTGACTATTCTGACTTCCAAGCAGCACTCTGGCTGAACTTCTTCCAAAGAGATCTGTTGGAACCACTCATCCGTCAGTATGTCTGGACTGCTGGGACTACTTGTTGAAAGCAACTCAATGGCACACATCCACCACTGCCTTAGAGGGAATCCTAGTGTGTCCCTGCCCTGTATGATAAGCACTGGACTATTAACTATAAGGCAATCGGTTCAAACCCACCAGCTGCTCCTTAGAAACCCTATACAGAGTTGTTATGAGTTGGAACCAACTCAATGGCACACCACCAACACAACAAATGTCAATGGAAAATTTCCACCAGGTTTCCTAAAGTATATAAAGTGCTTACCACAAAGTCAGCCATGAATTAAGTACTCAATAAATCTTAGCATTTATAATTATCAATTGAATGTTGTTATAAATTCAAAAGTTATTGTTGGCTGGATTGTTGTGTGTGTGTGTGTTTATTTTACAACTGGCCTTCTTGCTGAACTTTTTCATTTTTCATTTGAGTCTTTGAGGCTGTCTTCATTTCCACCCCAGGAACTAGCTTCTTTTACCATTAGGATTCATTTTCTTTCTTAGTTTGTGACACTCTTTCTGTCAGTGTTCTTATTGTTGTTGTTGTTAAGCGCCGTCGAGTCGGTTCTGACCCATAGCGACCTTGTACAGGGTTTCCGAGGCTGTAAATCGTTACAGGAGCTGAAAGCCTCATCTTTCTCCCGCAGAGCGGCTGGTAGTTTCAAACTGCTGGCCTTAAGGTTTGCAGCCTGATTTGTAACCACTACGCTACCAGAGTTCTTATATGCAGGCTTAAATTGGTATTTCCATTACCCACCTGCCCTACTGTGGTGGCTTGTGTGTTGTTGTGATGCTGGACGGGGTGCCATTGTGGCCGCTCAGTGTGGACAGATTTGAGTAAAGTTTCCAGATTAACACCATCTATAAACAAAGGCCTATTTATTTCCTTTTGAAGGAAAATGCTCTGGATCAAAACAGAACATTGTCCACACAGAGCTGGAAGGTGTGCCTCCCATGCAGTGGCCGCAACATGGACTTGGACAGTCCAGTGGTCCTGAAGATGGTACAGCACTGCTTGCATTTCATTCAGTTGTACGTGGGTTACCTTGAGTGGGATCCAACCGATGACAGCTCACAACAACAGAAGCAGATGTCTCCCAGAGGGTTAGGCTGCCATCCCTAGGTTCCCATGGTCCTCAGCTCTCAGAGTCAGAGATCTTCTGCCTCACTTATCTGGTGTTGATATAACAAGAATACCACAAGGAGTGGTTCTAATAAACATAAATTTATTAGTTCACAGTTCAAGGACTAGAAGTCTGAGTCCAAGAGAAGGCATGCTATCTCTCTGCTGGCTCTGGAGGAAGTTCTGTGTGTCCTTGCAGCATCTGTGGACTCAGAGCTCCTTGGCGATCTCGTTGTGTCTTGGCATCCATCTTCTAGGAGGTTCTCAGCACAGGGACCGAAGGATGCACTCTGTTTCCGGCTCTTCTTTCTTAGTGGTGGTAGGTCCCTCTCTCTCTACTCATGGCTCTCTCCTTTGATCACTTGCAATATAAAAGGTGAAGTAGATTTCACCCCAGGGGAAGGTCCACTAACATGAGATGATCAGGGCTGTGACCCTGAGTAAGCCTGTTGCCTCCCATCCTAGTCCCTCTTACAACTGATTGGCTGATCACATCACAAGGGAACCTTATATCATTACAGAACTGCCAAGCCACTGAGAATCACCATCCTGCCAAGTTGACATGAGTCTTGAATTCAATTCATGCCATTTTCCTTCTGTTGGGCAGAACTCTGCTGTCTCACTGAACTCTTGGGCACCAGGTGGAAACAAAGTCAGAAAAACTGTTCTTGGGGTCCCAGAGAAAGACCACCCACCAGTCACCAAGTTTCTCTTCCATTTTGCCATCAAGACTCTTCTTTAGGAGTGTTCTCAAATGTTGTGGACAAGTTCCTTTCTCTCCTGAAGCCTCAAGATTCAAAGAGGTCCAACTGGCCCAGAATCCTGGGTCTCCTCCTTTTTTAAAGTAATTTTACCCAAGAACTCTTTTGCGTGATCTTTTGTTCAAAAGCGTGAAATAAATTCAACTAGACTTCAGTACAGAATTTCATATTGTCTCTTGGTCCCACATTTATAATAATCTTGTGAAAGAATCTTAAACTTTTGTTTTTTGTTTTGACCATAAGAATGTTAGGTAGCTGCAAACCCAATTTCACTCTATATGAAAAAATGTTCCATCCTGAACTGGGTAACAAGTGCTCCTGAGTTGTGGTCATTTTCTCTGGCTGTCTCTTCTGTTTTAAGAAGTTCTGCTTCCCTAGAGTAAACGCTTCTCCTTCAAAAGATTGAAAGGATGAGGGCTGGCCTAGTCTTGTCTTGTTAAGGTCAGAGAGGAAGTACCATGTGAAGTGACTGGTAACTTTGTTGTTGTTAGGTGCTATTGAGTCGGTACCAACTCATAGCGACCTTATGCACAGCAGAACAAAACACTGCCTGATCCTGGGCCAACCTCACAATTGTTACCACGCTAGAGCCCATTGATGCTGCCACTGTGCCAATCCATCTCATTCGGGGTCTTCCTCTTTTTCTCTGATCCTCCATCTTA
>NW_006408614.1:11455813-11456830 GCF_000296735.1 Chrysochloris asiatica | reverse complement strand
GATTGAAGTTGCCAAGGACTTCATTCTTCTTAGATCAACTATCAACACTCATGGAAGCAGCAGTCAAGAAATTAAGAAGACTAGTAACTAGGAGGTGATGAAGGTGGGATTTGCTCACCTTGACCCTGTTGTAATGCATTTAGCTTCAGTCTCACCACTTCTGGCACTCTACTTATGAACTATCAACCACTGACATTTCTATGGAGCGCAGTTCTACTCTGTACACAGGGACACCATGAGTGGACTCTACTTATGAAACATCCACTGTGAACCCTATGGAGTACAATTCTACTCTGACATACATGGAGACACCATGAGTGGAATCTACTTATGAAACATCCACTGAGAACCCTATGGAGCACAGTTCTACTCTGACACACACGGGGATGCTATGAGGGGACTCTACTTATGAAACATCCACTGAAAACCCCGTGGGGCACCGTTCTACTCTGATACACATGGGGTCACCATGAGCGGACTCTACTTATGAAACATCATCCACTGAGAACCCTGTGGAGCACAGTTCTACTCTGACACACACAGGGCACCATGAGTGGACTCTACTTATGAAACATCATCCACTGAGAACCCTGTGGAGCACAGTTCTACTCTGATACACACGGGGACACCATGAATGGACTCTACTTATAAAACATCATCCACTGAGAACCCTGTGGAGCACAGCTCTACTCTGACACACATTAGGCACCACGAGTGGAATCTACTTATGAAAGATCAGTCACTGAGAACCCTGTGGAGCCCAGTTCTAATCTGACACACACGGGGGTACCATAAGTGGAATCTACTTATGAAAAGTCAGTCAATGAGAACCCTGTGAAGTAGATTTCTACTGTGACAAAAGTGAAGCGGATTTAAAATTTTTACTAAGGATGGTCAAAGACCACAGCCTTCAGTATGCATTGCACCACAATGTAAATAAAACAAAAATCCTTACATTGGACCAACAGATAACAGCATGATAAATACAGAAATGATAAACGTTGTCAAAGACTTCAT
>NW_006408614.1:11449770-11451898 GCF_000296735.1 Chrysochloris asiatica | reverse complement strand
CAATGCAGGAGTGTCCCAGTCTCTCCACATCCCCGCCAGCATTTATTGCCCTCTACATTTTTGATCTTTGCTGTTATTGTTGGTGTGAGATGATATCTCATTTTTATTTTGATTTGCATCTCTCTAATGGCTAGTGATCGTGAACATTTCTTCTTCATATGTTTGTTGGCTGCCCGGACCTCTTCCTTAGTGAAGTGTTACAATACTTTTAATATTCTCCAACACCATAACTCAAAAGCATCAATTCTTCTACAGTCTTCCTTAGTCACTGTTCAGCTTTTGCATACATATGAGGTTACTAAAAATACCATGACTTGGCTCAGGTGCACCTCAGTCCTCAAACTGACATTTTTGCCCTTCAACATTTTAAAGAGGTCTTGTGCAGCAGAATCACCTAATGCAATATGTCATTTGATGTCTTGACTGCTGTGTCCATGAGGGTTGATGATTGATGGGAGCAAAGTGAAGTTTTGGACAACTGCAGTCTTTTCTCCATTATGTGAATGTTATTCATTGGTTCAGTGGTGAGAATTTTTGTCTTCTCTACATTGAGGTGCAAACAATACCGAAGGCTGTGGTCTTTGATCTTCATCAGTAATTATTTTAAGTCCTCTTCCTTTCAGTGATCTCCTGGTGTGGCCCTGTAGGATCAGCACTGGACTGAGAATCACAAGATCAGCAGTTCAAACTCACCAGCTGATCCTTGAAAACCTTATACAGGGTTGGTATGAGTCAGAACCGATTCAACGGCACTTAGCAACAACTTCCCTTTCAGAAAGCAAGGTTATCAGATGTGTATCGCAAAATGTTAATAAGTCTTCCTCTAACCCCATGCCATGATTTCCCTCATGTAATCAACCTTCACAAATTATTTGCTCAGCATACAGATTAAATAAATATGGTGAAAGAATACAACCCTGGTGCACACCTTTCCTAATTTTAAACCATTCAGTATTTCCTTGTTCTTTTTGAACAACGTGGTTGCCTCTTAGTTTATGTACAGGTTCCTCATGAGCACAACTAAGGACTCTGGAGTATCCATTCTGTGCAATGTTACCCATAGTGTGTCATAACCCACACAATAGAAAGTCAATAAAGCACAGGCAAACATCTTTCTGGTATTCTACTCTTTCAGCCAAGATCCATCTGACGTCAGCTCTGACATCCCTTGTTCCACGTCCTCGTCTGAATCTGACTTGAACTTCTGGGAGTTCCCTGTCAATGTACTGTAACAGCTGTTTTTAAATTATTTTTAGCACAATTTTACTTGCATGTAATATTAATGATACTGTCAGACGATTTCCACATTCTGTTGGGTCACCTCTCTTTGGAATGGGCACAAATATAGATCTCGTCCAATCAGTTTTGGCAAAATTTAATGTGATCGCTTCCAAATTTCTTGATAAAGATGAGTGAGTGCCTCCAGTGCTGCATCAGCTTGTTAAAATATTTCAATTTGTATTTCATCAATTCCCGGAGTCTTGTTTTCAGCCAATGCCTTTAGTGCACATTGGACTTCTTCCTTCAGTATCATTCATGGTTGATCATATGTTACCTCTTGAAATGGTTGAACATTGACAGTTTCTTTTTGGTACAGTGATTCTGTGTATTCCTTCCATTTTCTTTTGATGCTTTCTGCATCATTCAATACTTTGCTCAAAGAATCCTTCAATATTTCAAGTTGAGGCTTGAGAAATGCTGAGCATGTTCTTCTCTTTTGATTTCCTAACTCCAGATTTTTGCACATTTCATTATGATATTTAACTTTCTCTTCTTGAAAATTTCCCTTTGAAATTTTTTATTCCGCTCTTTTACCTCCTTGTTGCTTCCATTTTCTTTAGTAGCATCTCTACACTGAAGAGCAAGTTTCAGAATCTCTTCTGGCATCAATTTTGGTCTTTTCCGTCTTTCTTGTCTTCTTAATGATGTTTTGCTTTCTTCCTGTTTGATGTTTTTGATGTCATCTCACAACTTTTTGGTCTTCGGTCATTACTATGTAATTCATCCAATCTGTTCCTGAGATGTTTTCTAAATTTAGGTGCAATATGTTCAAGGTTAAGGAGCTCTGGTAGCGTACTGGTTACGAATCAGGCTGTGAACCTCAAAGTAAGCAGTTCGAAACTACCAG
>NW_006408614.1:11446322-11448960 GCF_000296735.1 Chrysochloris asiatica | reverse complement strand
TAGACAGCAATATACTTCCAGAAATCTTGAATGTTCTTTTTGATGATGAATGTGACACCATTCCTCTTCAATTCGTCATTCCCGGCATAGCAAACCATGTGGTTGTCAGATTCAAAATGGCTGAGTTCAGTCTTTTTCAGCTCATGAATGTCTACGATATTGATGTGTATACGTTCATTTGACAACTTCCAATTTTCCTAGATTCATAGTTCATACATCCCATGTTCCTATTATTAATGGATGTTTACAGCTGTTTCTCTTCATTTTCAGTTGTGCCCCTCAGTAAATGAAGGTCCCGAAGGCTTTACTCCATGCTTGTCATCTTGGTTAACCCTACTTTGAGGAGGCAGCTTTTCTCCAGTCGTCTTCCAACCTGAAGGGCTCACTTTCCGGCACTATATCTGACAATATTCTGGTCCTCTTCATGTTTCAATATTCAGTAGTCTAGTACTATCTGACAGTGTCCTGCTGCTATTCATACTGTTTTCAGTAAGTATTCTGAAGTCGTCCGTCACTCCTTCTTCCTCGTTTGTCTTTGTCTGTAAACTAATCTGAAACCTGTCCACCGTGGGTGACCCTGCTGGTATTTTAAATACTGGTGGCATAGCTTCCAGAATCACAGTAACATGCAAGACACCCAAGTATATAGCAAACTGACAGTTGAGTGTGGTTGTAACCGGCTATACAGCATCTAATAATAAGCAATAATCCAGCCCTAAATCCTTGTATTGGTTTATCACATCAAATGACATCATGGGGGATAGCTACTGCTTACCTGCTCAGTCACTAAGAACCCTAACCGACACAAGTTGACACAAAATCTTAGCTATCACAACTCCCGAGGAAATGGATCAACACAGTGGCAGCTGCAAGGAGCTCATGTTTAATAACATCTGTGATGGTCCAGGACCTGGCAATATTTCCTTATGTTGTGCACAGAGGTCCGTATGAATCTGGCTCCTAAGTGTGTTTTCAGTTCCTTCCAGTAGGTTCTGATGCATAGTGACCCTGTATAAGGTTTCAGAGGCTTTAACTCCTCCAGGGAGCAGAAGGCATCATCTTTCTTCCTCTCCAACAACAAGGAGATATGCTGGTGCTAAACGTAAGGTCCGTTTTTCAAACCCACCACCCGGACTGAGGCAGAATGCTGTGACAGCCGATTTCTGTTAAGATTTACAGACCTCAGGGTTGTTATTAAAGTTGGAATCAACTAGATGACTTTCATTCTACTTAGAACTCATTAAGGGTTCTGTTCTCAGAGTACGGTCTAAGCCCTACAATGCTGGGAATAGCTCTTATTTATTGGGACTTAGAAGATGTGAAGACACCATACAATGACACACCTTTTCAAATGTGACTTTTTCTATCGGTGAACAACGTGTGGTTCCGAGACATACTAAGGCGAAGTTAAATAGAAAACCCACGGTGTTACCAGGAACTCCCCAGTCTGTCTAAAGATTTCCACCCAGACCCTTTGGGCTATCACCCTGAGGAGGAGCTCTGGTAGCGCAGTGGTTGTGAATCGGGCTGCTAACCTCAAGGTCAGCAGTTCGAAACTACCAGTTGTTCCGTGGGAGAAAGATGAGGCCTTCTGCTCCTGTAAAGATTTACAGCCTTGGAAACTGGGTCGACATCACCCTGAGGCGACACTACATTGAGCAGAGGACACCTGGAAGGCTCCAGGTGAGCCAGGTAAACCGGGGTCCCATCAGGACCTCGTCTAGTGCAGCTGCCATCCCTAAGAGAACCTGAACCCACGCAGCCGGGTCCGGTCAATGAGGCCCAGTCTCTAGGAGCCCGTCCCGCTTCATCGGGGTGCTCCCCAAGGCCCCGCCACACCAACCGGCCCCACACCACCTGGCCCCGCCCCAAGGCCGCGTTCCCGCCGCGGGGCAGGGCGAGGTCGCTGCGCCTGCGCAATCGTACCCCAGCCCGTCCCCAGCGTCTCGGGGAGCACGCAGCACCACGTGACCCGCTGCCAGGAGTAAAGATGGAGGCCACGGCTAGGCCCGACTGGCTCCGTCGCTTCAGCCCGCTTTGAGACCGGTCCCTCCCGGCGCGCCGACACCAAGTCCTGATGGCAGGACCTGCACCGGGGATATCTCCGGGCCCTCTGAGTGGCGCTGTTCAAGGCCAGAGTCCGTGTTTACAGTCAACTCGTCCCCAGCACCCAGCACTATCTCCCAACGCGAAGCCCTAGGGCTCGCGCCCGCAGCTTCCCTAACTGCCCCGCCCCCTCAGATTGGCAAACCCGCGAGCCAATGGGATACGAGAATCATGTGGGGAGGCGGGCGGAGACGGGTCCCCTCGTCTTCTCATTGGTGCTACTGGGGGCCGCCAGCTGACTAGGGTGGGAGCAAGCGGGGCCGTCCCAAGACTCGCCGCGGACCAATGGGGCGGGTAGAGGGCGGGGCCGAGCCGTAATTGACGAGCTCTTCATTAGAAACCAGGAGGGAGGGAGGGGCTGCGGTAACCAATAGTTGGGGCGCCCCTGCGGCCGGGGCGGGGCCGGTGTGGCTGACGGGCGGCGGTGGCGGCCTATCAGCGCGCGGCTCGGCACCAGCAGGGGGCCGCAGCATCATGGTTCAACGTGGGTCAATTTTTTGTGAATGAGGAGGGAGGTTGTGGGGCTGCCGCC
>NW_006408614.1:11444181-11445947 GCF_000296735.1 Chrysochloris asiatica | reverse complement strand
CGGGCCCGGTCCGGACCCCGGATCCTCCGGCCCGGCCCGAACTACAGGCCCCCTGGGACGGTCCGGCCGGCGATCCCCCAGTCCAGCCCCAGACATCGCCCTGCTCGGCCCGCATCCCGGCATCGCCCGGCCTGGCTAGGACCACAGATCCCCGGCCCGGCCCGAACCACAGCACTCTTTCCCCCTCACCTCCCACCCTCGGGAACTCTCTGGAGCCCCGCATCTCCCGGCCTAACCCTTACCCCCTACTCCCGCTTCCTGGCCCGAACCACAGCACCCCTCTCCCCGGCTCGGCCCGGACCCCCGCATCGTCCGGCCCGCACCCCTGATCGCTTTTCCCCACATGGCCTAGACCTTGCACCGCCCGGCCCAGCACGAACCCTACAGCCCCTGGCCCGGCCCGATCTCCAGACTGCTTTCTTCCAGTCCGGATCCCTGATATCCCGACCCGGCCCTGATACCCTCCCTGGACTCCCGGCCCGGCCCATAGGCCCCCCGGCATTGCTCCGGAATCTGCCCGGACCATGGTCCCTGGCATCGCCTGAGATACCCTCTCTGGACCTCGGCCCTGGGCCCCAGTATCCCCAGCAGTGCCCTGGTCTCCTTCCCGGACCCTGGCATCGCCCTGGACCCTGTCCTAGGACTGCCAGCATAACCCAGGACCCCAACCCCTGTCCCTCAGCATATCCCCGGGTCCCAGCCCCGACACCGGCCCTCAGCCCCCGGGCATCTCCCTGGACCCCCAATCCCCGGCCCCGAGGAAGCGCAGGCCGGGCCTCCTCCCGGGAGCTGCAGACTGCCAACGCTCGGCTGGGCCGCGAGTACCCGCCCAATTGTTTATCCTGAGTGGAACCCCGGAGGTTCTGGACCTTAACTCTGCAGTGCCCCTAGAAATATATCCAATAATTGGCTGGTGTTGTGACGCCGGGCCGGCCTACCTGCGGCGCAGGTGATGGGTGGGGGTCCCCAAGGGTGCGCACCTCTGTCCCTGGCCTGGTCCTCAGGATTGGGATCAGAATGGACCTGGGGAACGGGGACCACCCGGGATCGGGGCTTGTAGACTGAGACGGGTATCCGTTTATGTAACTTTGTAAGATGCTGTGAGTTAGCAGAAAAATGCCCCTCCCCACGGCTCTGGGCGTCTGTGCGTGCTGTCTCCCTCCGGGCATGTGTCCGGCTAGTTAGGGAAGGTGTGGGATGCTGCCCACCTTCCCTGGTCTGCTTACATTTTCCAGCTCCACAGCTGACCCTGCTATCCGGATTCTCAGCATTGCTAGCACACACCACGGCGTTATAAGCAAATGATCTCTGTTTACATTGAGCATTGAATGATTTGACATTGTTATAGCAGGAGATGGTGCGTATCAGTCGGAAAGGCCGGGGGTGGAACCCACTTAATGCACATCAGAAATTTGTAATAACTTACAGCCGCTGATCGGAGCGTTTTCGTTCTTGAAAGCTGTAAATTGACCTGTGGTGACACCATTTTCCAAGAAAGCATTGCAGAAATTCAAGTTAAGTTATTTTAAAACTAATGACTTTCTTAACTAAATCCTAATTGCATTACTGTAGAGACCTACCTAATTGCTTGCTGAGTAGCTGATGCCTGCCCCGGGGAAGGGCCTGAGTAGTTTCTTTGCTCCATTGCTAAGGCCCTTTATCCCCACCTCTTTATCCCCACAAAACCACCAAAGACCATGGAGGTCCAGGAAGCAAACGAGGAAACAGCCCTGCCTCAGCCTGAAGTGGGAGATGCCTGGGGGGGG
>NW_006408614.1:11400271-11444081 GCF_000296735.1 Chrysochloris asiatica | reverse complement strand
GGGGGGGGCGGGGGCGGGTCCTCTGGCGTGGTTTCACTTTTTCTTTTGTAATAAGCCTGTGCCTTCTCATTCAGCCTGGAGTTTTAATTGTATCTGATAATCTTGTGCATTATTTTAGCAACTGTCAGACCCAGGAAAGGTGGTTGGTAGTTGAAGGGCAGGGGGTAGGAAGGGGGATTGTCTGCACACAACAATTACAAAGTAACAAAAGTTATTGCAGAATTTCACTGTAACTATGGCAACACACTTACTCCTTTATAATTGGAAATGCAAAATGCCACTCAGAAGTTTCATCCGAATGGGATTTTGGATCTCAAAAATCTGTGAGGTTGATTGTTATGACGGTTATTATTATATTTTTTCTTGTTAGCTCCCAAGAATTCTGATATCTGTGTTTAATTATCTCTTTGTGAGATGTACTGAGCTTTTTCCACATATTGTCCCTTGGAGCCATGGTGGCTCTTTGCACGTTCTTGTTGGAGATGGGCATTTTCATGCCTCAGGCACACACACCCCAACACGTTTTTAAGTCTGTGAAAGATCAGATAGATACTTTCCTCCAGGGAAAGTAATCCATCAGTGAGTAGGACTGGGAGCAGATGTAACCATGCCATGCCCTCCGAGACACTGTGTCCTCAGGGAAGCCCTGGGGCTTGGGAGTAGGATGGGGGTGGAGATGACCATGGATTGCATAGAGGCCTGGAAGGCCAAGTGACCAAGGACAGATGTGGGCCAAGCAGCCCTGAGCCAGAGAGAATGTTCTGTGGTCAGCCTCAGTCAAGCCACACAAGAGCAAGCTCTCTAAATGAGGTATTCAGAGAGGCCTTGGGGTGGCTTTGGGAGCTGAGTCCACAAGACAACATGGTACCCTGGCCAGACCACGTGTGGCCCGAGGGGGTGGCCTGGCCCTTCATTGGTCAACCGGTCAGAAGTCGGCTAGGTAAGGATGCTCCCCTGCCACCTAGATGTTTACCTGTAGGACAAAGTTTTGGAAGTTTCCACACGTTATGGGGTTGCTACAGTTTAATTTTGCTGTAAGTCTTCCCTTAGAACGGCTCCAGCTGCCTTGTGAGGCTTCCGTCCAGCGGGGGCCACTTTGGATGCTGCTCTTTTGATGTTGAGGAGGGAGAGCCAGGAGGGGGTGGGGGTACAGCACGACTTTGTGTGCAGCTCATTGCACTGCTGACTCCATCTAGGCTGCTGTATTGAAAACGGCTGGGCTCCTAGGTGAATCCCTGATGGAGTGGCAGGCGGGCCAGGGAGCTGCGTGTGCAAGAGGTCACACTTGATTATGGCCCCCAGTCCTGGGGGGGAGTGTCGCCCTGTGACCTGGTTTGCAGTGGACTTTCTGCCTTGGCTCAGTGGTAGGAATTTCACTTTCCATGCCAGAGACCTGGGTTCCATTCCCAGCTGGTGCCACCTGTCTGTCAAGAGACCTGTGTGTGGTTGGGATTCTGAGCAGATGTCAGTGGGGCTTCCAGACTGAGATGGACTAGGAAGAAAAGCCGGGTGATCTCCTAATGAAAACCAGCCATGGATCACATAGTCCCAGTCTCCATTGGAGATGGGGCAGTGTCCTGTGGTCTTGTACATGGGGCTCACAACAGCCAGGTGGCCCCTGGTTTGGGTCAGCTGATGTGCCTGGCATTATAACTGCCTTTACTGAGTGTTTCTTTGGGGAAAACGGTTGGAAAATCAGAAGGTTGGACTTCTTCTCATGGGCAAGGATGAAGGATGAGGAGAAGTTCAGGGATGGAAGGGGGGCTGCCTTCCCTGACACCTCCTACTCCAGCCCCCTACCACGACCCTTCACATTGCATGGGGACAGAAGATCAGCATCAGATGGTTGCCCTGCAGGCTGCAGAATAAACCAGGTATGCTACTGTAAGATAATCACTGGACTGCTAACCACAAGATCTGTGGTTCAAAGCCACCAGCTGTTCCCTGGAAACCCTATACAGAGTCACTACGAGTCGGGACCGACTTGACGGCACTTAACAACAACAACAACATCTATTCTCAAGGAGCCCTAGTTGTGCTGTAGGATAAGCACTGGACTGCTAATCACAAGGTCAGCAGTTCAAACCTATCAGCCGCTACTCAGAAACCTTATACAGGGCCACTGTGAATTGGAACTGAGTCAACAACACTTAGCAACAACCTTTAGGGAGCTCCTGGTGTGGCGCTGTGGGTTAATATGGCAGACTGCAAAGTCGTTTGAACTGCAAGGTTGGTGGTTCAAGCTCACCAGCTGCTCCTTGGAAACCCTATACAGGGTTGCTATGAGTTGGAACTGGCTCTATGGTACCTGACAATGACAACAGTGTGTAGAAAGTGATGTGTGCCTTTGCATGGGGAGAACGTCTGGAACATGATGAGAAGGATCCAAGTGGGACCAGAGACACAAAGTGAGCCCAGAAAGTCAGGGCGCTCACAGACTGCCTTGGTACAGGGAGGTCGCAGGCCTTTAGTTCGTAACAACACAGCATGAGGAGACTTCAGAAAAAAACATTGTGGAAAACTGGAATGAAAAGAGAATGAAATTTCCCCACAAAGTGCCTGAAGCCCCCTCATATCGGTGAATAGGGTCTGCCTGAGACTCTTGGTTCCTTCATTGGAGTTAGGTGAGGTAGGAGCTACCTGCCTGAGACCGGTGAACACAGCATTTCCCTACCATAGCCACGATCCTAATGATGCTTCACCCAGGGGTGTTTGGGGGAGCACCGTGGGCTGCAAACCTCAAGGCCTGCGGTTCCAGACCTCCAGCCCTTCTGCAGGAGAAAGATGAGGCTTTCAGCTCCCGCGAGGATTTAAAGCCTCGAAAACCCTATACAGGGTCGCTGTGAGCTGGAACCGACTCCACAACACTTACAACAACAAGCGTCTGTGCCAAGTCTGCTCATTTGGAGACTTGGGATCCTGTGTTGTTAGGTGGCCAGCTTGCTGCTGGTGGTCCTCAGAGGTGTGGGCACTGACTCCCTGTGTCTGGGGGTCCGTGATATAAGTGAGACTCGTCTGGTACACCCTGACATTGCAGAGTAGGAAGGCAGTTTAACAGTCTTGCTGGCCAAGATGGTTGTATCAAATCTTCCCGGTGAGCCCCAGGGCGGCCATGGGTTACTGGTGGCCACCGGCCTCACACCTAGTTCAGCTTGTCCATCTCTTGAGCGCTTTTACTTGAAGATGCATGCCAAGGCCCACAAGGCTGAAAACCACTGATTTCTTCATTTATCCTGTAACCAGGAAAAGTGTGAGCCAGGGTTGTTGATCTCACACATATGGGATCTGTGTGCTGAGAAAATCACCCCAGAAGCTGGGTTATTTGAGGAAGAACTTGGCATCAGGACTGGAGGAAGATTCATCAACAACCTGTGATCTGCAGGTGATGCAACCTTGCTTGCCGAGGACTTGAAATACTGATGAAGATCACTGTGCGTTGATGCTTCCATGCAAAGAAAACAAAAATCCTCACAACTGGACCAATAACTAAGCATCGTGATAAATGGGGGGAAACGTGAAGTTGTTAGACTCCATTTTGCATGGATCCACAATCCACACTCATGGAAGCAGCAGTCAAGACGTCAATGGAGGTATTGCACTGGGTAGACCTTTAAAGGCATCAAGGTAAGTATAGCACTTCGAGGACTCAGTTGCACCTGACCCCAGCCATGGCGTTATCAGTTATCTCATGTGTGTGTGAAATCTGGACAAAGAATAAGGAAGACCAGCAAAAGAATTGGTGCCTTTGAATCACGGTGTTGGTGAAGAATATCGCTGATACCATGGATTCCCAGAAAAACGGGCACACTTGTCCTGGAAGACGTGTAGCTGGAACGTTCCTTGCTACTTCATCTCATAAACTTTGGACATGTCCTCAGGAGGTCATCAGTGGAGAAGGGTCAGTGAAAAAGAGAAAGACCCTCAGTGAGGTGGATTGGTACAGTGGCTGCAACAGTGGACTGAGACAGAGAGACGACTGTGAAGAGGAGGATGCAGGACCGGCCAGGGTTTGCTTCTAATGTGTGTAGGGTTAGTACGAGTGTGAGCTGACTCAGCGGAACCGAAGAAAAACAATAATCCATTGTTATCAAACACCAAAGCCACAAACCGTAAGAGAAAATGTTGACAAATTCAGGAGTATAATAATTGTAGCAACTTTTTTGGACAAAAGAATCCATAATCAAGAGACAATGAGAGAAAAATACATACTGTGTCTACGTGAGCAGAATAGTCAATGTATAAAGAACCTTCACAAACCAATGAGATAAGTCTGGACTTCCCAGAGATTTGCATGTTGTTGTTGTTGTTATGTGCCGTCACGTCAGTAGCTACTCCATACAGGGTTTCTAAAGAATGACTGTTGAGTTTGAACCCCTAACCTTGTGGTTCAAACCGACCTTATGGTTGAGTGATTATCCTAGGGTGGTACACCAGACTCCATAAAGTTGCATATGTAGTGGTGGTCTTGATGGTTAAGTGCAGGGGAGTTGGTTCTGACTCATAGCAACCCCTTATAGGGTTTCTGAGGAGCAGCTGGTAAGCTTGAACTGCTGACTTTGTGGTTCAAACCAACCTTACTGTTGAGGGCGTATCTTAGGGTGCCACACCAGGACTCCGTACATTTGCATATGTACTGGTGGTGGTGATGATTAAGTGCGGAAGAGTTAGTTCCCAACTCTGACTCATAGCGACCCCTTACAGGGTTTCTGAGGAGCATCTGGTGAGCTTGAGCCGCCGACCTTGCGGTTTAAACCGACCTTGCAGTCCAGTGCATTAACCCACAGGACCACCCCAGGACTCCGGAAGGAGGGAAGGAAGAAGAAAACAAAAAGCCTTAACACTGCTCAACAGGAGTCCCAGTGTGGCACTGTAGGATAAGCATTTGACTACAAGGATAAGCTCCTCGGAAACCCTATACAGAGCCACTGTGAGTCAGAACCGACTCAACGGTACTTCCCAGCTTACCAACAACCAGGACACATAGAGGAGTCCTGCTGTAAGGTAGGCAAAAGGCACAGTTGGCCTTTCAAACTCATCAGTCTCTCCTCACAACCCCAATACAGGGTTGCTAAGGAGCTCTGGTAGCGTAGTGGTTAGGGGTTGAGCTGCTTACCTCAAGTCTAGAAGTTCAAAACTACCAGCTGTTCTGTAGGAGAAAGATGAGGCCTTCTGCTCTCTCAAAGATTTATAGCCTCGGAAGCCCTATATAGGGTTGCTCCCTACAAGTGGGAATTGACTCCACGGCACATAACCACCATGAGTCAGAACCGACCTGATGGCATTAACAATGACAACAACAATTGTTGATAAAGAAATTCAACTCTAAACAAATTTTTTAAATTGTGAACTGAGTGCTAGTTGACCTGGGAGAGCACCAGCTTTACACCATGGTTTCATTGCAATGATTACAAGCTCCTCCGGGCATCATCAGTCAACAGGATTTGCTTCCATTCCCTCTGGTTTTCTTTGTTTGGGGGGTGAGGGTGGGGAGACATACACAAAAACACTCAGGAATAGATAATCATTTAAACCACCAAAGGGCACATTCTGCAAGCCTGCCTCCTGGCCACCAGCACCCGGTACCTCTCTTTCCATGAGTCCAGAGTCCTCAGCTGCTCCCTCTCTCCGTTTCCCCATCTCTGCCTCCATCTCTGGTGTCTCTGCTTCTCTGGATAAGGTCCCACATTCCATTTGTGCTCTTCTCCCTTGATGGTCCCAGGTCCTCGGTTAAAGAAATTCAGCTTTAAGGAAGTTTCATCTGTGCCCGTCATGTTGTTGTGTGCCATGTAGTCGGTTCCGACTCATAGCAACCCTGCTTAGCATTTCTGAGGCTATAAATCTTTACTAGAACAGAAAGTCTCATCTTTCTCCCATGAAACGGCTGGTAGTTTCGAACTGCTGACCTTGTGGTTCGCAGACCGATCGTAACCACTATGCTACCAGAAGCTCCTTAGCAAAGACTAAAATGTCTGATAATATCCATTGTTGGTGTATTGATAATAATTCTTACTAGCTTGTTGTAAAGCTTAAGTACGTTCCCTTATGGAAAGTGCTTAGGACAGGGTCTAGCACATTGCAAGCCTGAGATAAGACTTGGCTATTATTATTATACAGGAGTCCTGGTGGTACGGTAGGATAAGCACTGGACTGCTAGCCACAAGAGCTGCAGTTCAAGCTTAGCAGCCGGTCCTCAGGAGAAAGATGGGCTTTCTGCTCCCATAAAGATTGACAGCCTCGAAACCCTACACAGGGCCATTATGAGTCAGAATCTACTCAGCGACAGCGGGTGATTGTTATTTGCTCCAGAAATGCCAGAGTTGTCAATGGTCACTCGCCTTATTGTAGCAATTCTAATTGTTGGTACTTATCTTAAGGAAGGGATCACGCAGGAGGGAATCACAAAGATGCAGGCAGGTACTACCGTGTTATTGTTACCCTTTTGCCTAAAAGCGGTCTTCATCATAGACATTTATTTCTTTTGCCTTCCCTATCACCCAGCAGACAGAGAGATTTACAGTCTGGGAAGCCCCCTGCAGGGTGAGTCAGAACCCATTCAATGGCAGTGGCTTTGGTTTTGCATTCACTCAGGTTAATATGTATCTTCCTTCTAGTGAGTGATTTACTCTCACTCCCCTGCTGGCCCTGGTGAGCATCAAAGAATGTTCCTCTAAGTGTGAATGCTCTACCTTGACTTTTTACAGTGGTGGTCTCATGCAAGCTTTATCCTTTGTGACTAAGTTCTCTCAGCCTCTCTTCCACCAGGTGTTTGTCAGACTCTGCTGCTTCCCAGCGTTGCGTAACTTTCCATTGTGTGTGCACCACAGTTTGATTACCCATTCTCCCGCTGAGAGATGTTTAGGTGATTCCCATCTTTTGTCTTTGTGAATGCTGCTATGGTAGGCATTGGGTGTACAGATAAACAGGCTTCAAAAATTTAGTGGGGAAAAAAATCTGCCATCTTGTTTAATGCTATTATTCCACGAACTTTCTGAAGCCCCTTGGTGTGTGTATCTCTTCATAGCACTGTTTTTGTTGATCTAGATGTGCCCAGCAGTGGGATTGCTGGATGCTATGTTATTTGAGCTTCCCACTGTTGGAGAACGCTCCATACCGTTTTCCACAGTGGTAGTGTGTGTGACGGACTTTTCCCTGCTGTGGACAGTGTCAGCTGAGCAAACCAGATCCCCGAACAAGGGACGCTTCCTGTCAGTCCTGTGTCTCTAACATGGTATCCATGCAGTGTCGTACACATTTTTACAGGAAGCATTCGATTTGCAATGGTAATAAAACGATACTTCCACTGGGGGAAATGCTGTCCAGCTCCATTTTTTTCACTACAAGAGAGAAGAAGCGAGTTCTTGGGACGCTGATAAACACTTAGAGCGAAAGGACTCCACCACACATGTTTGTGACTGACATTTGAGTGCTCCCCTGGGGGAGCTGGCCTCCTGGGCCCAGATGGGCAGGCACGGTTTACCCCCACATTGTGACCCCCAGTGGTCTCTCTCCAGAACTGCCCACCCTGCCAATGCGCCAACTTTCTCAGGCTCCTGAGGCATGCTAGTCCTGGAGCTGTCAGACCCACATTGTTTCTGCGCTCCTGAGACCCTCTTAGGCCCCAGGACCTTTGCACGCGCCCTACCCTTTTTTGGAAACAATGTTTCTGTCTATAGCCCCTCAATCATGTATGCCCTCAGAGTCCCTAACACTCTCCCTCCTTCTTCCTAGCACGGGTCCAGTCTTGGGATTCCGGTGGCTCATTGTGACATTTCTTTTGCCTGACAGTCCTCAGGCTAGCCAGGAGCCACACGGGGTCCTGATGCTTGGAGTATGTGTTACGGCTTGATAACCCTTGATAACCTTGGCACGTAGGTGCTCCAGGGGTGAGTGAGGTAGTGGTTGGATGGATGGATGGGCAGCCCCTTAAAATGAAAAAATGAATGAATCAATGATACGATGTGGTCCTCATTGGAACAACTCTTCTGAATGACTGATTGATGCAGTGTGGTCAGTATGACAGCTCCTCCTTCTCTGATTAAATGAATGAATGAATGATGCAGTTGGTCTTGGGTCACCCTCTGAATGAATGAATGGATGATGAATGAATGATGCAGTGAGACCCTGCACGCGGCGGCCCCTTTGGCCTGCTCTGGGTTTCCCAGCTGCGTCCCTCCCCATCTGGGATCGCCCTGGTCCCCACTTGGGGATGACATGATTTCAGGTAGTTCCCTCATCATGGATGGAGCTGGTGCTGTGCTTCAGGTCCCGGGGGGGGGGGGGGGGCTACACAGACACAGCTGTGTGTGTGGGGCAAATGGAACCCCTGGGTAGCAAGCCACAGCCTCCCTGAAAAAGCAGGCTTCCTTCTGTTTAGGCTGGAATTCAGAGCATGGCTGAATCATTTCGAATTTAACCCCATCATTTTGCTGTGATATCTTAATCTGATTATGTATGTAAGGGTCTGCTCTGTTTACACATGTGAACGGCTGGGCTGGGCGAGCCTACTGCTGTTAATCTATCTAGTGTGCATTTCAGGGATGGATGCTCCAACTTGAAGCACTTAATTAGATCTACGGTGCAGGCAGGCCCTGTGTCCTTGGGGGTGGCCCAGTCAGCTCGTGCCTGTCACGTCTGTCTGTGGAGTAGCTATGGGATGCCCGCACTTGGGCCGTGAGGGGGAGCTGGGGACAGGTTTTCTGAACGCTTGTCGTTGTTGAGAAGTTGATGTTATTGTTAAGTACCGCAGAGTCGGTTCTGACTCATAGTGACCCTGCACAGGGTTTCTGAGGCTGCAAATCTTTATGGGAGTAGAAAGCCTCATCTTTCTCCCGCAGGACAGCTCGTAGTTTCGAACTGCTGACCTTGAGCCCGATTCATAACCACTACACTACCAGAGCTCCTGAGAAAATACTGATTTCATCTCCGAACCCAAGTCATCAAGTGGACGTGCACATGGACACTGTCCTTTGCGGGTCCAGTAGTGCAGCCCTATCAGGAAGGTCACAGCCAGGGTGTGGTGTGGGCGGTGGGCAGTGGGGCAGGCCAGACTGAGGTGGGGACTGGGGCTGGGAGCACTGAAGGAAGGGTTGTGGGGTGAGGTGAGGGATAGTGGGGCTGGCATAGAGCCGGGGGTCTTTCTTGCCAGAGACAGCCCCTCTTGCATGCAGATTCCACCAGGGACCCCGTGTGCCTAAGGTGGGCCAGTGGCTCAGTGAAGCCCATACCTGCGTTGTCTGGCGACTTGGGCCAGAGAAAGTTCCTGGCTCCTCCCTCTCCTTCCTTCCTTCCTTCCTTCCAGCAGTATCAGCTGAGCGCATCCTCTGTGGTCAGCCCACTTCTGGTCACTGTGACTCCTGAGCAAAGCTGCTTCCCTGTAGGACTGATGCCCCGTGTGGGCTGCTGGTGGGCTACTGGGGCCCAGGACGACATGGAGGTTGCAGTGCTGTGCCCACCCTCAGAACTGTCAGGGTCAGGGGAGGCTGTTGGTGCACTGAGGGGGTACATTCTGTACCAATGACTGGAGCCCTCTCTGCTGGGAAGGTCACAGTGCATCCCTTGCTGACCCCATTCTCTGGAAGCTTGAGCGCTATCATGTTACAATCTGCTCTCTCCCTGGTCCCCAGCTGAAGGGACTCTATTAAGGGTGGTCCCAGTCCCCTGTTGTCTCACCGGTGCCGGCCCCACAGTTCACACTACCCTGGGATGCTTCTAGTCCAGCAGGTTCTGAGTGTAGCCGGTCGATAAAATCTGGATGCAACACTGGCCCCCAACTCAGGTACCCAGAAGCCACTGTTGATTGCTTTTGTAGGTTCCTTCTGCTTAGTTTTGTTTTGAACAAACCAGGGCCAACAAACAGCATAAGGTTTGAGCACAGCTTCCAAAGTAAGACCAGGAATGTACACTTCTAGAAGTGGTCTCTGAAAACCAAGTGGCTATCAGCTCCACATGACAGATGGACACAGGGCCAGCAGCCCCAGGTTCCAGCATCCACAGTGAGGATAGTGCAGGACCGGGATCACCAGGAGTCGGAACTGACTCAATGACCCCTCACGTCAACAATCACAGTGCACCTTGTGTTGGGACAGAGCTCAGGTGTGGAGTTAGAGTGCAGCGGAACCACAGCTCCGCCCGCCCGCTCGGTGTCCTGAGTAGGAGTCTTGCAAGGTGGGAAGAAGGTTCTGAGCTGGTAGTGAGGGGCCCCAGGACCCACTCAGGGAGGCGGTGAGGCAGTGTCTGCTGAGGGCTGAAGGGCTGCATATCTTTGTCCCCCCAGCTCACAAAGAGAATGTTGTAGAAGACTGGGACATACATTGTGAGATCTTCTTATGGAGAGTGACTCCAACCCAGATGGAGTGTGTGGTGTGGTGTGAGTGTGTGTGTGTGTGTGTGTGTGTGAAGGGTGCTCCCAGGATGAGGTGCAGTGGTTGGTCCATGTTTGGTGATCCCTAAAGGAGGCGCTGTCTTTGACGTCGTGGATGACCACTGGAGACACGATGACAGAGGGGCTGCTCTGCCTGTTTCCACCTGAGTTCTGTCCTTTTCTGTCCTCACTTCTGCTTGTGCATAGGCCAGACACTGGGGTTCTGGACATGGGCTGTGGTGTAAGGCAGCACACGGTGGTGCAGGTGTCTCGGGCACTGAGGAGCCCGGGGCTGGTACGGGGAAGAGGTGTGCTCTTTTAGGGTCCCCAGGTGCCCATCACCACTCTTGATGTTGCACTGGGGGGTGGTCCTTGACAAGTGGAGGTTTGTGGGTCAGGAGTCCATTGGTGAGGGATTTCCAGCATTCCCTCCATCTGCCAGGCTCCCCACAGCAAGTAAGTGTGACTTGGTGTCAGCTCCCCGGTGAGGAAGCTGAGGAAGCAGGTGAGGAAGGCTTGAGGCCAGTCCTGCTCCAGGAGCTGGGCAGCTTGTACAGGGCTTGTTTCTTCCTCCTGCTGTGACCCGAGTTCATTCGTGGTTCTGAAAGGACTGTGAACTGCCCCCAGGGATGCACACCTGTCTGAGGCCACCAGGAAAGAGAGCTGGCCCTGTGTCCATCTCTGAGTGGTCCCTGTGGCCGGGGGTGTAGACGTGGGGGCCTTCCACTTGAGCAGCTTGTCTGGAAGGCGGTGCTGTGGGGAAGGTGAGGTGCACCCAGCATGCTGCTTCCAGAATGGTCTTCATTGTGAGTTGGCCAGGTGCAGGATGCCCTCATCCTGCTTCACGGAGCCCAGGTGACCCTATGTGGGACTGGAAGGATCCCGGCAGGAGTCTGGGGCAGTGGACACTGCATAGACCAGCACTGCAACTTTTCCTGCTGGTGTTAGGGGGCGCGTGGCTGCATCTGGTCATCTGGAGAGGTGGACAGAGCTGATGGAAGTTTGTCAGCCATGACTGCTAAGAGGATGGTGATGCCTCCCTTCTCTCCCTTTGCTGGTAGCTGGACACAAAAGACCATGTGGGGGGACTATGAGGCCCTCAGGGTGGGGACGGTGGAACCTGAGGTGCAGGGAGAAAGCATAGGTCGAGGCCCCATGCACTCCCTCCAGAACCACTAGAGTTCTGACCCAGCGTGAGACAGACAGGTCCTGCCCAGGGGCGCTCCCTACGAACCCCACAGACCCAGGCAGTAGGCTGTCTCACACAACTACATCCTTGACTCCTGACAGAGGAGCTGCAGACAGGGCGTTGGGGGGACAGTGAGGGCCTGTGTGGAGATGCTCAATCACCCAGCTGCTGTGCCTTGCTAAGCTGTCTGCAGTCAGATGTGAACATCCCACCTCAGGATGGAGCCAAGCCAGGGGGTGCGCTGGTGGTCACATGCTGCCTGTGGGGGTGGGGGTTCCTGCCCAGCCACCTCCAGGGTGACTCTGCAGTGCCTCTGTCCTACTGAGATTCCATATGACTTGTTTTTGGATTGTCCACGCTCGGACACCGTCGCATTGTGCTGTGATGCAGCTCTGGCCCGGAGCAGGAGTTGCTTGGTGGTGGATTGTGGCTCTGAGCCTGTACCTGCTCTCTCTCTGTCAGTAATCAGGATACATAGGAAGGCAGCTGTGAGTGGGACCACCTGCACACCCTTAGCAAAGAGGTGCAGAGCTCATCGGGGTGTCCAGACTCAGATCCCTCCATTCTCTGCCATGACTGGCACCTTTGCTGTAAGGTTCAGGGAGGTGCCCAGCAGATTTGGGGGTAGGGGGTGCCTGGAAGATTCAGGGGGTGCTCGGAAGATTCGGACGGTGGCTGGAAGATTCGGGGGGGGTGGCTGGTAGATTCGGGGGTCTGCCTGGCAGATGGAGAGGCAGGCCTAGCTCAGGAGCTTCTGGTGACTGTGCGGTGTTTTCTCACAGCCTCCTGGCATGCACAGCATCCCAGTTCAGGGAGCCCCCCAATTTCCCTACATGGGGGCTTTCCTCTTGGGTATTGGGCTGGTGGTGCTGTCCTGTGTGCTTCCAGGGGCCATCCAGATGCATAAGGTGAGGAATCAGCACCCCGAATGGTGAGCTGAAGCTGGAGGGTGATCAGGGAGATGATCTGGATCCTGTGGGTCACCCCTAGCAGCCACACTTTGGTATTTGTGACAGGCTGCTCCCTCCCCTCCTTTCTAGTTTACAGTTAACTTCTGGAATGCCCTGCTGGGTGCCTCCCATTGTGCTGCACATGCATGCACACATGTTTCCTCACATATGTGAGCACAGACGCACACACACACTCATGTACACAAGCACAAAGAGAATGTACATGCACGCACACACAAGAACACACACATGCCCACACATCAACACAAATACACATGTATGCATATGATTTGTGCGTGTGCATGTGGGTGTGTGCACGTGGGCATGCACACAATGTATGTAAAGATATAGGGTGCACGCAACCAAACACGTGTACACAGTACACAATGACACACACACAGAATGCACACACCTGAACACACGTTTACAACATGTGAACACAAGCATGCACATACATGTACAATGACTCATGTGGGTGTGTGCACATGGAATGCATGTAAGCACAGTGCATACAACCACACGTGTGATCACACGCACACCTGAACACACACAGATATGCATGCACACACATGTACAATGAACCACAC
Source organism: Chrysochloris asiatica (assembly GCF_000296735.1). Classification (NCBI taxonomy): domain Eukaryota; kingdom Metazoa; phylum Chordata; class Mammalia; order Afrosoricida; family Chrysochloridae; genus Chrysochloris; species Chrysochloris asiatica. The sequence continues at coordinate 11,430,995 of NW_006408614.1, read as the reverse complement.
ATGTGGATGCGGGTGTGTGCAAGCACAGCGCACACAACCACACGTGTGATCACACACATGCACACGACACACAGGCTACACATGAATCACACACAAACATGAATGTGTTCACAACATGTGAACACATACAAACACACGTGCATACACACAAATCATGCACGTGCACATAGCCATACATGTGTGGGTGCACACATTCACACGTGGAGCACGCTGGAGCACGTGTGAAGCAGAGAGCCCGCTGTCCTGTGGCCCCTGGCTTCCTGAGGGGCAGTGGCGGCGGTTAGGGTGATGAAACGCTGCCGCGTCTGGTGCAACTCTCAGCCAGTTCCTCCTTTCAGCGTGGACGCTTCTCTCTCCTGTGGGTTTTCTCTGGGGGAGGGCCCGTATGTTTAGGACAGCAGTTTCTTACAAGGATTTGAGTCTTGCTTATTAAAGGAGGGCCAGGCGAGGGCCTTGGTACAGTGCAGTGTGGGTTCTGTTTCTCCTGGTGGAGCCAGGTCCTGTGTTCTTCCTTGTCTAGTGCCTTGTCCATGGATCCCGACACAGATGGGGTCTCCACACTGCTCCAGGGCTCAGTCTGAAGTGCAGGTGTTTACCGACTTTCACCTTGTTCTGGCCTCTGGGTCCTGAGCACCTCCTGATTCCGCTCAGCCTGCCTGGTGTCTGCCCCTACCCTTGGACCCCTGGCTCTCCAAATGGCACCTTTATGCCTAAACCCACTGCCAGTCTTCCAGCCCTCCCTCCTCGGTAATAATCCCTCCCCCAAAACAAGACTCTGAGATGCAGGGTCCACCCGTGTCATGGGTTCCCCATCCCCAAACAAGACCATTAGAAGTGGGGTTCACCCATGTCATGGGCTCCCATCCCCCAAGCAGGCTCTGAGAAGTGGGGTTTATGCATGTCACTGGCTCACCATCCCCCCAAAACTGGATCTTGAGAAGGTGGGGTTGCCTCCATGTCATGGGCTTCCCTTTTCCACCAAGCAAGCCGAGGAGCTGAGCTGGATTGATGGGCTCCTCGCCTCCAGGATGTTCTGTCCCGGGGTGCCCCTCTCTCCTCGCTGTGTCCAGGCAGCAGTGGCCATCCTGATGCCCCATTGTCGTCTCTGACTCACTCTCCTGTCACCTTGGCCCCCACCTCCCCAGCACATGGTCTGCCCATCCAGGCATCTGGACCTCCAGTCCCCACTTGTCCACTTCCCCCCTTCCCGCTGTGCTGTCTCCTGCCCAAATATTCCATGGTGGTACAGCAGGTTAAGAGTGGCTAACAGACAGGTTGGTGGTTCAAACTCACCCGCCACTCTATGGGAGAAAGATGAGTGTCTGCGCCTGTGGAGAATGGCTCAGAAGCCCTGCGTAGGGTTGCCACGGGTTGAAATAGATTCAACAGCAGTGGTTTTGGTTTCCCAGGGTTTGGAGAAGCAGACAAGCTGTCAGGCACTGGGGAGATGAGGTGAGGGTGTCTACCGGGCACATACAGCACCAGACTGTGGACACGAGAGCCGACATTTCCCGAGTTCTAGACAAAACCTGAGGCTCTGGAGAAGTGCCCCCATGAATGAATGCTGGTCTTGTCTTCAGTCTTGAGTGAAGGAGCTCAGACAACTCCACTCTGCAGCCCTTTGTGCTGAAGGTCCCCATGGGCCAGTTAGGGATGGACCCTGGGGCTCCCGGGTGTGCCGCTCTGTGGCATGACCCAACAGGTTCTAGGCCAAGCTTGGTGCATAGTGGAAATGGCTTCTCTTGTATTAAAGCATTTTCGATATTGCTAATATTCGAGGAACTAAATTAGGAGAATACAGTAATTGGGAAAAATACTAATGATTTAATTTGCATTATATGGTAGAGCTTGCTTTGTTTTTTTTTTGTTTCTCCCCCTGACTGTCTTGGTAATAAAAGACAGGTTGAGTATCACCAACACAAGCAAATTAAAAAAAAAAAAAAAAATCCATTAATTCTACTATTCTTTTCCGAAAAATGGCATTCCCGGTTTTTGCAGTGACAGTTTGGTAATCAGGGTGCCTAATTTTAATCTGCTACGTGGGTGCAGCCAGGCCCAGGAAGGCAGCTGCTCTGAGTGGGATTGGTGCCGGGCCTGGTTTCCCTGAGTGCAGACACGGTGACCTTCCCTGAGAACAGAGCATGTCACTTCGGGGCTGTGTACTCTCAGCCGTTGACCTCAAGGTGGGGGATTCGAGTCCACCAAGAGACGCTTCAGAAGAAAAGCCTAGAGATGAAACATCCCCACTGAAAACCCTGTGGGGAGCTCAGTTCTGCTCTGACACATGGGACGCTGTGAGTCCTTGTCCACTTGTCAGAAGCTGGTCTCAGGAGCCCTGGTGGTGTGGTGGGCTAAGCAGCGGGCTGCTCCAACAGAGTTCTACTTTGTCCAGTGGGGTCGCTATAAGTCAGGTGACTCACAGGTAGCACAAACCTCTGAGCATTGATTGCTTGGAAAGAAAGTTCTGGCAAACCCACCTCTGCAGACTCAGCCATCAGAAACCTTGTGGGGCACAGTTGTACTCTGACACACGGGGGCTCTGTGAGTACGCATCCAGTCTACTTGGCCATGTTGTTGTTCAATGCCCTCTAGTGGGTGCCAACTCAGAGCGACTTTATAGGGTTTCCAAGGAGCTTTTGGTACCCTTGGGGTTCAAGTCGACCTGTTTGACCTGTTTTGTTGTGGGGGGGTCTGAAGAAAGCAGACTCTCCTGACAGTGTATGTTACAGGGACCTGGGGCTGGGGGGGGGGAGGGGCACTTCTCCACAGACAGGCACTTTGCAGAGGATGTGACACTGTGGGTTAACGCGCCAGACTGCAAAGCCATTTGAACTGCAAGGTCGGCGGTTCAACCTCACCAGCTACTCCTCGGAAACCATATACAGGGTAGCTAAAGAGCTTTGGTAAGGAGCTCTGGTAGCGTAGTGGTTACGAATTGGGTTGCGAACCTTACGGTCAGCGGTTCGAAACTACCAGCCACTCCGCGGGAGAAAGATGAGGCTTTCTACTCCCGTAAAGATTTACACCCTCGGAAACCCTGTACAGGGTCGCTATGGGTCAGAACCGACTCGACGGCACTTAACAACAACAACAACAACAAAAGAGCTTTGGTAGCATAGTAGTTACGAATCGTGCTGTGAACCACAAGGTTAGCAGTTCGAAACTACCAGCTGTTCCACGGGAGAAAGATGAGACTTTCTGCTCCCATAAAGATTTATACCCTCAGAAACCCTGTTCAGGGTCGCTGTGGGTCAGAACCGACTCGATGGCACTTTACAATAACAACAACAAATCCACGTCAGCACTTCTCAGCGGAGACTCTTACTGCCACACAGGGAGGAGATGCTGCCGGCCTGAGAGAGCAGAACCCCCATCACCCCCACCCCCACCCCCACCCCCAATCCACCTCCCTCAGGAGGACCGGGTCTGTGGTCCTGCCTCCAGAGACCCTGCCACTTAGAAGCCCCTGGGGAGGGCTGTAAGTCTCCCTAGTGGTTACTAGTTTGGTGAGAGGAAATGATGTCTCCTTCATTTACATGTTTTTGCATGTGAATCAGAGGTACCTTTATCCTCTGCTCTCCCATGCCTTTCTTTATCCCATCTCTTTCAAATTGGTAAAATAGGTTCCCGTCCCCAGATCTTACATTTCCCTGCCTGAGCGCGCAGAGCATGCAGATGGAGAGACTGCTAACAAAGAAGACTCTGGACCCAGAGAGAAAGGGTGTTGCCAAGTTGTGAGTTGCCTTTTGAGAATATGCTAGAATGAAGCCCCAGGCGTCTGAGTCTCCGCAGGTCTTGCTTGCGAGCTATGGAAACTGAGGGGAGGCCAGCCGACGCCACTGAGCCCTCAAAATGCTGTGTGCCAGCCACGTGTGCGTGAGCCTCCTGGTGCGTGTGTGCACATGGGTTACCAACATTCTGGACACTTCTGGTCCTCATCAGACCTCCAGGACATGGACCCTGTGTGCTTGCTGCTACAGGACACCTGGGCCAAGTCTGGTATTGGGGAGTTCAGCCGAGTGTGTGCCCTGCCTTTCAGAGTTGGAATGGAGAAGGGTACACTGTGGAGGGGGCAGCTAATTAGACATCCTCACTGGCCCTCTGGTGGTCAGGTGGGAGGAAGTTAGGCCTGCATGGACACTGTATGCGTGCATACTGCAATAAAACGGCTCACACACACATTTGGCTCCACAGTGCGTGGCATAGTGCTGGAGGATAAGCACTGGACTGCTAACTGCAAGATTGGGGTTTCAGACCCACCATCTACTCCTCAGACACCCTACAATACAGGGTCTCCCTGAGTCGGAACAGACTCAACGATATTTCACAATGAGTGCATTTATGTTCACACTGTGGCTCACTGGGTTAAGTGTCGGGCTGCTAACACCACAGGATTGGTGGTTCAGACCCACCAGATGCACCTTGGGAGAAAACAGAGGCGGTCAGTGTGCTTCTGTGAAAATGAGGTCCCATAGGAGGCTGGTCCTGAGGATGAGTCAAGTTAGCGGCAGTGTGTTCGATTTGGCCCGTGCAGTCTCGTTCTGAACAAGTTTGGCATGTTGTGAGAATGCCCACAATGGGACACAGAGGTGCCAAGAATGCACACGCTGCTGGAAAACATGCCGATAGACTTGCTGGACACAGGGCTGCCACAGACCTTCCGCTTGTGAACACGCAGTGAAGTCAGACACACAGATGAGGCCTGCAGGTGCCCACAGCTGTGATTTAACAGAGAAATACCAGCTGCGATAACCATTGCAGACCCAGGACAAACAACAGTGTCCCCCCATCTGGCCCAGGCCAGCCTCAACATTGCTCCCTCCGGAGTCAAGTGTGGCTCTGCCCAGTGCTGACTTCAGCCCTCAGTGGCCCCTGGGTGCGTCTGGTGGTACGTCTCCATCCATGGCTCTCCCCTGGTCCTCCCTGAGGCCCAGACCCAGGTTAAGTTAGCCCCAAAGTTGAGATTGTTCCCCAGGGCCAGTTTTCTGTCTGCAGTGTGCCCCCCACATCATTGATCAGCCTGTGAATGTCCGTTTTGGGCCCCATTTTCGCACATTGGTCACTGATATACACGAATTGAAGAAGGGAGTAAAAGGATGGGTGTGAGCAGTTTCCGAGGGAGGGACTGAACTTTCCTTTCCTTGTTAAGTGCTGTCAAGGAGCAGCTGGTGAGCTTGAACCACCAACCTTGTGGTTCAAACTAACTTTTCATTCCAGCGCATTAACCCACAGCACCACACCAGGATTCCAGCAGGGGGAGGAAGAGAGTTCCTGAGGAAAATGCAGAGGGCACCATGCATGGCACAGGTCCATCCTGAACATTTGTGGCCCCCGGTTTGCACTAGACTATTTAGCTAACATGTTCAAAAGCAGAGATGTCAGCTTGAGGACTAAGGGGCGCCTCGGTCAGGCCAGGGTATTTTCAATCACTTCTGGTAGCGGAGTGGTTACGAGTCAGGCTGCTCATCTCAGGGTCAGCAGTTCAAAACTACCAGTGGTTCTGCAGGAGAAAGATGAGGCTTTCTGGTCCCATAAAGATTTACAGCCTCAGAAGCCCTGTGTCACTATGGGTTGGAACTGACTCGACGGCGCATAACCACAACCACCACGTTTTTATAAAAACTGGACAGTGACTAAGGAAGACAGCAGGAGAACAGATGCATTTGAATTGTGGTGTTGAAGAATCTTCAAAGACAAAATAGATCTGTCTTAGAAGAAATGCAGCCAGAGTGCTCTTTGGTAGTCAAGGTGGCGAGCCTTCATCTCGTGTGATTTGTTCTCCAGAGGACCCGGCCTCTGGTGATGGAGGACACGCTTGGTGAAGTGGAGGGTCAGTATGCAAGAGGAAGACCCTTACTGAAAGTGGAGGGTCAGTAAGCAAGAGGAAGACCCTTACTGAAAGTGGAGGGTCAGTTAGCAAGAGGAAGACCCTTACTGACATGGACTCACATAATGGCTGCAGTAACGGAACTCATCCACAATTGTGAGGGAGTTGGGGTGCAGGACCAGGCAGTGTGATGTTGTGTTGTGCACAGGGTCACTGTGAGTCACACCTGACGCGATGGCACCTGAAAACAGCAACAAACTGTGAGAAAACACATTTCTGTTCGTTTAGAGTCACCCCTGTGGTATTTCTTTTGCAACAGCTCTAGAGAGCTAAGACACCCCTTGTAGCTGACAAGTCCCTAACTTGTTCATGCACCTCTGCCCTTTCCAGTCTGTGGCTGATGGGGTGAGACTCCCGAGCAGTGGATAGCCATCCTTTCAGCTTGCTAGGGGCTGAAGGTTAGAACATTTGTGGATGGCAGCTGCTGCCGATCCCATCAGAGATGAAAAGTGTGGCTACCCGCTCCCCTTGAATGATTTATTTAGTGTTTGTAATCTATCCTGAGGAGGCTTGATCGTAGGTGGACACAAAGGCAGACACCGTGTGGGGATTACTGTGAGGGGGCGTGGGGCTCGGGCAGGCTGCTCACAGGTATGGAAAACACGTCTCCGGTGCTCAGACCCCTGGCCCTTGACCACCCCACACTGGGGAAGCCAGACCCCATCTATTCAGATGAACAATGGCCACAGAGTCAATACACTTCATAATCTTGACAAAATGCAAAAGCTCATTGCCGTGGGGTCTGCTGTGACTCCCAGTGATCCCACCAGACAGGGTAGAACAGCCCCACAGGGGTTCCAAGGCTGCTGTCTTTACGGAAGCAGATTGCTACAGCTTCCTCTCAAGGAACAGCTCGTGGGTGCAAATGACTGACCTTTTGATTAGAAAAATGAGCGCTCAGTCGCTGCATCACTGGGCCTCTTGTGACCGTACTAGATCCAGAAACAGAACGAATACACCCATTGCTCCCAAAGTACCTGCCCTGGCGTCTAACCCCCCGTGTTTGCAGCCTGTGTTCAGATTTCTGTGCACAGAGCCATCAGTCTGTTCTTGCTCCACGTTACGTTTGTGAGCTTTGTGTGTGTGACTCCGAATAGATGATGCTCGTTTCCTTCCTGCTGCACCGATTTTTGTTTCACACCATGAATTTGTCCATTCCACTGTTGACGGAAGTTTGGGCGGTTTCAGTGTTTTTGCTGTTACAGACAACAGGACTGTGTCATTCTTGCGAATGGCTTTGGTTAGCTTAGCAAACGTGTGCTTCTGTTGGATATTGCTGGGCCACAGGATATGTCTCCGTTCAGCTTGAGTTCATGCATGCAGGGCTTTGAACCAGTTCAAACCGGTTCAGTAATTGCCATGATAAACATAATCCGGTCTCCCATTGCAGGCTCCTGAAACTTCCAGAAGGAAGCAGTGTGGCAGGACTTTAGAAGTATTGGCAGAAATCTGGACTCACATACATTCCAAATTGCGTGGTCAGACACCATCTGTGAGTGGGACTGTTTGTTTCCTACCGGGGTCAAAATGCTACAAAGCAACAAAGACTCAGTTGCTATGCAACACATATACAACGCTTGTTTACAAAGGTAATTTGCCAAATCGTTTTGAACTTGTTCTGAGGCCTGTCGCCAAGCCATCCTTGTCACCAAGCCGTGTTTCATCATGGTTGTACCTTTTACGTTCTCAGTGGTGGAGTTCCAGTTCCACGTCCTCCCAACACGTGGTCTCTTCGCTTTTAGATATGAGCTGTTCTGGGAGGTGAGTGGCGTCCCATTGTGGTCTTCTAGTGGTTACAGATGCTAAGCTCCTACTATATATGTTGTGGGCTCCTTGACCTTGTCTTTTTGTAAGGTGCCTGTCCGTAGCTTTTGCCCATTTTTAACTTGGGTTGTTCTTGATGGTTTGTAAGGATTATCGATTCATTTTGTGAAGAATGTGTCTTTAAATGCACAGGGGAGCTTCAAACACTTTGTGAAAAAATTATTATTATTTTTTTTTCCATTCAATTTTCTTCAAAGTTTTTTGAAGCCCCCTGTCTGTGTGTCAGATACCTTCACTGTTCTGTGATTGAACTTTGTACATTCTTTTAGTAATGACTCCATACAATAAACACTGGACTACGAACTGCCTCGGTTCGAGTCCACCCGCCTCTCTGCAGGGAAAAAGATGAGGCTTTCTGCTCCCTTTAAAAGCCTTAGAAACCCTATGCTGGGTCGCTGTGAGTTGGAACCAGCTCAAAGGTGCTTAACACCAAAGTTAGGTCTTTTGATAAACCGAAGTTCTTCGTTTTACTGTGGTCCACTTTATTATTATATTTCCTTTTTGACCTACTTTTTTGACCCTAATTATCTATTTAAGAAACCTTTGCCTCTCTGGAGATGTCTTGCCATGTTGTCTCCTAAACTAATCTCTGTGTACTTATTTACGATTTTTACGATATTACGATTGCTTATTTACGATCAGTCTCTGGAGAAGGACATCATGCTTGGTAAAGTAGAGGGTCGGGGAAAAAAGAGGGCGACCCCCAATTAGGTGGATTGGCACAGTGGCAGCAGCAGTGGGCTCCAGCAGATCAGCGATTGTGTAGATGGTGCAGGATGCGGCGGTGTTTTGCTGTGAGGTGCATGGGATTTCTGTGGGCTGGAACCGACATGAAGGCATGTAACAGCAGCAATGAACAGGAGCATTCGAATCCTTGGTCTGTCTGTCTGTTCTCACTCAACAGCTCAGTGTTCTGATTGCTTGGTTTCCCAGTAAGTCTGGCAGTCTGGTAGTACTGGCCCCCCCGGGCTTGTGTATCTTTAAGATTGCTATTTTAGGTCCTTTGTACTTTCATGTCAACTTTCAAATTACTCTCAGATTTCAAAAAAATTCTGCTGAGATTTTGGCTGACATGACGTTGAGTCTACGTTCCTTGTTAAGTACCGTCGGTCGAGTCGGTTCCTACCCACAGCAACCCTGTGTAGGGTTTCTGAGGAGTGGCTGGTGAGCTTGAACTGCCAACCTTGCGGTTCAAATGACTTTGCAGTCCAGCGTATTAACCCACAGTGCCACACCAGGTCTATAGATACTGTGGAAACTGGCGTCTACTGGGTCTTTTAACCCGTGAGCATGCTGCCTTCTCCATGTATTTAGATCTGTAATTTCACTCGGAACATCGTACAATTGTCTGTGCAAAGCTGTAAGCCATGCTTTAGGAGACTTATTCTGAATCTCTGGATATTATTGTTGATATTGGCTAGTATTGCAAATAGCATGTCTTTTTGATGTTGTTGTTAAAGCTTAATTTTTGTTTGTTTGTTGCTGGTTTGTAGTGACATATTAGTTTTTGTCTATTGAATTTGTATCCAGAGATTTTGGGAACTTCACTTCGGTCTTTCAATAGTTACTGGTGGACATTATCAGTGAATGGTGACATGCATTCTGTTCCTTTCTAATCCATGTGCCTTTTACTTCTTTTCTGCTGTATTGCATCAGAGAGGACTCTAGGGTTGTGTGCGATGGCAGTGATTATCCTGCCTCACATTCCTGATGCAGGGGGGCACTGATGACCACTGCCTTAAACAGGGGATCTGTGCATGCTGTTCTACACTGACGGGCTGCAGGCTGCTCCCCTCCATGCTGGTTTTCATTCTCTTTTGGTCTCATGAGCAGCCAGGCTGGGGCCCCACTGGGAAAGTGGTCCAGACTTGGAACCCCAGCCATTCTTTGCCCGTCGATGGGATGAGGAGAATGGTAATACGTCCGGCCACACTTCTCCGTGGTATAAAGAATGTTGTCATAACAATTGGTAGTCTCTAACACTTTTTCTCCTTTGGAAGGTTTATGGCTTAACTGTGAAATTAGGTCAAGGCGAGGCAGTTAAAATTTCCAAGGGCGGCTGCAGGAGGGAAGAAGCAAGGCTCGAGGTAATCCTAGCTTCGGAACGTCTGGTAAAGGGAACATTCGCACACACAAAGCCAGAGTGACGCACTTTGTCTCATGTATTCTGTACGGGGCAGGAATAAAAATAAAGATCATGCATGCCTTTATATAAATAATAAGCCTAGTGCCAGAGGCTGCCTCATTAGCGGGTGACTAGGCCTGTCTTTCTGAAACGTGCTCTAAGTCAGAGCTCCGGGTCTCTCTCTGCTGCGCACTGCCCAGACCCAGGGGCTTGTCCCTTGTGCTGTGACTGAGGGAAGACCACTGGGGTGCCCATTCTGTACCAGATATGCAGAAAGGCTTCGCCTGTGTTCTTCATGAATAAACGGGGAAAATCCCACTGTTGGTGAGTCAGCTCTGACTCAGACTAGGACTGTCCCATGAGGGACTCTTGGTGTGATGTTGTAGGATTAGCACTGGACTAAAGAGGAAGACCCCCAACGAGATGGATTGGCCAGGTGGCCGCATCGATGGACTCGAGTGTGGCAACAGTAGTGCGTTTGGCCCAGGATCGGGCAGTGGTTCATTCTGCTGTGCTTAAGTTCACTGTGAGTCGGTTCCGACTTGACAGCACTTGACGACAACAACAATAACAATTACAACAGATGTTGGCAGAAGCAGACCGCCTCATCTTTCTCTCAAAGAGCAGCTGATTAGCTCGAACCACTGACCTTCCAATTTGCAGCTGAGTGCTTACCCAGCTGTGCCATCAGGGGTCTTCTTTATGAGTTGTTGTTGTCATTGTGAAGTGCCTTTGAGTCGGTTCTGACCCACAGTGACTCTATAATAGTGTTTCTGAGGAGATGCTAGTGGGTTTGAACCGCCAACCTTGCTGTTAGCAGTCCAGTCCTTATCCTATAGTTCCACACCAGGATTCTTAAATACCATCAAGTCAATTCGGACCCATAATGACCCTGTATGGGTTTCGAGGGAGTGGCTGGTGAGCTTGAACCACCGATGTTGCAGTTCAAACTGATTTTGTAAACTGATTTTTCAGTCCAGTGCATTAACCCACAGCGCCACAGATATATCACACTTGGTTTACTTTATTAACCCCCTAAGTCTGAAGTCTAGGAGCTCTGATAGCGTAGTGGTTACGAATCGGGCTGCGAACCTTAAGGTCAGCAGTTCGAAACTACCAGCCGCTCCGCGGGAGAAAGATGAAGTTTTCTACTCCCGTAAAGATTTACACCCTCGGAAACCCTGTACAGGGTCGCTGTGGGTCGGAACCGACTCCACGGCACTTCACAACAACAACAAGTCTGAAGTCTGATTTCTGTTACCAGGACTGCATTGTGTTGTTCAAAGATCTACCTCCAGAAGGAGCTATGACGGAACAGGGGGAAGAGAACCAGGGTTGGACTTAGCTAGGCACCGGCCTTTGACAGACTCAGAAAGATGATGCTTTCTGCACCCGGAAAGTCTCATAATGACTTTATCTCATACTTCGAACATATTGTTGTCAGGAGGGACTAGTTCCTGGAGAAGGACATCATGTTTGGCAAGGTGGAGGGTTGGTGAAAAAGTGGAAGAATCCCAGTGAGATGGGTTGGCAAAGTGGCAGCAGCAATGTACTCAAGCATGGCACCGATTGTGAGGTTGGCATAGGGTCACTCAATGGCACCTAACAACAACAAAGATTGACAGCCTGGGAAATCCTAGACAGGGTCGCTATGAGTGGGGACTGATGACATGGCACACCATCACTGCCACCCCCTCGGATGGGTACCACACACACTATTTTCCTGGTGGAATTCAGGTAGCGTTTTGTTCATTGTAGGAGGTAGGAGGTTAGCTATGTAATCTTTTGTTCCTGGCCACTTTGTTGATGTTCTCCTCCGTGTACCCTGACCTTCCCGGAGACGACCGAGTCTTTATTTTGAACAGAGATATTCTGAGGTCTGAGGAAAGTTTTTTGGGTTGAATGATCTCATCACAGCTCTTCTCAAAGGCACTAAGGATTCGAACACATACATGCCCGAGAACTTTGCACTTTCTGGAACATTCCATCTTGGCCATAGTCTGACTTGGTTTGCTGGTGGCTGCAGACCTGAGTTCCTTTCGAAGTGAATTCCGGGGTGGATCCGGACAACGGTACAAGAAGGTGACTTCACTGTCGGTGCACTGTTGTGCTCTACCACCTCATCCCGCCTCAGAGGCTGCATCCTAGCATGGGCTAGGACGGGAAGTGGGAACCGGTTAGTAGTGAAAAACAAAATGTGTGGTAGAGTACCCATATGTAATGCCGTGCCAAAAATCTGAAGGGAAACAGAGATAAAGTAAGCGGGTGCTCTTGGGAGGTGACCAGAGATAAAGTTCAGAGAAGTGGGGTGAGTCACGGGGATGTGACCGTGGGGTACGGCGGGGGGGGCGGGTATGGGGCCACAGGCGGAGAGGGGGCTCTTCAGAGCCTTCCACAGCTGATGTCACTGACTCCAAGTGGCTCTGGACTTAGCGTTCCAGACCTCTTTGGCCTCAGAGCCTTTGGTTTCTTACGAAGCCTCTCCCAAGGGCTGGTTCCAGGGAATGCCGATGTCCTCCAGCCCAGTAATTCTTCAGGGGAGCTCAAAGCCACCGGGCTTGTTGTGGTGTGGCTGAGGAACTTAGACCCTCGGGTACGTGGTTGGTTTCCAGCCTGGGTACGCGGAGAGAAGAAACATCCGGGTAGTCCCTGACCATTCTTGTGGCCGTCCAGCCACTTGTCCGAGAAGCCATCCAATGTGTCTCTGCAAAGTGAACTCGAGCCAAAACAGGTGGGAACCCTGCAGGCGGAAGTCAGCCCAACCGACCTGCCTGGAACTCCTGGGCCACCGTTTGGCCCAGCCAAGGGGAGTTACTGGTATGGCACTGCACAGTAAGCACTAGATTTCCAACTACAAGGTCAGCAGTTCAAACCCACCAGCTGCTCCTCGGAAGCGCCACACGCGGTCTTTATGAGTTAAAACCCACTTGATGGCACCTAACAACTAGGGGAAATGCTGGGGGCTGCCATTTTGGTCTAAGTCAAGGGGAGTCATTGGGTGAGGCACCGTTCAGGCCAAGCCAAGCAGAGTTGTTCATGGTTTTGGTCTCCCCTGCTCCCACGTTACGGCTGTCTGTGGTATTTGTAGCCTCTTGTCTAGTAAGTTTTCCTTGGGGAATGAACCCCTTTCCCATGGGATGCAGCTTTGGTGGGGTGTCAGACAGGGTGTCAGCTCTCCCCTGGCTGAGGATTTGTGACTCAACACTGGACATCAGGTGGGGTCTCCTTGGAATCCTGGAGAAAGTCAAGAGAATGCTTAATACTTCCTGTTTCTGCTTCCCTAGAGCTAGTTTTCCATCCACCCAGGTCCTTCCCATCTACCTGGATTACATGTTGCCTGCTACCAAGAAGGCTTAAAAGAAAAACTGTTGATTTTAGCGTGCCTGCTTTGGAAAACCCTGATTTCTTACTTGTCCAAATGTTCTTGTGTTAGTCCCCAAAAGTAGGATTCTCGGGCTACTTTACTGAACAATACTGAAACGGCTCTATAGCTCTATAAGAACTGAACAAATAAGTTAATGTGTTGTAGATAGGAAGAACCGCATTTCTTACTGTCAGATCTATCAAACCAAACTCACTGCTGAGACCATACAGGACCGAGCAGGATTACCCCATGGGATTTCCAAGCCTGCCGTCTTGACGGAAGCAGACTGCCTCATCTTTCTCCCAAGGCAGGTGCAGTGGATTTGAACCACCAACCTTTTGGTGAGCAACCGAGCTGTTTAACCTGTATGGCACCAGGGCCCCACTCACTGTCAGAGGGAGGTTTAACTAAGGAAAAGAGGTGACAAGGTACTTGCTGCCATGTTGGATTGGAATCTAGGCTTGAGTACTAACGCATGACTTAATGTTTCAACAGACAGATAGAAGCAGAAATAGATATGCGGGTGCTAGTGTACATATGTGGGTGTTAGCACACACATGTGCATGCACATATGGGTGTTGGTGTACATAGATACACACATGTGCATATACATGTGGGTGCTAATGTACATAGATGTACACACATGTGCATAAACATGGGTGTGTTGTACACACCTGGGTGTCAGTGCACCCACATGTACACACCTGTGCATACACTTGTGGGTGTTAGTGTACATGCATGCATAGGTGTTAGGGTACAAGCACGTGGCTGTTTGTGTACATAAATGCACACACATGGACATTAGTGTACATATGTGTGTCAGCACGCACACGTGTGCACATACACATGCATGAGCAGCAGCATACATACGTGAAATGTCAGTGTACACACATGGGTGTTAGCGTGCACACATGTGCACACATGGTTGGTGTACATGCATGCATGTGTGTTAGTGTGCATATGTGTGCATGGATGCATGCATGAGTGTTAGTATACATCCATGTACACACATATGTGGGTGTTGGAATATATACATACATGTAGGTATGTGTACACAATGCACTCGTGGGTGTTAGTATGCATGCATGGGTATTAATGTACATGCACATATGGGTGTCAGTGTGTGTGTATATATATATATATATATATATATATATATATATATATATATATATATGTATGTGTACACACATACTTATGTGTGTGTTAGTGTATATATGTACTATCTGCTGAAAGAAATGAGCACCCAGATCCCAGAACTTGGTATCCTAACACGGTTCCTCAAAGGTAATTAGGACTCCTGGTGTACAAAACTTGAGCAAGAAAATAAAGATGGATACTAATGGAGTCCTGGTGTGGTGCTGGACTGCAAGGTCGGTTTGAACCGAACGTTGGCGGTTCAAGCTCACCAGCTGCTCCTCGGAAACCCTACATAGTGTCGCTGTGAGTCAGAAGCAACTCTAATTGGAGTATAACCCTCCGAGTACGATGACTATTCATGGGTCCTCACTGACATGAATGAACATCTGCTGAAACAGAAGATAGGACAGGTCTCCCTTGCAGTGGAAGGAAGCAGAAGGACTGCAGGTCACCTATAGGTGGACCCCATGATGGGTCCACGGGTGGATCCAGTCATCATGAAGAAGCCCCCTGGTGCACTGATGGTGGTCTCTTCTTCTTGGATGAGCTTTGCTCATTTGGGTCTTTCAAGGCTTCTCTTTATTTCATCTAAGTTGTTGAATTTATTGGTATAAAACTGTGACAAGCTTCTCTTACTGTACTTACAATCCCGTTGCTGTTGAGTTGATTCCAACTCCTGGGGACCCTATAGGGGAGGGTAGAGCTGCCACGTAGGATTTCAAGTGCTGTAAAGCTTTACAGAAGCAGACTGCCACATCTTTCTCCCATCAAGCAGCTGATGGGTTTGAACCGCTGACCTTTTCATTGGCAGCTGAGTGCTTACTCGCTGTGCCATGAGGACTCTTTAAACCCCCTGGAATGGAGTCCATTCTGACTCACAGCAAGCGGACTGGATGGTTGAATCGCCCCACAGGGTCTCTGAGGCTGACTGGGAGCCAATGGGGGCCTTGTTTGGTGGTGTGGGTTAATGTGCTGGGACTACAAGGTCTGTTGGAACCACAAGGTTCGGCGGTTCAAACTCACCAGCTGCACCTCGGAAACCCTGTGCAGCATCTCTGAGTCGGAAGGGCCTCGACGAGTGATGTCACCGCTGCGGCACTAGGGCTCCTTAATCTCTGTGTGGTCTGTAGTTGATCCATCCCCCTTTTCATTCTTGATACGGTTTTTGGGTTCATTTTGTCTCTCCTCTTTGCGGATCAGTCTGTCTAGGGAATTACTGACTTTACTGACTGCATCAAAGAAATCGTTTGTTTTTTTTTCATGTCATTTATCTCTATTGTATCATGGATTTCTGCTCTTCACCATGAATTTTTTTCTGCCTATTCTAGCTTTAATTTTCTTTTCGATCTCTTATTTTTTACGGTGACATTGACAGTCAGTGATATCAGACCTGCTTTTCTAATATAGCAGATCAGCACTGAGCTACGAACCACAAGGTCAGCCGTTCAGCCCGCCAGCTGTTCCTCGGAAAACCCTATCCAGGGTCACTATGGGTCAGAGTTGACGCGACAGCACTTAATAATAACACCACCTTCTGTGTGGTAACCCTCCCTCCAAGCACGGCACATTGGATAGGTTTGGATTTCATTTTCCTCCATTTCAAAACACTTCCCTAATTCCTCTCCTGATTTCTTCTGTGAACCCGAAGTGTGTGGTTTCGTTTCTAAATATTTGGCGGCTTTCCAGATTGGTTTCTGATTGGATTTCAGTTTAGGCCGAGGACATGCCTGAATCCTTTTGAATTGACTGAGACTTGTTTTATGGCCAAGAAGATGGTCTTGACACACGTTCTGTGTGCATTTAAGAATGTGAGGAGTGTGTATTCTGCTTTTGTGTAGAAGAGTGTTCTCTGAATGCCATCTCGGTCGAGTTGGAGATAGTATTGTTCACCTCGTCTCTGCTTTTACTGATGTTCTGTTTACTCGTTGTAACAATTACTGAGAGAAGGGTGTTGAGATCTTCAAGCATAATTGTAGATTTGGCTGTTTCTTCTTAGGCTTCTATACATTCTGTTCTCATCCACAAAGCTCTGTGGTTCGGTGCATGAAAGCTTAGGATTGCCCTGCCTTACCAAAGGAACTTCTCTAACCCTTGAGATATTTCTTGCTATAGCATTAACTTTTTCTGCTATTCATATAATCACTACAGATTTTTCTGGGTTCATGTTTGCAAGGTATATCTTTTTTCTAACCTCTTATTTTTTACCTGTGTTTCTATGTGTGAAATGATTTCATGTTTTTACCCAATCTTACAGCCTTTGCCATTTAATTATTATTGCTGTTAGGCGCTGCCAAGTCTGTACCACCTTATCTATTCACACCAAGACAGAACACTGCCCGGTCCCGCGCCTTCCTCACCATCCTTGCTACACTTAAGCCCACTGCTCCAGTCACTGTGACAATCCATCTTTTTTTTTTTGGGGGGGGGTGGTCTTCCTCTTTTTTGCTGACCCTCCACTTTACCAAGCATGATGTCCTTGTCCAGGGACTGGTACCTTCTGACAGTATGTCTGAAGTATGTGAGATGAAGTCTTGTCATCTAGCCTTCTAAGGAGCACTCTGGCTGTACTTTTTCCAACACACATTTGGTCTTCTGGCAAGCCATGATATTTTTAACTGGGATGTATAGATTATTTTATATGGTTGGCCTTCAACTTGACACCTTGTTATCTATTTTCTGTTGGTTACATCTCATCTTGTCCTCTTTTTTTGCATTCATTTGGATTGTGTATTTTATGGTTCCATTATATCACTTTTATTGACTTGCTAGCTGTACCTCTGGTTTTGTTTTTTCTTTTGGGGTGATTGTTTTGGGGTTTGTAGTATGCATTTCCAACTCCTCACGGTCTACCTTCAGGTGAGTGTTCTATTACGTACAGTATAGAAAGGTTACAACGGTGTACTCGCTTTGTCCCTTCCTAGTCATGGGGTTGCCATGGTCACAATGAAATTGACAGAGACTCGTTTTGCTCTTTAGTTTCAGCTGTTGTATTATCTTTGCCGTACATTTTTTTAGTACATGTTAAGCTTCTTTCTAAACTGTTGTTGTTGCTTTCAACATCCAAGTCTTGTTTGTTAAGTGCTGTTGGGTCAGTTATAACTCATAGCAACCTTGTTGTGCAGGGTTTCCGAGGAGTGGCTGGTGGGTTTGAACTGCCAACCTTGCAGTTAGCCTACAGTGCAACACTGGGCCTCCCCTCTTGATGTTAGCAGGCCTTTATCCCTGTGCCATAGAGTTGCAATGGGGCTAAAAGTTCAAATACAGGCTCAGGGTCACAGCCACACTACACAGTGAGCTGAGAGAGTCAAATCCACAAGCCAGAACCTTGGCAGCTTGGGTGCCTGGCCTCCCTGGTCCCATTGAGGGGCCACACATAGACTTGATGTGGATGTGACCAGGGGAAATGGGAGACATGCTGCCATCATTGGATTCATCTGAAAGGGGTAGGGAACCCCACCTACCCACCCATACTGCTCTTCATCATCTACACCTACCATGCCCCTCTTTGATGCTGACAGCATCCAGGAAACAGCTGAACCTGGTAGACTGAGGGCCTGACTGCCATGGGAGGACACGGGTGTGTGTCTTCCGGAACTATTTGAGTTCACACACATTTGCTGGGCTGGGGGAGGGGGTGATACCAGAGAGAGCCCTCCATGTGGTGCATGTCGGGGTTGCAGCTGAATTCACATGCATGCTGCAGGCACAGACTTACTCAGGCACCACCGAGAGATGGGGTGGACATCGGCGTAGGGGTAGACATCGGTGTACAGCACACCATGGGGTGGACATCTGTGTACAGTGCACCGTGGGGTAGACATCTGTATACAGTTCACCGTGGGGTGGACATCTTTGTACAGCGCACCGTCGGGTGGACATCTGTATGCAGTGCACTGTGGGATAGACATCAGCGTACAGCACAACATGGGGTGGACATCTGTATATAGCGCACTGTGGGATAGACATCGGTGTACAATGCACCATGGGGTGGCCATCTGTGTACAGCGCACTGTGGTGTAGACATCGACGTAGCGCACCAGGGGGCTGCTTCCTACCAGACTGTCCACACTGGGGTGATCGTTTCTGCTGCCAGTAACAGGACGTGGGCATTGTGGACACGCATATCATTGTGGAGGGAGACATGCCTCCCTGCTCCTCACTCTCCCCTCAGCGTTTCCTGTTGGTCATGGAAGAGCTGACTGTCGGGATTCCTCCATCTTTATGCGACTTGCCCCCATCCCATCCCTCTGAGCCTTGGTGCCTCCCCCTGTCCCTCTCTTCAGACAACTACAACTTTTTTAAAAGATAAAATTCTACACTGACTGGAGATTCTCAGTATTAGGAACGTAACAGTTTTTCTTTTTTAAACTCTGCTAGTTTTTTTGTTTTGTTTTGTTTTGTTTTATAGATTAGCCTTTCCCTTGTTTTAAGAAATCTAGTTATGAAATAGGATGCCTTTGACTAGTGTCCTCCAGCCTGACTTTTTTACTGCTGTGGAAATCCTACATGGGGTCACCATGAGTCAGAACCAACTCCGTGGCAGCAAACTTTGGGTGGTTTCTGGCATTTTTGGCATCTGGTCTTGCAGGGTTTTCAGGAGCAGTAGCTTCATGGCGGAGACCTCAGGGTTCTTTGGAATGTGGCAGTTGGGCAGGAGAAGACTGCTGTGCCCATGCAGGCCAGCCACATCCGGGCACCGGCTAGGCACTAGGCACATCGGACTAGGAACTTGAGAAGTGTTCGGAGCAAGTGCACACAGCCTCCTGAAAAGCCAGGCCTGGACGACTGACGAATACACAGACATCGTCTTCACTGCACTGCTAGCTGCAAGGTCGGCGGTTCAAACCCAACTGCTCTTCGGAAACCCTATGCAGGGTCGCTATGAGTCAGAACTCACTCAACAGCACTTCACAATGTCAATAACATACCCAAACTGGAATGCTGGCGTGGCGTTATTGGATAAGCACTGGACTGCTAACTGCACAGTTGGTGGTTCAAACCCACCAGTCACTCTTTGGAAACCATATACAGGGTCGTTATGAGTCTAAAATGACTCAACAGCATTTAACAGCAACGGCAACACCAACACCAACACCAACACCAACACCAACAAACCCAAACTAAAGCCGTTGCTTCGAGTTCATTCTGAGTCATAGCGACTGTCACAGGACGGAGCGGAACTGGGTCACAGAGTTTCTAAGGTGCTCATCTTTGTGAAAGTAGACTGCCTTTCTTGGGTTCAAACCGCAGACATTTTAGTTAGCAACCATGTTTTCTAATCCCTATGAAGGACCGGTCAAAAGCATATCCCAGGATGAGGAAAAGAGGGATTTACCTTGAGATGCAGTGAAGAATACGTCTCTGAACATGACTTACAACAGAAATCAGAAGGAAAAAGAATTTCAAAAGACTGGCTAGGAGAAGATTTGTTTCTGCAAATGGGAGGTGGTTGTAAAGAGTGAAAAGATTCAGAGGGAAAGATGGCGGAATGGGTTATAAATGGGAGGATAAGGTCATAAAGATTAAATAGCTGAGGGAGAAAGATGGCGGAATGGGTTATAAATGGGAGGATAAGGTCATAAAGATTAAACAGCTAAGGGAAAAAGTTGGCGGAATGGGTTATCAATGAGAGGATAAGGTCATAAAGATTCAAGAGCTAAGGGAAAAAGTTGCCAGAATGGGTTATCAATGAGAGGATAAAGTCATAAAGATTCAAGAGCTGAGGTGGAAAGATGGCGGAATGGGTTGTCAATGGGAGCATAAGGTCGTAAAAAGTAGTAAGTAATTGCGGGGGGTGGGAAGGTGGAATGCATTGTCAATGGGAGGATAAGGTTGTTGCTGTTGTTTGGTGTCACTGAGTCAGTAGCAACTCATAGTGACCATATGCACAACAGAACGAAACACTACATGGGCTTGGCTAAGGATAAGGTTGTAATGAGTAAATGGCTGAGGGGAAAAGATGGTGGAATGGGTTGTCAATGAGAAGATAAGGCCTTAAAGAGTGAAAAGACTGTGGAGAAAGGTGGTGGAGAGTTGTGAAGGGAGATTGGTGAGAACAAAGTATTCAAGGTGTAATTGAAATCTGTATTAGCAATGTTGAAGGATAAAACTGGTGTTGAGGAAAATAGCAGCATTAATGTGGACAACATGTTTGAGAGGATCCCATGGACGACAGAATAAACAACAGATGAACTAATGATAGGAGGGTCCAGATATGACGGGGAGATTCCAGGGAAATGCTGTAGGAATTCCTGAAGAAGCCAGAACAATCTTAGTAAAATGACAAAAGAAAAAAGAAAAGAAATTGAAGACTAGAGAGAGAACTTACTTGTCATGTTTTCAGCAGAATTAAATAAAGCAGATTCTTTACTTAAACATCTGACATTTTTGATTTCACAAATAAAGAAAAAGGTCTTAGTAAAATCCAAAGCAGAAGAAAATGACAAGAATAACAAGATTATCTCAATAGGAACAGCTCTCATGTTGGTGTTAGGTTTCTTTGCAGTACTGATGGAGCCGTATCTAAAGATTTTGAGAGAAATAGGTTTGTGATCTAAGACTTTTATACCCAGCCAACATTGTGTGCTGTGTGTGTGTGTGTTTTGTGAAATATACAAAAACATCTGGGATTTTCAAGGGTTTGCAAAATGTACCATTGACATTCCCTTCAAGAAAAAGATCTTTTCTTGCTGATCAAGATATAAATAAAAATTCTGTTCTTCATGATCAATAAGTCACTCTGTTTTCTGATGAAGTAACCAGATACAAAATAGTATTTCCTAAGGAGAGTCATCACAGTGTTATAGATATTAATGTGTAACTGGAACCCTTGAAATAGCCAACCTAAATAAATAAACCTCTAAGTAACCGATCGATTAGACATCTTTGGTTATGTTGTTACTTTTGGTGTCCTTGAGACAGCTCGGACTCATAGTGCCCCCTAGCTACAACACAGCACAACACTGCCTGACCCTGCTTTACTCTCACATTTGTTACTAAGGTTGAGCTCATTGTTATAGCCATGATGCCAATCCATCTTGTTGGGGTCTTCCTCTTTTTTGCTGACCCTCCACTTATCAAGCATGATGTCCTTCTTCAAGGAGTCGTCCCTCCTGATAGCATGTCCAAAATATGAGAGATGAAATCTCCCCATCCTGGCTTCTAAGGAGCGTTTTGGATGTAGTTCTTCCAACATAGATGTGATCATTTCTCTGTGATTCCATGGTATATATATAAGCTATAAGCTACAGGAACAAAACCACAACTCTTGAGTTAGTGGGTCAACAATGGAGTTTAGTACACAGTGGAAGGAAGACATAACCAGAGAGACCTCAAAAAGGATTTGAACAGGGGCCCACCAGAGAATCTCAGTGTCAGAAGCTGTCTGTACCCATCTGAGGAGTGACGTAGCCCGTGTGAGTTGTTGATGACCCCTGTCTTGGAGGAATTCAGTGCTTTCATTTGTCGTAAGTCACCCCTGGTTTGGGATAGCTGTAGCTTCATCACAACTACCTGAAGTCCGGGGGTGGGTGGGGGGAGGGTCAAGGACACACACCTGTACAATGGAATGTGGCACAGCCCCTAAAAATGATGCTTCTCAGGGATCATTAATGCTACTGGAAAATGCTTGGCTGTATCATCAGCAAACGCTGTATGCTGTACACCTGAATAACTAACATGTCTGCTGTACACCTGAATAGCTAACATGTCTGCTGTACACCTATATAGCTAACACTTTGAGCAACAGACAAAGGTAACTCATAGGAAGTCGACAGTGAAAATATTCCAGGTCTCTGTAGAAATGGCACTCCCTATGGGTGACTTTTGAGATATTTTTCTGTGATGAGCATGTCATGCACTTATAATCAGATAATACACTGAGAACGAAGTGACCGTGAACCGGAAGTGGGCATACAATGTCATGTGAGGAAGCATGAATTGAACATGGTACCCTGATCATAATTATGTGAATTATGCACGTGTGGGGATATGGGCTGGAAGGGAACGTGTAAAAATGGAAAAAAAAAAAAAAAAAAAAAAAGAAGCGTGGTGGGGGTAAGACTGAAATCTCTGATCTCTGAAACCTTCTCCCTTCATGTTGGTTTCATGAAATAATGTAGCACAAATACAATGTCATGTGAGGAAGCATGAATTGAACATGGTACCCTGATCATAATTATGTGAATTATGCACGTGTGGGGATATGGGCTGGAAGGGAACGTGTAAAAATGGAAAAAAAAAAAAAAAAGAAGCGTGGTGGGGGTGAGACTGAAATGATTTTTCTCTGAAAACGTTTCCCTTCATGTTGGTTTCATGAAATAATGTAGCACAAATATAATGGGTTCACATTTTATGAAATACTGTAGCTTTATATAGAAGAAATTATATTTTTCAAAACAAATGTAGCTCAACCATAATAGGTTTATACTTTAAACAAAATAATGTAGCTTTAAATAGAACAGGCATACATTTTATAAAACAACACAGCGTAACTAGAACGAGTTTATATTTCACCAAGTACAGCAGCTCAGATAGCATAGGTTTATAGTTTACTAAATAAAGGGTTTTCAATAGAACAGGTTTACTTTACTTGTAGGTGTTATACTGGTGTCGCGGGATAAGCATTGGCCTGCTATCTGAAAGGTCGGAGGTTTGAGCCCACCACTCTGGGAGAAAAATACAGCAGTGTGCTTCCACAAAGATGTGGAGGCTTGGGAACCTGATGGGGCAGTTCATCTCTGTCACATGGGGTCACTATGAGTTGGCATCGACTCAGCAGGCAGTAGGTTTGGTTTGGCACAATGGTCAAACACTCAGCTGCTAACTGTTCAAGCCTACCTGGCTGGGTGAGCTGTTCCCATCAAGATGGTGGTTGTGCCTTGTCGCCCGGGGGGGGGGGGGGGTGTCACTGTGAGTCAGAATTGGCCAGTCGGCAGTGACTGGGAAGGTGGAACTTGTCTGGGAGGTCCATTTTGTTCCTCCAGGTGGTATCTGGCATCCTCTGGAGGCAAGCCTTGCTTGTCGGACTGGTGGAGGAGTCTTCTTGTGAGTGGAGGTTGCGATGTTGTGAATTATCCCACAATATATCCCTAAAGGCCGCTGCTGTGGAGTCCTGGTGTGGCACTACACAATAATGTGCAGGACCTCAAGGTCGGCAGTTCAAACCCACCAGCTATACCTTGGAAATCTTGTACAGGGTCGCTATGAGTCCGGATGGACTTGATGGCACTTAACAACAACAGGTCACTAGTGTTGAGGTTGAAACACCGCACCCTCCAGGTAGATTTTTACATGGATATATGATGTCTGAACTGCAACAATGTGATACACCAACAGATTCCCCCTGCTCTCCCCCCATCTCGGTACAACAATTCCAAAATGTGTTGTCTCCTCCAGGTGCTCACTGCTGCTCTGCAGGTACAGATGTTCGCGTCCTGACCAATGCCTGTCCCCCTTCTGGCCCCCCAGGTTCACCGGTGGAACCAGGGAAGACTCCTGGATTACTTACAGGACGGACGGACGGCGGCATCAGGGCAAGCCTGCATCTCTGTACGTCTATGAGGAGCCGGAAGTCTGGAGCTCCAGGGAGCTGTAGCTGTGGGAATTCTGAGCCATTCTGATCTGCTTCCAGGGGAGGTAGACCTGCTAGCAATGAACCCCCAAAGCCACCCAGGTAAGGTGCCGCCCCGTCTGGGCTTCTGTCACAGAAGCGAAGTCACCCGACTGCGTCTCTCTAAGGGGGTCGGCACATTTGGCTTCCACTATGGCTTTATCACCGATGCCAGTAGTAAAGTAGAATGGTGGTCTTTCCTCTTCTTGAAGGAAAAGGTCCCTCCACCCCACCCCCCAGCTGATGCCAGGAGGCTCTTTAGGGAGCGATGCTCAGAGGCCTGGATTGACAGCTCTGGTTTCTTGGTTGAAGTGTGACTCTGCAGGCCTTTTGGAGGTCTTGGCTTCGGTGCTGCATGCCTGAGGCAAAAGAAACTCTGGTGGCTCAGGCTGGGCCCACAGGCACTGGCCTGCCAAGCCAAAGATGGTGGTTTGAACCTACTAGCTGGTCTGCGGGTGAAAGATGAGGCAGTCTGTCTGCTCCTGTAAAGATGTAGAGCCTCGAAACCCCTACAGGGCAGTTTTAACTCTGTCCTACAGAGGTCGCTATGACTCAGAACCAACCCGAAAGCAGTGGCTTTGACTTCTGGTTTTTGGTTTTGTCCTGTCAAAGTCCTGAGCGAGTTCTAGGCCCCTGATTCCACGTCAGCCTGTATATTGTATTTAAAACACATCTCAGGGTCGGTCACCTGGGGACTCTCAGCCCTGGGGAGTGCCGAGGTTGGCCTTACTGAACAGACGCACTGCCGGCTTCAGTTCTTGTGGAGTGTGGGAGTTCAGATGGGAAGAAATGCGGACTTGCGTCTGAAAGCGTTCCGGGAGATGTTGCGGCGGGCGGGCATCCAGAGTTGTTGGATGCCGCCAGTGAGTTCTGTGGAGAGAAGTGTGCAGCGTGTCTCAAGGTCCGAAGCT
Organism: Chrysochloris asiatica; assembly: GCF_000296735.1. Lineage (NCBI taxonomy): Eukaryota > Metazoa > Chordata > Mammalia > Afrosoricida > Chrysochloridae > Chrysochloris > Chrysochloris asiatica. The sequence continues at coordinate 11,406,134 of NW_006408614.1, read as the reverse complement.
GTTGGAGACGGTGTGGTAGATGCACCCAAGCTCCCATCTCGTATCCCATGGTTACGACTCCCCAACTGGCTATCACAGGAACCCTGGTGGCCCCCTGGGTGAAGGTTGGTGGATTAGATCCAGCAGCTGCTCATCAAAGGGAGAGGAGGCAGCCTGCGTCCATAAAGACTGGCAATCTTGCCAAAAACCTACCAGTAGCTGTAAGTCGGGTGGCTCCGTGATCGTGGGGGGGGTGTTCTCTATTACTTTCATCTCAGTCACTATGTTTCGGTTCAGGGTCAGGGTCAGGGTCAGGCACTCCAACGCTGCAAGAACAAGGGTGCCAGCTTCAGCTGCTGCCTCTAGCGGTGGGGGGCTTGCACAATCTGGGAGGAGCACACTGCAGATGCTCCTGAGAGGGTCCCATGGGCCCCGGGAGCACGGGTGGTACCTTCCTCACTCAGGCAGGTTAATAGTCCTCTTCAGAGTGCTTGCTCGGGACTGCCAACCCTGGAGCCCAAGTTCAGAGAGTGCCAGAGTGGAGCCCTTCCCTGGCAGAGCCCCCCTACAGTAGATTGACCCCATTAGGGAGCCCTCCCAGCCTTTGGGAGGTGTTGCTCAGGGATCCGTGACTGAAGACTGAGGTGTCCTTCAGAGAGCTCTCTGCGAGTTCCTCTGAGACCGAGTGGCACGGGGGTGTCCTTTCTGAGGAGGTCACATGCCCTCCTTTGTGTCTGCTGGCGGCAGCTTTGTTTGGGGCCATGCTCACCTTTTTCCTCTTCTCTCTCAGAAAGATCAATCTCCCCAGATTCCAAGATCCCAAAGTCCCACGCAGCTCCTTTTGTAAGCCAGGATTACGCCTCAGCTTCCTGGGAAGTTGTGTTCCTTTTATCCTTGCAGTCTCCTGGTGTCAGAAGTGATGGGTGTTTGAGAAGGAAGGGCATCCTTTGTAAGGTACCGGGTCCCAGGAGGCTCCTCAGGAAGAAGACTGTATGAAAAACCCAATCCCAGACCCCATCACTGCCCTCAAGTCGATCCCACCTCATCACGGCCCTAGAGCACAGACTAGAGCTGTCACCTCGGCTTTCTGAGACCGTCAGCCTTGAGGGGAGCAGAGTCTCATGTGGCCTGCAGAGTGAGCGGCTGGTGGGCTCGAACCGCCGATCTGCCAGGGCTGTTGCCTGTGAAGTATCAGGCGAGAGCTGATTGTTGAAGAAACGAAAGGGGAAGAGGAACCCAGCTGGCCCTTTTTCCTTACGATGGTGGTGCTGTAGTAAGCACTGGACTGCTAGCTTCAAGGTCAGCATTTCAAATCCACCAGCCGTCCACAAGAGAAAGAGGAGGCTGTCTGCTCCCATACAAATGCTCAGCCTCAGAAAACCCTACACAGGGCTGCTGTGAGTCAGAATCGACCCCTTGGCAGAAGGTAGAAGGCTGTTTCCTACAATTGAAACAACTGGCTTTCTGTAGCCTGTAACATCCCACGGTCTCTATCCCCTAAATACTGATGGTGAGCTCGGTCCAGGGCCGGACAGTGTTTTCATGTGGCGTACTGCACCTAACAACCACAAGCCCTACTGTCTCCAGGAAAACCCAAGGGAAATGGACACGCTTTCTTCCCCAAGCCCGTCCTTCATCGGCGCAGTTCTGACCTTCCTCCAGAAGGTTCTGTGCAGTGAGTCTGTCGCTGGTGTCTGGTTTCCTCTGATGTGAACTGCGGCTCTGGTGCTTTGTGACTGGTTCCCATTGGTCTCTGTTTGGCAGTGATTCTGAACGTTTCACATCCCTGGTGTGAAGCCGGGTTTTTGTGTGTGTGAGGGTGTCAGAGTGTGTGTGTATATGTGTGTGAGTGTGTGCCTGAGTGATTATGTGTGTGAATGTTGAGGGTCTCTGTGTGTGTGGGTATGTGTGTAGCTATGTTTGTGTGTCTGTGAGTATATGTCTAAATGAGCGTGTCTGAGGCTGTGTGTCTGTGAATGTCTGTGTGAGTTTGTGAGTCTGTGTGCATGAGTGTGTTTGTCTGTTTCTGTGAGTGTGAGCCTGTACATTTGTGAGTCTGAGTGTGTGTGTCTGAGTGTGTGTCTGTGTTTGTGTATGTTTATGTGAGCCTGAGTCGTAGTGATTGTGTGTGTGGTTGAGTGTGTGTTTGTGTGAGTGTGAGTCTGAGTGAGTGTGTGAGTTTGTGTGAGTGCATCTGTGTATGTTGTGTGTGAGTCTGTGTGTGTGTCTGTTGTGTGTGAGTCTGTGTGTGTGTATGCTGTGTGTGGGTCTGTGTGTGTTGTGTGAGTCTGAGTGAGTATATGAGTCTGTGTGTGCATCTGTGAGTGGGTGTGTGTGTGTCCGGGTGAGAAGTGCCTCACACAGTGACCATCTTGGCCGCATGGTGCTCCTGGCGGTGGGAACGGTCTAGCAGTGCATGCTGAGCATCTTACTGACCCTTAGTCTTTGAGGTAGCCCAGGGCATTCTCAGGGTGTGTGGTCACAAGCTGGTGGCCCAACAGTTCTGGAACCCACGCTGTGGTTCTGCATTCCCAAGTGTGTGGAGATGGAGAGAGACCCCTACACCGTCTCTCACCTTCTGTGAGGCCTGGTCTGTAGGGGGCACGTCACTGTCTAACTGAAGGGACTGACCAACCTAGACAGCTGCCAAGCTTCTTGTGGTTTCTGAGTATCTGTTAGCGTTGGCTCTGGGTCCCAGGTCCTCAGAGTAGGGCAGAGGCTCAGCTGTCGGCTGTAGGAAACCCGACTCCGGGTTATATTTAGATATGGTACCGTCGAGTTGGTTCTGACTCATGCAGACTCTGTGCCCAGCAGACCGTAACACTGCCTGGACCTGCACCATCTTCACAATTGTTATGTTTGAACCATTGCTGCTGCCACTGTATCCATCCATTTCATTGGGGTGGGGGGTCTTCCTCTTCTTCACTGACCCTTCACTCTGCCAAGCATGATGTCCTTTTCCGGGGATGGGTCCCTCCTGATAGCATGTCTAGATTATGAGAGATGAAATCTCGACATCCTGGCTTCCAGGGAGCATTCTGGTTTGGAGGTCTAGTGGGTTTCAATCATTGATAGATGGGTAAGTGTAAAGATGTTATGTGTGATTGTTGTTAGAAGAATTAAACTGCATCAACCAAAGTGTATGGAGCAGATATTGAGTGGTTCCCTGATTCCCACGGGGGTGGGGTGGGGCTGAGCTTGTGGGTCTGTCCCTTTCTGGGAGGCTCTGCACCTGGGCTTGCATTCTCAGATCTTAGAAGCCTGTTTTGATGTCGTTGTGTGTTTGGATCTGACTTACTCTCTCTGATGGCTCGTAGATGGATATTTATGTGGTTGCGGCCTTATTTATAACCGCCCATAATTGACATCCGCTATCATACCTATATTTTGTATACTTTTCTAAGTATCGCTGTTGGATAAATTGAAACAAGAAGGCTTGCTGGGCTGGTGAGCATGCACATTTAAAAAATCATTAGGTCTACTGTCAAATAGCTCCATAAACATCTCAATTTATTCTCCTAATTGCAGTTTATGAAGATGTGCGTTTTCCCTCAACCTCCCCAACACTGGGGAGATTTAATCGATTTCATTTTTGTCAGTGTGGTAGGGGGAAATCATTGTCTGAATCTACACAACCTGGTTAGACACAATCGAAGCTTTCTGTGCACCCCGGGTGTCTAAACAGAAAACAGACTCTGTCCAGAGAAGTTGATGTGTATAAATACGGTCTCTGCACAGGTTCCGTATCTTCTCTAGTCTCTGTATCTTATTTGGTCTTGTTACGTGCTGTTAAATCAGTTCCAGCTCATACCCTGGGCACCATTCTTACAGGGCACCGTTCTTACAGGGCGCCGTTCTTACAGGCCTTCCTATTTTTTTTAGCTGACTGTCGCAGCCATGGTGTCAGCCCATCCCATTGGGGTCTCACGTACTGTACGGTAACTCAGTTATCTGAATCAGTATGTTGTTGTTGTTAAGTGCAGTCAAGTTGGTTCCGACTCATAGGGACCTTGTGTAGGGCTTCCGAGCCTGTAAATCTTTACAGGAGCAGAAAGTCTCATCTCTGTCCCATGGAGCGCCTGGTGGACTTGAACTGCTTACCTTGTGGTTAGCAACCCAACATGTAACCCACTAGGCTACCAGGGCTCCTTGTGATTACAGCTTTGTGGTATTATTGTTACATTGTTAATCATTGTTTGCTTTGTATATATAGTTCAGTTTCTTTGTTTTTTTTCCTCGATGTTTAAAAATCAATGCTGTTTTTTGAGGGATCGTCTTTGGTTTGTTAATCATACTACAGGGTCACTATGGGTCGTAACTGACTCGACAGTACTTCACAACAGGCAGGCAGGCAGACAGTAGGTGTCTGGATCTTGCGGTACTTGGGGAATTTCATCGGGTGGTGTTTTTGTGGTCACTGACACATTGTGGCTCATTCTGCTGCTTGCCGTCATCCTGTTACTGGTCAGCCCTTGGGCCGGGGAGCTTCAGAGACTGGACCCGGCTGGCCTAGCGCTGGCAGGGACAGGGCTGTCTACCTGTGTGGGCTTCTTGGCTGTTGACCTGGGCCTTGGTGAACACTCCCACCCTCTTGGTGCACAGGGTCTTGGGGTCTCCCTGTGCTGCATCAAGGTGCCACCCACAGTGTGAGGCCCCACCCAGTGCTGACGGAGCTGGGGTTTCCTCTGAGCGTTGTCACCTGCGTGGGGGGCATGGCTTACCAGTGACTCCCTTTCCCCATCAGGTGCCCCACCCCCAGATTTGTACCTTCTAGGAAATCCCTCCACGTTTCTTGTCAGGAGCTGCCTTCCTCCCCTGCCGTACATCGCTGTGCATCTTCTGAGGTGCCTGCTCATTTCCGAGCAGAAGGTAGTCACTGGAGATTTCCACGTTCTCTTCCTGCGCCCAGGGCGATGCAACCTGTCGCTGACTTAGCCTGCGCCTACCTTCCCTCCCTCCCTGCTCCCTCTGTGCCCTAGCCTGGCCTGCCCCTGCCCAGCATGCCCCCTCACCTGCACAGGGCCCTGAGGAGCTGCTGACCTATATTGATGAGCAGCTGCTGGGCTGCTCCTTAGGGTTTTATTGCTGAACTTTGTCAAAGCCAGGCCTGGCTCCGTGACACAGAAGCTACCTAATTGGTGGGGTTTTATGGCTCAGAACAACGGTCTAATGAGGTGAGCAGCCTGGGCCTAGTCCTGACTCTACGCAGCCCAGCCCATGAGCACACTTCTTGGACGTTCACCAGAAGGAGCTTACACTTGGGCCCAACCCGGCTCTCAGCGCAGACGCAGGTTGAGTGAATATACTCGTGTCCAGAACCTCTGAAGATGAGCTGATGGATGGATCAACCCCATTCTTCTCCCCGCTCCTGCTCTCTGCTCATCTTTCCTTGGGGTCTGAGTGCGTCTGGGAGAAACCCTTGCATGAAAACCTGATGTCTCGGGGCCACCCTGTTCCCCTTCCCCTGCCCTCCAGCCTGTCTTACCATCCTTGTCGGGGAGTTGTAACTTCAGGATGTTTTAACTCCACGAGAAACATTCGTGTCTTCAGGAGGCACTTCCAGGCATTACTAGCAGCTGTCTCTGGTCACCCGGATGGTGGTCTTGACAAAAACCGACTGGGCAGGCGTCAGTCATCGGAGTGGCTCCTGGTGAGAGGCCAGCATGGTGTTCACTTCAAATCCAGCCAGTCCTCACTTAATGTCCAGAAAACCTTCTGTGAGGCAGGACGTTGTGTGATCTGGACCTTGAGTGGACACCACATCCTAGCCAGGTCCTGCGTTCTCGATCCAGCGCCATGCCTAAGGTTGTCACTGCTCAGGGATTTGCTTTTGTGTCTGTTCCTGAATCTACGTCTCCCAATCAGCCATGTGTCCATGTCTGGT
>NW_006408614.1:11371933-11399454 GCF_000296735.1 Chrysochloris asiatica | reverse complement strand
TCTTGGGTTTTGTTTTTGAGGCTGAATCACGACTTCCCACCTCCTTGTTTGTTGTCTTTTCCTTCCACGTGGCTACTTCTCTCACCAGGGCTGGCTTTACGGCCTTTCGGATCCTCCCTGGTAACTATTTTTTAAAGAAAAAGAAACAAACAGATGGAACTAAAACCCGAGACTGGATGCACGCAGTCTTGTATAGAAAGTCTGTATGTACATAAGCCAGTCACTTAGGTATTTATCATGAATTTCCAGATATGTGTGCTCATAGGTTATGTCTGTTCCACACAACAGAATGTCCGGCAGACACTCGCTTTGTTTACAAGAGGCATGAGGTAACACACGTGTTGTTGTTGTTGTAAAGTGCCTTCTCTTCGGCTTCCACTCATAACAACCCTGTATAGCGTTTCTGAGGAGCAACTGGTGGGTTTGAACTGCCAACCTTGTAGTTTGCAGGCCAGAGCTGATCCTACAACGCCACACCAGGACTCTGAGCTGCATTAGTGGGAAGTTGCTAGATTCGCTGTGTCCTTTTCTGCCATCAGGGTTTCTGAATAACTCTATTTTAATCTTAATGTGACCTAGAGGGTCACCGATGAAAAGAGGAAGACCTTCAACAAGATGGATCAACACAGTGGCTGCGGCAGTGTGCCCAAACACAGGGCTGGTTCTGAGGATTGTGCAGGACTGGGCAGTGTTCCGTTCTGTTGTGTATGGGGTCACTATAAGTTGTAACTGACTGCACAACACCTAGCAGTGACAACCCCATACCCAAGGTTTAATGGAACCACAAATGTATATGTGGCTGCAGATTGGCCCAACAGATGTTAGGCAGCACATGACTGTACTGAAAATGAGCGTTTGAATTTTGACCTTCTTGTGATTTCAGAATATTCTCTGTGGTCTAAGACCTCAGCCCCTGTAAGAGCAACTGAAGAGCCAGTGCCCAGTTTCAGAGCAGTCTGTCAGCTCTCTGACTTTCGAAGGCTGTCTCCTCCAGAGAGTCAGAGCTGGGTGCCCTGGGGTTCCCTCCTTCCTCGTTCATTCCATCCTGCAGCCTGTTTAGTGTAGAAATCCGTTGAGAAAGGAGCATTTTTGTGGTAGATTAATCAAACCCTGGAACTACTGAGAGTTTCAGGGCAGTTGTGAAGTTTGAAGAGAAAGTCTTTGAGGGCCCAGTGCTGACTGGCAATGAGAAAAGCAGAGCACCTCTCTGGAGCTGCTGACGACAGGTGGACACTGGACCGGAAGAGGAGGCCGGAGTACTCAGCAGATGACTGGGGTCTTGGCCAGGGTTGCCTGTCTTCCCGAAAGGAGTTGGGCAGGCCTTCCAGCAGGCGGGCCAGGACCGAGTGACCGCTCTGCCTGGGGAGCAGCCAGGGAATTCAGAGTGTTCCTGATTTCTGCCAGGGCCCAGCCCTGGGTAAGAGGGAATGGGGCTGGGCCCACTGAGTAAGGCTGTGGGGTGGGGGTAGGGAAGCAACTCATCCTAATGCCATACCGAATGTAGGTGTTCTGAAGAGGGACACAGAAAGGGTTCCATTTTTCAGACTGATCAGAGCCACCAGCTGAAAGGCAGGAAGCTTGAGTCTATCCAAATGTGACTCGAAAGAAAGTCCTAGCAATCCGTTTCCCAAAAATCATCCACTGAGAACACTGAGGAGCACAGGTCTACTCTGACCAGACGGGGGCGCCATGATGGAATCTACTTATGAAACATCATCCACTGAGAACCCTGTGGGCACAGGTCTACTCTGACACACACGGGGCACCATGAGTTGGACTCAGTGACAGCTGTCAGAATTTGGCTGGGATGGATTTTTAAGCCTCTACTGCCTTGAGAAAGGAAGGTTCCAGAAATACTCCCCAGGCATTCTAACGCGGAGGTCCAGCCTGCATCCTGCGCAGTTCTCGGCTTTTGAGTCCCATGCCTGCCATCTCCCTGTGGCGCCATTATCCGTGCACTTCATCAGCTCAGGTTGTTCTGAGAACCATGCAGGCTTAACGACTCATTCTCAACCTCCTTTTTTCATAAAAATACCCAAATTGTGTTTTGTCTTTGAAACCTCCCGCATGCTTGGTGAAGAGCTGGGAAGACTTGCTGTCAATGAGCTCTGATGGTTTGTTTTGCCAATTCTCTGAACACACTCCCTTAGCTGTGCATTTATGTCCCCCTTTCAAAACTAGCATTGTCGAAATGCAAATTTCCGAGTTCCGAGAGACGCTGAATGTCGGGTGATTAATGATATTGAGATTTAAGAATGAACCTCCAGGAGGCGTGTGACACGGGAGCCCCGCACGGGGGTGATCAGAAACGTAAAGTGCTATTCAGCACGTGGAACAGGAAGGAGGCGTCCGGCAGTGTGGGGCCAGGCCTGGGCAGGTGTGCAGCGTGGCCACCACCAGATGCTGGCTGTTGGAGCTGGCAGTGGGTGCTGTGTTGAAGGAGATGAGGTTCTGAGTGGAAAAGCTGGCAAGTTTACTCTTCCAGGTTTGAAGTTCATCCACACGGAGTGTGCTTGCTCACTCCACGGGTGACCTCGGCAGTGTTCAGAAGAGACCTAATCAAATTGTAGTGTAGTGACTTAATCTGCTTGGCGTGATGGCCCCGGGAAGTGACCTGGAAGGCTGTTGTTTATGCCTTAAAAAAACCAAGTTGTTGTCGAGTCGGTTGTGTGCCCTGCCAAGATGTGTGTGGGCAGGGTCGTGGTTCCAAGTCCTTGGGAGGCTATGGTACCCCAGGCTGTGATCTGACGTAATGACCCTCCATTTTGTCATGTGTTTTGAATCCTCACTTGTTTGGAGCCCTGGTGTGATGCTGTCAGAAAGCGCTGGACTGCTGACCCCAAGTTCAAACCTACCAGTCGCTCTTTGGAAACCCAATACAAGGCCATCGTGAGCTGGCACCGACTTGCAGCACTTAACAACGAGAGTGAGGCACTATTGTTGTGATGTCCAGTGGGGTTGGACTCATCGCTCCAGATGCTGCGGAGGTCAGGGTGCTAAACCGAGAGGACACGTCCAGCCAACGAGCATCCTGTCCATTCACTCACTGCCAAAGGCTGAGTCCATCGGAACCATCAAGAATCCTTTGTGGAAATGGGACTTCTACAGAGACTGTGAATTGCACGGGTTTGCGAAATGCTGTTGGAGTTAGAGACCCTCTAGAATGTTCCTTATCTGTTGGAGTTAGAGACGCTCTGGAACGTTCTTTCTGTTGTATCTTTAGCAGGGTGGGGGTGGGGTGTTTCCCTCCATGATTCAGACTTGTGTATGCTTTGTCACCTTTAGATTGATTTCATACAAATCGGGGTGACTTTGGTTCTGAGATCCCAGAGTCGTGTCCCCTGGCTGCTGTGATAGGGAAATGATGGGGGTATACGAAGATGTTCTGTGCAGTGTGCCGCAAAGGACCTGGCCCCCAAGTAGCCCAGCCCCCAGAAATGCATCCACAGGGCCTTGGGTGGCAGGGCTTGTGGGAGGTGGCTGGAAGTCCCGATGGTTCACCTCTGCAGGGGGCCCCCTGTCCCTCTGACAAGTGTTGGAATGACCTGCTTTTGTGTCCTTTAGTGACCAAATCCTCTTCTGGGACTCCCCAGCCTTTGGGGACATTCGGTAAAGTGTTGCTTCTAGCTGTTTGGAGAGGGAGGATGGGCCGTCCATGTCTACGCATGAGCAGCACAGGCCAGCTCTGGGGGCTGGCGGAGCACAGTCCTCTTCCTGGATAACAGGAGCTAGTGGGCAGGAGAACCTGGAAGGGGTCTGTGGTGGTGCAGAGTGAGGATCATGGTCATGGACACTGTGGAGGTCATCTGGAGGACTAGAGAGGGAGGCGTGGGTGGGTGGGGCGGATAGGTGCGTCCCACTCAGATGCTAGGTGGATGCATCTGTCCAGGCTGACCTTACTGTGGCCCAGCCAGGCATATGCGTGCTTGGTGTGCTGATCTGAAGGCATCAGGAGCTGCTGTGAGGACTCTGGCAGGTCGGTCTGCAGGCCTGGACGTGCCTCCTCACCTGGCGTCCATGGCGCTGCTGTCACGTGACTTTTCTGGTGGATTTGGGGACTCTGTGTCTGCAGGTGATCCATAGGCTGAGTCACCTCGGCCAAGGAACATCAATCACTGGCCACCAACCAGCATGAGAGTGTTACTGTAGCGTTTCGCCAGTTTTGCAGGATTTGGATATCAGCAGATGGACTGGATGCTGGGCCCAGAGGCCAGCTGGCACGTGGACATGACCTTCGATGATGAATGGTCCAGTGGGGTTTCAGACCTGCTTGTCTCCTGGGACCAGATGTGGCTGGCCCTTCACCAGGTCCTGCCCTCGACCTTTGCTGACTGGGCAGGTGGGCACATGGCAGGATAAATGCCAGGGAGTTGGCAGGTGTGTTGGTATGTTAGCTCCCTCCCCTAGAACCTTCTCTGATGTGGCTTCCAACTCTCCGCAGCCCTGTAGGGCTGGTGGCACTGCCCAGAAGGTTTCCTGGGAACAGACAGCCTCATCTTTCTCCTGAGGATGAACCACCAGTCTTTTAATTAATAGCTTAGCATTGAACCCACCACGCCACCAGGTCTCCTTTTCCACGTGGGGCTGGGGACCTGCATTTTCAGCCCAAACAAAGACACTTTCACAACCAGGTGGGCGTAGAGGGGGTGATGCTTGGTGTAACCCAAGAGTGACCACCACACCTGGGCACGTGTACACAGTCTGAGGGGTTGCCGTTTGGATCTGAGAGGCAGCCTGGCTCTGCAGATACAGGAACGGGAACAGGTGGCTCCATGCGTCCAGTTGGCGCCGTGTGTCTCAGGAGATAGCATCTTTTCCATTGTTTTCTACAACACCCCGGTCTGTGTTTTCTGGGTGGATGTAAACGGAATATGTACTCTTCACAAGTTACTGTTAAATACAGGTTTCCTGCACATTCTTGATTCATTTGGATGCCTTTTCAGTCAGTTTTCCAGGCAGGGTTCTGTGGGGATGGATTGTCAGCATTGGGCAAGCATTACAGCATGTGGACCATACGCTGAGTGACCACGGGGTCCTATGTTGGCTGCAGGGGGTGGGAGGCCCACCTAATGGAATTCCCCACTGGAAGGAAGGGAGGCAGGCTATGGGGGTGGGCGTGTCCGTGAGAGGAGAGGATGCTGGGTAGAGGCTGCGCTGAGTATCAGAGAGATGGTGACCTAGGGAGGACTGGCTTTCGGTGACAGAAGTCTGCGGCACAGTTTGTTGCAGAAAAAGATGGGTCCAGTCAGTGGCACGGAGAGTCGAGCTTTCTCTGCTCTTCTCTGGTTCCTGGTCTCTCTTTAAGTCCTAGGTAGACCCCTGGGCAGATGCCCACCCTAACCAAGTTGTCCAAGGGTCACCCTTCCCACCGTCAGCCTTCCCTGGGTTTCTGGCGTAAGGACCTTAAGCCTTTGGTGTGCTTTTCCTTTAAGCCTGTGGGACCCCTTTCTTCCCTGCACCCCTGCACACATCTTTGTTGTTGTTGTTAGACAGTTCTGAATCATGACAACCCTGTTACGTACAATACAGCGAAACACTGCCCGACCCTCACGATTGTTGTCATGTTTGAGACCATTTTTTCTGCCTTCGTGTCATTCCATCCTATTGATGGTCTTCCTCTTTTTTGCTGACCCTCTGCTTTACCAAGCATGATGTCCTTTTCCATGGACTGGTCCCTCCTGACCACATGTCCAAAGTACGTGAGACGAAGTCATGCCATCCTCACTTCTAAGGAGCGTTCTGGCCTTCCAGTGTTTTTCCAAGACAGATTTGTTTCATTGAGTCAGTACCAACTCATAGTGACCTTATGCACAACAGAAAAAAACACTGCTTGGTCCTGGGTCAACCTCACTATTGTTGCCATGCCCACTGATGCTGCCACTTGGCCAATCCATCTTGCTGGGGGTCTTCCTCTTTTTCTCTGACCCTCCACCTTACCAAATATGATATCCTTCTCCAGCAGTTGGTCCCTTCTGACAATATGTCTCAAGTATGAGAGACGAAGTTTGGCCATCCTGGCCTCCAAGGAACACTCTGACTGCACTTCGTCCAAAACAGATCTATTGGTTCTTTAGGCAGTCCATGGCACTTTCAGTATTCTCCTCCAACACCATAACTCAAAAGCATCAATTCTTCTATGATCTTCCTTATTCACTGTCCAGCTTTCGCATGCATATGAGCTTATTGAAAATACCATGGCTTGAGTCAGACACACCTTAGTCCTCAAGCTGACATCTTTGCTCAACACTTTAAAAAGGTCTTGTGCAGCAGATTTGTCTAATGCAATACACTGTATGATTTCTTGACTGCTGCTTCCATGAGTGTTGATAGTTGATCCAAGAAGAATGAAGTCCTTGTCAACTTCAATCTTTTCTTTGTTGATAAGAATGTTGTTTATTGGCCCAGTGGTGATGATTCTTGTTTTCTGTCTGTTGAGGTGCAATCCATACCGAAGACTGTGCTCTTTGATCTTCATCAGTAAATGTTTTAAGTCCTCTTCACTTTCAGCAAGCAAGGTTGTATTATCTGCATATTGCAGGTTGTTAATGAGTCTTCCTCCAATCCCGATGCCATATTTTTCTTCGTATAACCCAGCTTCTTGGATTATTTGCTCAGCATACAGGTTGAATAAGTACGATGAAAGAATACAACCCTGTCACACACCTTTCTTAATTTTAAACCATTCAGTGTTTCCATGTTCTGTTCGAACAACTGCTTCTTGGCCCAGGTACAGATTCCTCATGAGCACGATTAAGTGTTCCGGAATACTCATACTTCGCAATGTTGTCCATAGCTTGTCATGATCCACACAATTAAAAGCCTTTGTGTAGTTAGTAAAGCACAGGTAAACATCTTTCTGGTATTCTCTGCTTTCAGCCAAGGTCCATCAGATATCAGCAATGATATCCCTCATTCCACACCCTCTTCTGAATCCAACTTGAACCTCTGGAAGTTGTCTGTCAATGTATGCTTGCAGCTGCTTCTGTATTACCTTAAGTAAAACTTTACTCACATGGGATATAAAAGATATCGTCCAATGATTTCCTCATTCCGTTGGGTCACCTATCTTTGGAATGGGCACAAATACAGATCTCTTCCCATCTGTTGGCCAGTCTTACAAACTCATTTCTTGGCAGAGATGAGTGAGTGCCTCCAGTGCCACCTCATGTTCTTGAAAGATTTCAATTTTTATTCCATCAATTCCTGGTGCCTTGTTCTTTGCAATTCCTTCAATGTACCTTCTGGTAATCCAGGTATATTCAATATTCCTTGTTAACACCATATATATTAATTCTTCCATCTTCCTTATTCATTGTCCAGTTTCCCCATGCATAGGAGGTGACTGAAAATACCATGGTGTGGGGGGCAGGGCACCTTAGTCCTCAAAATGGTGACATCTTTGCTCTGTACCGCTGTAAAGCAGTAAGAGGTTTTGTGCAGCAGATTTGCCCAATGAAATACATGGTTTGGTTTCTTGACTGCTGTTTCCATGAGCATTAATTGTGAACCCAAGTAAAAAGAAACCCTAAAAAATTTCATTCTTTTTTTCACTTGTCATGATATTGTGGATTGGTGCAGTTGAGAGGATTTTTGTTTTCTTTACATGAGGTGTAATCCATACTGAAGGCTGAGGTCTTTGATCTTCACCAGAATGTATTTCAAGTCCTCTGAGCTTCCAGCAAGCGAGGTTGTGCCATCTGCATATTGCAGATTGTTAATGAGTCTTCCTCCAATGTTGCTGCCACGTTCTTCTTCGTATAATCCTACTTTCTGGATTTATTTGCTCAGCATACAGGTTGAATAAGTATGGTGAAAGAACACAACTCTGTTGCACACCTTTCCTGATTTTAAATCATTTAGTATTCCTTTGTTGCGTTCCAACAACTTCCTCTTGGTCTATGTACAGCTTTCTCATGAGCACAGTTGAGTGTTCTGAATTCTCATTCTGCACAACATTATCCACAGTTTGCTATCCACACAATCGAAAGCCCCTACGTAGTCAGTAAAACACAGGTGAACATCTTTCCAGTGCTGTCTGCTTTCTGACATCAGCAGTGTTATTCCCTGTTCTACTTCCTCTTCTGAATCTGACTTGAAGGTTTGGTATCTCCTTGTCCATGTGCTGATGTAACTGTTTCTGAATTATCTTCAGCTGAATTTTACTTACACGTGACAGTGATGATACTGCTCCACAGTTATTAGCCCCTGGCCTTGTTCTCACTGATGACACTGAGCTTCTCCGTTGTCTCTTTCCGCAGATGTAGACGATTTGACTCCTGTGCAGTCCATCTGGTGAGGTCACAGGTATTCGTAATGAATCTTGTCCAATTCTGTCATGCAATCTCTGGGGTCATGTCTGACACCAAGGTCATATTTTCTTCTTTGTTTTAAGAACAATGGCATTCCAGTCACCAATCATTATCAATGCATCTTTGATCAATTTCAGACTGCAGACATTGGTAAAAATATTCAGTCTCTTAATCTTTGACACTAGTGGTTGATGCATAAATTTGACTAGTAGTTGCTAACTGGTCTTCCCTGTACTTGTAAGAATCCTGTCGCTAACAGTATATACTTCAGGATCTGTCTTGCAGTGTTCTTTGTGATTTTCAATTTGTTATCCCCAACATAGTAAAGGAGCTCTGGTAGCGTAGTCATTATGAGTTGGGCTGCTAACCTCAAGGTCAGTAGTTCAAAACCACCAGCTGTTCCGCCGGAGAAAGATGAGGCTTTCTGCTCCCGTAAAGATTTACAGCCTCAGAAACCCCGTGTAGGGTTGCTGTGAGTCAGACCCGGCTCCACAGCACATACCGCAGACATAGTAAACCATACGATTGTGCGATTCAGTATGGCCAGGACCAGCCAACTTCAGCTCACTCATGTCTAGGATATTGTCTCTTCTGCGTTCCATTTATTTTTCGATGACTCCCAACTTTCCTAGAGTTATGCTCAGTATGCCTCAACTCTGATTCTTACTGGGTGTTAGCAGCTGTTTCTCCTCATTCTCAGATACAGACACCAAAGTGAACCTCCCGCTCTTGAGTTGATTGTGCGTTAGAGTGACCCTGCATAGGGTTCCCCAGATGGTAAATCTTTACAGCAGCACACAGCCTTATCTGTCTCCCACAGAGCAGCTGATGGGTTTGAACTGCTGACCTTGTGGTCAGCAGCCTAACTCGTAACCCACGCTGCTAGCAGGGTCACTCTCTCGGAGAGCTCTCGTTGTGTACTGGGCTCTCCTACTTGTCTGTGAGTTGCGCCTGCCTGGAATCTGTCCACTGGCCTGTTTATTTCACCAGGGCCCAGTCTGCAGACCTCCGTGGAGCCTCTTCTGCATGGGCCATCTGTGTGGAGCAGACGCTGTCCCCCGTGGTGTGCGGATGTGCTGGTAATGCATCCTCACCCTCGGAAGCAAGCTGGATGCCCACAGGGAAGGAGGAGCTGCAAAATGTCAAAGCAGTGGCCGCCATCTGACTTGGTTGCTAAGCGCTGTGATGTGTAATGGAAGCGTTGGACCTGTTTTCTCCGCTGCACAAGTGGAGGGAGGCCCTGTCTCCTTTCTTCATGTCACAAAGGGGAGGTTTGCAGAGATGGGGCTGCTGGGGGGTGCCATGTCTGAGCAGATAGTTGAGGGCCCTGGTGGGCGTGGCTTCCTTAGGCTGCACGTCAGACTTCGTGTTTATTGTGCCGGTGAGTCCAGCTGAGTCCCCATGTGACCGCTGCTACTACCCTCAGAGAGTCGCTGTCACCCCAATCCCTCGGGGCTGTTTGTATGACAACCAGCTGCTTGGTGAAACCCGGGTAGTGCCTCGGGGGCAGGCTAATTCCTTTCCCTGGATTCAGGAAGGAAATTCACCAAGAGATCTGAGCATTTAATTTCCTTCAGCCTGCTGGCTTTAAGACTCTTTGGCTTGGCGTAGCCTAGGACTACACAGACATTCTCGACACCATTGGGTGTCCAATAATGCACGGACCCACCGTCCAGGTCTGTCTTCGAGCGCCTCTCGAGGGGGCATTAAGGTTCCTGAGTGGGGGGATAACGGTTCAAACTCGCCCACCCGGTGGTGCCACAGAAGGGCCTAGCAGGCGGTCTGCTTCCTTAAAGCTTGCAGTTAAGAAACCCCTGGGTGGGTGCACCAGGAGTGTGTGTTCCAGCCACAGTGCTCTCCAAGGCTCTGCAGCAGGTACACAACCCCTGGGCGGAGAGACGAAAGGAAGCCATGCCAGGAGGCCTGGGGAGACTGTGCAGAGACGGGGGATCAGGCCCCGTGTGTGAAGACACATGGCCCTGGTGGTCTTAGGTGACTTGGGTCAGGCCAGGAGTCGTGCTTCTTGGGGACAGATCTGGTGCTGCACCTGAGCTGTGTTTGCAGATGTAGAAATGGACAGAGTCAGGTGAGGTCCCAGGATTTGAGGAAAGAACTCCAACCCATTTTGGCTTGAGCAGATGCGAAGAGTGGAGGCCGGCTGTTAGAAGGGATTCAGAGGGCCTGAATCCCCAGAGAACCGCCCCTCCCAACCCCACCCCCTTCTGCTGCTGCTGGAGGTGGGAGGCTGGGGCTCTGCCGGGAGGGTTCGGGAGGGGTGGACGCTGATGTGTGTGCGTACACTTGCCATTCTTCTCTGTATGAAGTTTTGTTTCTTTTTATGTTAAAAATATTTATCTCGTCTTAAGTGATGGTTTTATTTTCGGAGCAGCACTGGGTTTACAGAAAAACGAAGCCGAGTACAGCGGGTTCCCATATGATCCCCCATACATAAACACACATACATGAACACATGGGCTCACATGTACAAGCATACACCTATATGCACACACAGAGTCCTGGTGTGGCGGTGTGGGCTGATGTGCTGGACTGTAAAATTGGTTTGAACCTCAAGGTCGGTGGGTCAAGTTCACCAGCTGCTCCTCAGAAACCCTATATAGGGTTGCTATGTATCGGAACCGACCTGACAGTACTTAACAACAACAAAGCATGCATATGAAGTCCTGGTGTGGTGCAGTAGATTAAGCACTGAACTACTAGCAACAAGGTTCGCAGTTCAAACCCAACAACTCCTCCTTGGAAACCCTGTGCAGGGTCATGAATTGTAAAGGAATCAATGACACTTAACAACAGCACCCATACATACACACAGGCACACACAAGTACACACAGCAACACAACACATATGTGCATACAAACGTACAATGACACACATATTCACACACACACATTAGCTCATATGCACACAGAGACACACAGCACCACACATGGGCACATGGCTACATGCACACCTACATGGATACACAGATACATATGTACACATAAGAACACAGTACACAAAATACACATGCTGACACATGCATGCACACACACAACTCATACACACACTCTCACACGCACGCTCTTTCTCTTGTTGCTGGCACCCTGTGGGCCTGCAGTTTCTGCGCTACAATTGAAGAGCCAGTATGGATACTTCATTAGTAACCACAGGCCGTGGTCTGGGCGCTCACCAGTGTCCATTACGGTGACCTACAGGACACAGGACAGGGTCTCCAAGGCAGACCACATCGCTCTCCTGCCCTTCTAGTGAGCAGCCAAGCGCTTAACCTCTGCTCCACTAGGGAATCAAATCCTGCTATTTGTGCGATGTTTGGGTTTTACTTTGTTTAAGCAGCTAATTGAGGCACAGGGTTCAGAATTGAAGTGGACAGAAGGCGTGGCCTTTCCCGTCTTGGTCCTGCAGCCCGGCTCCCTAGGGATCCTTCCGGGGATATTTTAGGCACGTGTGTCAAGCATGGCAGCTTCCTTACGCTGGTGACAAACATGAGGAGCATCACACAGATTTCATCTCAAGGTCATTGTGCAGAACACCTCCCCAGTACTATGCAGAATTGCCAGGCCACTCTTAGGGCGGCTCAGGAGCCGTGAAGACTCACGTTACAAGGGCTCCAAGGACAGAAAAGTGCATTCGGTTACCATCAGGACTTTTGTCAAGGCCATCAGCTGCTAACTGAAACTCTGGAGGTTAGAGGCCAACCCAAGGCACCTTGGAAAAGCGAGCTGGAAATCTCCTTGCAAAGGAGCAGGCTCTGAAAACCCCATATGAATAAAGTGAACACTTCCAGGCTAGCTGTCTGTGCATTCTGACTCTCAGAGACCCCAGGGAACAGAGTCAAGCTGTTTACAGTTTCTGAGGCTGTAAATCTTTATGGAAGCAAACTGATGCATCTGCCTCTTGCAGAGCTGCTGGGGGTTAGAACTGCCAACCTTTTGTCCAACATTTAGCCCACGGTGCCACCAGGACTCCTCCATCTGTTAGAGACGGTGAGTTTCAGGCTGAACACGGAGGGAGGCCGAGCTGTCCCGTCTCCTGCCGCTGCCTCCCAGGTCCAGCCAGCTCACCTCCCAGGTCCAGCCTGGTGTTGAGGAGCCGTTCCCTGACAGGAATAAAGAATTCATTCACCACTTAGCCACAACACACATCTCAGGGCTTGGCTTTCTGCCTTGAGCTTGGTGACACCAGGCATGTACTGCGGATGGCTGGGTGGTACAGCAGCCTTACTGTGCTTGTATGTGGGGGAGCTTGAACCCAGTTTTTAAGGCTGGTTCCTCTCAGTGTCCCTTTCTCTGGGGTTGTGCGTATGAAATGGTGTCCAGTTCCTTCCGACTCTCACTTCATGATTCTCACATCTAAGGGGCTGCCCAGACCAGGGAAGTCCGGAGTCTGCCGTGAGCCACCAGGAACACCTTCTAGGAATGTAGTCTTGAGGTTGGAATGTAAAACAACTTTTCTTTTTTCACAACTTTTCTGGTGTGGGGTGAGGGGTACCCCAAAACGCATTGCCATGGATTTGAACGGCATCACTGGGTTTCCGAGGCTGACTCTTTACAGGGCCACCTCATCATTCTCCCTCTGAGCGAGCGGTGGGTTCAAACTTCTGACCTCACGGTTAGCAGTTCATCACTTAACAGGGTGAGTTTGGGAAGGAGCTTTCAACATTAAAATTCATTTGATGTGTCTACGTTGTGAATAAGTTTAGTATACAGCATTAAAAACACATTTACTTCAGATAATTGTTCATTTTAAACATGTAAAATAACTTTAATTTCACATACAAAGTAAAGTACAGATTCTGAGGGAGAAAGATAAAGCTGTGTGCTCCTGGAAAGGTTCACTCTTTCAGAAGCTCTCTCTAGGGTCACTATGAGTTTGAAAGAGGTGTGAGTGAGGGTGACACCCTGAGAGTTCTACTGGACAAAGAAGCCAGGTTCTGGGTGATTCTGCTCAGCTAACCCCACCTGCCACTGGCAGCCCCATCCCCCTAGCCTGCTCTGGCTGTCCCTCCTCCAGGCCAGGTCCCCAGAGGCCCTGGCTCAGCCCTTTGAAACTGGACAGGTGGGCAGAAGCTGCAGCTTCCTTGTGGCCGCATCCCAGGCGCCTCTCTTTGGACTCAGGTTGGCTTCTCTCTCCGGCCTGGTGAGTCCAGGCGACCTGGGGTCTGGAGGGTCCACCTGCTGTGTTGGTGGTCTCCGAAGGTGAGAATAGCAGGACTTGGGACTGGGTCCAGCATCCTCGAGGCAGGGAGCAGGCCTCCATCATGGACACAGGTCAGCCTAGGTTGCAGGGGTTAACACAGGGGTCTCAGGGCACAGGTGGGTCAGTGGAAGGTGGGGTGTTGGCTCTGCCATGGTTCATGTGTGTGCTTGTGTGTGGACATGCGTGTGTACATGTGTGTTCAAGCATACAGCCAGGCAGTTTCAGTGATGATGACCGGCTGACCCCAGCTGGTCTCTCTCACTGTTCTGCTTACAGCTACACAGGTCGGACGCCTTGTGGAAGGGGCAACTCACCTCCTTCCCCAGCTGACCAGAGCCCCTCCCCCAGCAGAACAAGACCCCCTTGCCCCAGCAGACCAGGGCCCTCTCCCTCAGATGACCAGGGCCCCCTCCCCCAGCAGACCAAGACCCTTTCCCCCATCTGACCAGGGCCCCCTCCCCAGCTCTCCAGGGCCCCTCCCTCCAGCTGACCAGGGTCCCCTCCTCCAGGTGACCAGGGGCCCCTCCCCCAGGTGACCAGAGCCCCCTTACCCCAGCAGACCAGGGCCCCCTCCCCCAGCTGACCAGAACCCTCTTCCCCTAGATAACCAGGGCCCTTCCTTCTGGACTTTGGTTTTCTGCAAAGTGTGGTCATAAGGTCGTGGGTGGGGGGAGTCAGTGGGTCAGGCCCTGCCCGGGGCTGTCAGCTGTGGTCATCTGGAATCCAGACCTTCCTCTGTGGTCATCTAGGACCCGTTTGAGGACTGCCAGTGAGTTTGAATTCCGCCACTTCCTCAAACCAGGCCCCTTTTGGTAAAGTCAAATAACTATGTCCTCCTTCAGTGTTTGAAGTTTCACAATAAATTTATGTCTCTTCTCAGAACAAATCTGAGAACACAGCAGGCAGCCCCCTTCCCTGACTGGGACTGCTGCCCCACCCAGTACCCATGGGAAGGAGGAAGGAGGACGGAGACCCAACTACCCTGGACCCCCGCTGCCTCTGTGCTGCTGTCTGAGGCTGTGTGTGTCGGAAGGCGGGTGGAACTGTAATGTTTAACTTGACATTTTAAACATTTTCTCCCTGGTGACGAGTAATTTTAAATGTGAAAGTCCAGAGTCTTGAGAGACCCACTTTTCAGAGGGATCCTCCCTGCAGCATAGGGGGTGGGGTGGGGTTGGGGGCTCTGGCGTGATCCCAGTTTGGAGGGGGTCATGAGTGGGCCTCCGCTTGTTTGCAGAGATGGAGAGGAGTATCTAACCAGGCAGTGCATGACCTGCCAGGTTCTTCTGTGCTAGCCGTGGGGCCCCCTTGTCTCTGGGGTGCTGTTGCTGTTTGGTGGCTGGAAGCCTGGGGGACGGGGCTCAGTTTAGGCGTGTAGCCTCTGGGAAAGCAGCAGAGCAGCCACCAAGTGGTTTCTTAAAGAGTATTCCTCCTCTCTTGATTAATTCCTGGCATGTGGCACCGGGGAGCTCTTGCGTCAGTTGCGCGTCATAAACCCGACTGTCTGGAGCAGGCATAAACAGAAAGCCCAGCCCCGTCCCCCTCTCCCCCAGTCCCCCTGCTCCTGGATGCCTGCCAGGGCGCTGGCCTCCACGCTCCAGGATGGTCACCAAGATAGAGAGGTGGCCAGGAGGCCGATTTGCTCTGAGCGGTACAAAGGCCTTTTCTCAGAGGGAACTGAGCTTGGCAGACTCCTGTTGCTGGCACCCAAGAGCCTTCTTTATTCAACCTTGGGCGCTTTTCTTTCCTGGTCCCACCCTCTCCTTATTGATAGCCTTCTGAGCCATTGGGAATAGTTGTTTCTTCCCGTGGGTGTTGGGTTACAACTTGGGAAGGTCCACCGTGTGAGGTCTCGGAACATCTCGAGCTGTCCTGCCCTTGGGCATGTGGGCCCTTTTGTAACAGTCACTGTGGGCTCCCTCCCAGCCCTGAGATCCCAAGCAAGGCCCCTCTGCCTTGTCATGCTCATCCTCTACCGATCCTCGCTGTCCATCTGTCCTGACCCCTGTCTATAGATCCCCACTGTCTGTCTGTCCTGACCTGGTCTACAGATGGTCTCTGTCCGTCTGTTCTGACCCTCATCTACAGATCCCTGCTGTCTGTCTGTCCTCATACCTGTCTACAGATCTCCGCT
This sequence comes from Chrysochloris asiatica, assembly GCF_000296735.1. Classification (NCBI taxonomy): domain Eukaryota; kingdom Metazoa; phylum Chordata; class Mammalia; order Afrosoricida; family Chrysochloridae; genus Chrysochloris; species Chrysochloris asiatica. The sequence continues at coordinate 11,383,796 of NW_006408614.1, read as the reverse complement.
GTCTGTCTGTCCTGACCCCCGTCTATAGATCCTTGCAGTCTGTCTGTCCTCATCCCCGTCTACAGATCCCTGCTGTCTGTCTGTCCTGACCCCTATCTACAGATCCTCTCTGTGCATCTGTCCTCACCCCCGTCTACAGATCCTTGCTGTCCATCTGTCCTGACCCACATCTACTGATCCCCGCCCTCTGCACTGGACATACTTAGGCCAGGACTGATGGAGAGTCACACTCTTTGAGATCAGCTGGGGCAGGACAGTGGGGTCACTCTGTCTGTTGGCACCTACTCTGAGTGATGAGGGACCTGTGCTGACCTCCAGGGGACGTCTCGGCACAGAGACTGGCAGGACTGGGGCTGGACTGTCTGCACCCCAACCCGTGGGGTGATGGTGGGCTGGGACATGGTGTGCTTTGTTGGTTGTATGAGGACCTCAAGGAGAGAAGCAGCCCTCAGGCCCATCCATGCCTGGCTGGACTCTGAGTGGCAGCCTAGTGTCCAGCTCTGTGGCCTGTGGGAGGCCACCATGGGGAGAAATGCCCAAGGTGGCTGCCTGTGAGCAGTGAGGAGCAGACAGCAGGTCCAACTGAACTTCAGGGTGCAGCCCTGGCAGGATGCATGGTGTGAGGTGGGTGCCCCTCCCACTGCAGACGCAGGGCCTCTGGGGGCCCCGTGTGCTTGGTGCTGCATTGAGTTTATTGTTAACTCAGAACTCAGGTTTCCAAGAGCAGGTGCCCACGGTGAGGAGCCGTTACCAAGTGATGTGGTCACACCCTCCCCTCCGTCTGCCTGAGTTCACAAGCTGGGGCCCGAGTTGTGGGTGGTGTGGGCGCAGCTCTTTAGGAAAACACTGTCCCACCTGCTTGGAGAGCCTGTGAGCACTCCTATCACACTTCCCTAGTACCTGGGCTTTAGGCCCTACTGCTGTCCGATGGTTTCAAAATGATCCCACCGCCATTTGAATTTTTCCTGTTGTTCAGATTTATTTTAACACTTTCAGGAGTAAAGAAAACTCACCAGTCCCAGGATGAGAATGAGAGGTGGGCTTCATGGTCTTTTCCCAATCCCCAGGAGGGCAGGAACGGAATCACAGTGCATCCCCGATTGACAAGCGACCAAGCTTGCAGACAGCTCCTGTTTAATCTTTGATTTAAGGAGAATCTGCCCTCCTTTGCTACACAGCCTTCCTCAGACCCCTCCAGGGCTCTGAGGCTTTTCTTGTACCAAATAAAAGCAGACCCAGACCCACAGACAGCCACCTATGGGGCCGAATGGAACTGCTCTTCAGGGATCCAACGCTGTCAGGCTTTACCCAGGTCACATGGTCTCCTCTTTCCCCCTCCGAGTGGTTGGTGGCTTTGAACTGTCGACCTTTTGGATTGCAGCTAAGTGCTTAGCCACTGTGCTATCCTAGCTCCGTCTTTACACTGAACTAAAGAAAGAAAAACAAAAAAGAAAACCTCACAGCCTTCGAGTGAATTCATCGAATGACTCATAGCAACCCTGAATAGGGTTTCTGAGACTGTAAATCTTTACAAGAGCACAAAGCCTCATCGCTCTCATGAGGAGCAGCTGGTGGGTTTGAACTGCCGATCATGGAGTTAACAGTCCAGCGCTTCTCCTATGGCATCACCAGGGCTCCTTGTCCTAATTAGAGCCACACACACCTGTTCCAGCTTGCCCAAGAATCCCACCTAAAGGCTCAGGTACACTCAGGAGTGGATCGCGTCTATAACCCAGAGACGGCTTGTTGTTTCATTGGCTGTCTACCCTGTGATTCTATCCAGCCTGGATGTTACACCTGCGTGTCCCATTCTGGCATCGGGACACTCTCTCTGCTGATGGGAACACTCAGGAAACACTCCTTGTCCGATTGATTCTTCCTCTCCCCTCAGCCCTACTGGACCTTTGCACCCCAGCTATCTTCCTGTTTGCAGCCCCAGGAGGACATGGTGCTGGGAGAGTGTCCAGCAGAGCTCAACTAGCATAGGGAAGTGAAGCTCTGCTCTCACTCCAGAGACCCTGACCCAGGAGTGGCCATCTGTCCCATGGGTGCCATCGGGCAGTGGGGTTGCTTGTGGATAGGAGTAGACACCTGGGAGGGGAAATGCAGCTAATCAGCTTCTCATAGCTACTCTGACTGCGGTCTAACACATGTGGCTTCGTAGCGCTCCTTGTCTCCTCACCTTGCTGGAGTTCGGTGGCTGCTCCACGCTGGGCACATCTGTCTGCACCTTTTCCAACAGCAAGTGTCCATGTTGTGTGTCTCCCACAGTTCTGTAATTCTCGTGGTGTCTCACACTGCGTCCCATAGTCTCCTATCACTGTGGGAGCCCGGTGACACCATAGGACAAGCCCTGGACTGTGAATAACCAGGTCAGTGATTTAAGCCCACCAGCTGCTCCAAGGGAGAAAGATGAGGGTTTCAGTTCCCATGAAGTTGTACAGTCATGGAAACCCTATACAAAGTCACTATGAGTCAGGACCCACTTAACAACCACAAGGATCAAAGTAATTTTTTTTTTTTTTTAAGTGGCTTCAGCAAACATCATTTTATTTTCTCTGTAAACGTCACTTTTCCATGCACGGGAAACCAAAATGTGTATGTGGCTTGTTTTGCTATAATACCGCTTTACGGCAAGTCTGGCCCCAAATCCGCCATCTTGCAGAGGCCCACCTGTACTTGATTGACACCAGGTAAACCAATCTGCATAAGTTGGACTTCTTCATCTCCCCCAAATAAGTAAGCCGTCCCCATTCTTGTTCCATCTCCCCCCCCCACCCCCCACCCCCAGGTCAGCACCTGTGTCCCAGAGAGTCCAGCGCTTCTCCTATGGCATCGCCAAGGCTCCTTGTCTTATCAGTCATAGGACCAGAGAAGGGGCTGCTCTGAGGCCTCATCTGCCCGCAGGCTCACCTGGAGATGGTCATGGCCCCAGGCACCAAACCCACCTGGTCTTTGGGGGCATGTTTCCTTCATCTTTCCTTTAGGGACACAGAAGGAATGGAGTCAGCGGGGTTACCCCGTGTCACCAGAGCCAGGTCTGCTCTGACCACCAGACTCCTGCAGCCCCCTCCTCACTGCCCACGCGGCACCTGGAGGGAGACACCACGGGAGAGCCCACCATCCCCAGCTGCTCCAGACTGAGTGCCCTTTCTTTTTTCAGAACTTCTGGTTGACCTTTGGCAACTGGATGGTTTAACAATGCTCGTTCCCAGCACTCCATTCCTTCCCGATGCTTCCTGACTCGGTGGGCTGGCGTCTTGCCCGCATTCAGTCAGGGGCTGGGACCCCAGACACTGCCGCCCAGTGCAGCCTGGGATCAGCATTTAGCCAGATGCCCCGAGAAGCCTGTTGGACCGGCAGGTCTGTCCACCCCTCTGCAGGCTCACTGTTCCGCACCTAGGATGTCCTGGCCACATTTGCGGCTCTCCTTCCCTGGCTGGTCCCTGGGCCGGGTCTCTGTGTGCTGGTCCCTGGGCTTGGTTGGTCCCTGGGCCGGGTCTCTGCGCACTGCTTTGACCACACCCCTTGTTGCTGACTTTCTCTCCAAATCAGCCTTGTGGTGCTCTGCAGAGAACTGGTCTAGTGGTCATGACCAAACAGGTGCTTCTGTGTCTGCCCGAGACCCAGGTTCTGCAGCCTGATCCCCATGTGTTGGTGCCCACAGGGACTGGGCGACCCGGCTGGTTACTCACTGTCTTAAATGAGTAAGCGTTCCCCGTCTGGAAGTTAGCTGAAACGGCTCTGAGACCCACATTGCTTTGGTCCTACTTTGAACCATCTCAAGTCTTTCCAGATAGTTCTGCCTCCTGCTGGCCATGTGGACCTGCCCCTCTGCCAGGCCCCTGCTGGGAGCTGGAGCAGAATGGGTCTTGCTGCATCTCAGTGGATTGCGTTGAGATGTTTGACCTCGCTGGTCCACGTTGACTTTGGAAGTGGAATTAACGATTGCTTTATAGTGAAAGTGGAGCTCGGGCTCTTGGAGCTTCCCAGCCAGGCACCTTCACTGTCCTCCGTGTCCACTCTGACACCTGTGTCCCTCCTGATGGCATGTCCAAAGTGTGGGAGCCTTCTGACCCTGGGGCCTTAAAAATTTGAAGGGAGGGAGTCCCTGGTGGCACAAATGCTCAGGCAGCTGGCTATGTGTCACAAAGTTGGCAGTTCAAACCCACCCACAGGCTCCTTGGAAGACAGGCAGCATGAACAAGAGTAGCCCCACCAAGACTGCAAGGATTTCCAGGACAACGCGTGTTGTGTTGCTTCTGAACACGACTTCTGAGTTTGTGGGACGAGTTGTCTAATTCGGAGTGCTTGGGGACGCTAGCTGCTTCTTCAACACTGGCAGGTGTTATTGCTTACCATCTCATCTCCTCGTGGTCAGCCATCTGCCTGCCCTTCCTGGGGCTGGGGATGGAGCTGGGATCGGCGGTGGGGGCGGTACCTTCCCCCCCCCCCCCCCCAGCTCTTCTCTCCACGTGTGCTTTCTGGGCACTAACTTATGGGTGCGGGGGTCTCCCTAGCACCGACTCCCATTTTGACGCGGATAATGTCATTTTCCTGCAAAGCAGCATTCCTGTAACGAAGGGTTTGGTGATAAATAACAATGTCCCAACACTCCATCTAGGGTCTTAATTCTCTATTCATATATAAAATTTGCTTATAACTTTCTTTTTAGAATTCGGGCACTTTCGGTCTCAGAGAATCAGCATTCTCTATGTCCGTTGTTGTTAAGGGCCTCCGACTGACAACAACCCTGAATAGGACTTCCGAGAAGCGGCTGGTGAGCTCGAACCACTGACCTTGTGGTTCGTACCAACTTCACAGTCCAGCACATTCTTAACCCACAGCGCCACACCAGGACTCCATGTAAAGCAGGCCGGGATTGTGTAAACCCAGGGGAATGCTGAGTAGCCCTCGATGGAGGTGGTAAGGAAGACTTGGTTGAGTCCTTAATCGATGAAGTCCAGCCAAAGACCTTTGTCATCTTCTTGGTTGCCCCTAACTCATGAAGGCCCTCAAGTGCCGCACTCAGGACAGGGTTTGGCCTGGTCCTTCTGTGTCCTCTGTGCACACTGGACAATTGTGATCTCTCAGGGGTCTTCATCGGCGTTCTTTTTCCAGAAGGGGCTCGCCGGGCCTTTCTCCCCTTCTTTGTTGTTGTTGCTGTTAAGTGCACTCGGGTCAGTTCCGATTTGTAACAACAACAGAATGAAACACTGGCAGGTACTGCGCCAAACCCACAATTGTTACTCTTGAGCCCATTGTGGAAGCCACTGCACCAACCCTTCTTCTTTTTCGCTGACACTCCACTTTACCAAGCATTGTCCTCCTCCAGGACCTGGTCCCTCTTGGTCACATGTCCAAGGTAAAGACTCCATCCTGGCTTCTAGGGAGCACTCTGGCTGTAGCCCTCCCATCAGCCCCATTCCCCCACCTGGGTGGCTGTCTGCAGGCGCAATCAAACACCTGTTGTTGACTTTGCCTTCTTCTTTACACAGGAACTTCTCGTGGTTGTGTTTTTGCACCAGATTCTTCCCCTGGCTCTGTTCACTGGGAGTCCCAACAGCTGTCTCCCTGGGTCCCTTTGTTCCATAGGGTGTTTCCAGCCAGGCACCCCAAACTTCCCTTTGACAACAGGTGGCCCACAGTCTCTCCTCAGGGCTGGGGGGCACAGTCTCTCCCTCAGGGCTTGGAGGCACAGTCTCACCCTCGCTTCTGGGGTGCACAAAGTATTCTATGTTTCCACACATTGTGTCTGCCATTTGTGGGAGTCCCAGTAATCCATGGAGGTGGGGGGAGGTTTTGTTAAATTTCCATGTACACACCTGTGCCCACTGACATTCCCAGCATCAGGTCTGTCTGGGCAGCGTTCTCAATGTAGGGCCAGTTTCCTCTTCACCCACTCCCCTGAGCACTGGGACCCTCAGTTAGAGGAACTCAGTGACTGGAACCCATTTTACAGATGGGAAAACAGACGCCCAGGGAGCGCCTCGCTTCTGGGGGCTGCTGGCACCCAGGCATCACAGGGTGTGTCCCTGGTGTCCCCTGGCTCCTGGTTCTGAGTGGACAAGGGCACTTGGCCCTGCTTGGGTCCCCCAGAGCCAGTAAAAGTGTGGCACGCTCTAGAATTCCTCAAGGGCTCCGGGAGGAGCATTTGAAACACTCGCACATCCGTACCCTGTTTTGCTTGTTCTGACAGAACTCTCGTGGGGTGGGGACAGATTGTGGGGCGAGCACTTAGCTGAGTGAGGAGATGTTCTCTTAGAGCTGTTCGTTTGACCCAGAGTTGAGGGAAATGTTGAGGGAAATGTTGAGGCTGCTGGGTAGGCTGGTAGTCGTGTGGGTGAGATGTGCCGCTGCACCGACCCCAGGACACTCCTCGTGCCTCGGACCAGGCGTGAGAGACCCCCGTGTGGGGGTTCCTGACCGCCACGTCCCCTCCCTGGGGCATCGCTGGGAGATTGCTGCCCAGTTTCCACCCCGGGGCTCCTGGCTTTGTGGCCCCCAGATTCTAAATGGAAGCCCCTGTTTGTCTCTGAAAGCAGTCCATCATCTTGCAGGGCTTTGCTCCTAGGGTACCCTCCAGCCCAGCTCCACACAGAATGGCAGGCTCCCAGGTGGGTACCCCTCGTTATCCATCAGGGTCACCCACAGGACCCGGTAGGTGAGGGTGGGGACTCGTCTTTTGCTCTTGTCATCCTTCCCCTCAAGTTTATCTGGGTTTAAAAATAGACATGGCAGGGGTCAGGCTGCCAGCCTGTCCGCTAGGGTTACCCGGGGGTGGGGCAAATGAGGGATTCAGGGTTCAGCCCCCGGGGGCCCGAGGACCTACCTGAGGCGGCTGGCTGGAGGCTGAGTGAAGTGTAACACTTTATTGGGAATTGGGGGAAGGTGTACAGAGCAGAACCGTTTTCCATTCAACAGTGCGCACGCTCCCACAGTGCCCAGGCTGCCCTCTCTCCTCTCCCTTCTGAACTGTGTCCTTGGGCAGACGCTGCACTGGCTGACCCCTCTAAAGGAGCCTCCCTCCCTGGTCCTTGTAGCCCCTCTGCTGTCAGGTTGATAGTTGACCCATAGGGGGCGTTCTGGTCCAGATGTCAAGGGTGACCTGGGGCCATCGTCTTGGGGTTCTGCCAGTCCTTGTCAAACCAGTATGCTTGGCCTTTGTTTCATGATTTTGAGTTTTGTTCCACCTTTTCTCCCACTCCATCCAGCACCTCGTAATGGGACCCCCTTTCAGAGCAGTCAGCAGTGGTGGCTGGGCGCCTCTACTTCTGGTCCCAGGTTTCTGGAGGTCTCACTGTAGGTTCCATGGTCTGATTCTGATGTCTTGTTGTAAATGAAGACATCTTTTCCACTTCACATCACAACCGGGTCATGAAATAGTATACCAGGTACAGAGTTGGCACACAAGTGGGCCTGGGGTCCCAGCAGTGCTCCGTCTGGTGCCTAGCCCTGGTGGCCTTTGGGTTTGCTGGCGTTGAGTGGGAGCTCTTCACACGTACATTTGAGCTCATCTACAGGGTGCGTTGGTGGACTCGGGCCTCTGCCTTTTCCTCCTGCACCATTGTGTCTGCTCTAGACAGGCCATTCGGGAGACTGTGGTTTGGGTGATGGCTGTGTGTTGTTGTTAAGTGCCAATGTTTCAGTTCCAACTCATAGCAACCCTGTATGGGGTTTCCAAGGAGCAGCTGTTGGGCTTGAACTGCTGACCTTGTGGTTACCAGTCCAGCACTAATCCTACAGGACCACACCAGGAGTCCTGTCAACCATGGTTAGATGCCACAAAGTAAGTGGCAGTGCCGTAACCGTATGTGAGTTCTAAAGCCCAAGGACTTCTTCCATCCTTGTCAAGGGGAAAGCTAACCTTCTCTCCTTTCATTCAACACTGTGGTGAGAGGAAAGTTTCTGATGAAAGATTTGGTCTGTACAGATGTGTCTGTGTGTGCTTGCACGCACATGTATGTGTATAGACATACTGAAACCTGCGTCCACGTTTCACTGCTCCGCTTGCCTAGGGAGGCTGGAGTGGAGTTCCTAACTCAGTGGGGGCTAAGCTGTCCACGTGCAAATAGAACATGACTGAAAACCAGGCTCTTATTTTCCACCCTCTTCTGAAGACAGTCCCCACACAAGTACTGTATGTATACAAATAGACAAACCAATGGAGAGCCCCTTACTGTCCTCTCTGATCCCTGGCTGAGTGGCTGCCTGTCATTATCGGGGATTCTAAGAGAGAATCACATTTATGCAGTGACCTTAGGGGATATCTGGAACCCACAAGCAGGGAGACAGTGACCGGTTGAGCCGTATCCTCTGGGCAAAAGGAAGAAGGGACAGTCGTACCATGCAGTGACCAAACCACACAGGCAACCAATGTGGACAGGAGAGTCCACTGGGGCACAGAGAGAGAGAACAGCCAAAACTCAAGTAAGACACAGCTGGAAGCAGATGGCTGCCTCTAGTTGATTGAAGGGGCTTCAGGTTTTTGCCCCACACCAGGGTTCCACGAAGACTTTCTTCTTCCTCCCTGACCCCTGGCGCCTTCACATGAGTCAGAGAAGAACTGTGCCTCACAGGGTTTTTGGAAGTCGATGGCCTGTCTTCTGAAGAGCCTCTGTGTGTGGCCCAGTGTGTTGTCTGTTCTCTCGAGCAGGGCTCTTTATGAGGGCAAGGGTCCTGCCTCAGGCTGGCGAGGACAGTGCTGGACACAGCAGTGAGGGAGCGAGGTGGGGGGCTGAGTGGAGTGAACACATGCTCTGTGGAAGGCTGTCCTCCACCCAAGTCCTACACACCCTAATTTTTGAAGGTCCCAGATGTTTAAGTGAAGAACCCTGGTGGCCCAGCTGTGAAACGCTTGGTTGCTGGCAGATTGGTGGTTCGAACCTACCAACCACTCACAGGAGAAAGATCCGGAGAACTGTTCTCATAAAGATTCTGACTCAGCGACCCTGTGGGTTTCCACAGAGCAGCTGGTGGGTTTGAACCACTGACCTTGTGATTTGCAGTCCACTGCTTATCCTACGATGCCCCTAGATACTTTACAGGTGCTTCAACTTATTCCATGGAGTGGACGGTGGATTTGAACCGCCAGTCTTGCGGTTTGCAGCCCAGTGCCTAACCCAGAACTCCCATAAAGCTGTTAGCACAGCAAACCTTATCTGTCACAGGGTTCCTGTGGGCTGCAACAAGCTGGACAGTTCGTCCAGCTCCTTGAGTGTCATGTGACACCACCCCTCCCAGAGCCCTGTCAGTGAAGAGAGCCCAGCTTGCTGGTCTGTTCGTCTCCAACAGCACCCTCGACCCCTAGGAGTTTGTCCTGCTGCCGGCACGCTGACTGCTCACGTGTGCCATGTCATTTCAGCCTCGCAGCATGTAATGAAAACAAAAACTAAAAAAGGAGAAAGAACCATCCCAGCAGACACAGACATAGCTCTGGCTCCTCACCAGGGGCTGGTTGAGGGCTCACACGTTTGCTGCCGGCTTGCAATTTCATAGACTCAGCGAGGTTCCACAGCTTGTCTGAGCTCCACAGTGGCTGGTGGCGACGCTGAGACTGGAACTCAGGTGATGTGGGCTTCGTTCGGCCCAGTGACAGGGGCCTCGGTGTGAAGGTGACCCCCTGGTCAGGCACTCAACCATCCCCTGGGACAAAGGTGTTCGCAGACCCTGCCAAAGCGGCTTGTTAAGAATGAGAAACGAGGGACCCGATTGTTGACAAATTAGGGACGGTGCTCAGGGCGGACTGGGGACTTGAATATCTCACTCGGTTAGTGAAATCATGACACCAATGACTCAAACAGCTCGTGTCCCCAAAGGTGAGTGAAATCAAGCACAAAACAGACTGGAAATGTCACTGTGCCAGGAAGATTCCAAGAGAAGAAACGGAAAAAACCAAGTGGGGACAAGCAGTGGATGCAGCGAGGGTCCTTTGTGCTCCAGGCATCCTGTCACCAGGAGCCCCAGGCTCGGCACGTACGCCGGTCACACCAGGGGTGTTGGCGTCGATTGCTCAAGGGTGAGAACTATTTCATGTTTTACAATAGATGACAGATCACTATGAGGAGAGGAAGTGAAATTCCAACTCGACAAAAATAACTGCATTTGAATGTTGTAGCTATGCTGAGAACAAGCAAGCATACATGCTTATCCGCCTTCAGGGACCTGCTATGTGTCCTTCCTGCTCGGATGGAGGCTCGGAGCTGGAGTCTTCCAGGTGCCCCCTCTGTGGACCACACAGTGCTCGGAGGATCATGGTGGGAGAGCTGAAAGTGAAGTGTCCCTCCCTCTTGGGAGCATCCCTTTCCATACTCGCTCTGCAACAGCAAGGACTGAGGAAGAAGTCAAGCCCAGAGAGACTTCCTGAGGGGGGAGGCTGTCACCCCTGCTAATGCGAGGCCTGTACTGCCCTTATTGTGACACTGTAAGATAAGCATTGGACTGATAACCGAAAAGCCGGCTGTTCAAACCCACCAGCCGCTCTGGGAGACCTGCCACTTGGTGACATGCCCGCGTCTCTGGGAAAAGGAAAATGCTTGCTCAAAGTTTGGAGCCCTCCCTGGTGACAAGCACGCGGGTTCTCCTGAAGAAGAATGTGCGGTTTCCCCAGTTCTGAGGAAGGGCCCCCTCCTCTGTGTTCCCATTTTTTGTGCACCCCCAGATGATTTGCCGTCAGCTTTGAGTGTGTTAGGCTTTGAACAAACTCACCCCAAGACCTCCCAGATGCTCCTGGTGTCTGCAGGCCCTCTGCAGACACAAAGCTGCTGCTCTTGGCCACGGCCGGCCTGCTGACCTCAAGGGTCAGAGCTCTCCTTTGGAGAAACTCTCGTACCGGCAGAGCGGGAGTCTGGTGCCTCAGTGAGCCTGTAGCAGTGGCAGTCCCTCCCCCCAAAGTCGAGAATGAGGGTGCCTGGGAATGTCTTCTGTGGGTGGGTTTCGTGGGTGTCTGCTGAGCCGGCCCGCGCCGTGTGCTCAGGGGAGTTGCTCCCATTGGAATCGGAACGTGTTAGTGTGGTCCCTGCCACAGTGCTCACCGGTGGTAGCTGTGTGCCCCGGGTTCACAGGGACGTGTGGTCAGGCGTCCGGAGACCACCACCTCCTTCTTCTGCTTCTTCTTTCCTCCCAGAAGGAAAAGATGGTCGTAGCACAACTATGGAAAAGTCACATCATGCTCAGCACTTTTGGGAGCGCTCTTATCCTTTGCTCTTTATTGATCTGTTTTATTATTCCCCCTTTTCCCAAGTTAACACAGGTCTACCCTCTGGCTGATTAAACTGCCATCAAGTCAGTCCTGACTCATGGAGGCCCTGTATAGGGTTTCCCAGGAGAGGCTGGCAGGGTTGAACAGCCAACCTTGTGGTTAGCAGTCCAGTGCTTATCCTACAGAGTCACACCAACAGGAAGAAGCAAAAATACTTGAGTGGCTGCAAAGGTAGAGCCATCTGTTGTATGAGTGTGGGAGAGCTGGTTCGAGGGCGCGTGTGCCATCTAGGGGTGTATTCATGGGAGTCTGTGTCCATGCCGAAGAGTCCCGGTGCTGCTGTAGGAGAAGCACTGGACTGCTAACCGCAAGTTCGACAGTTCAAAGCCACCAGCTGCTCCTTGAGAGAAAGATGAGGCTTTCTGCTCCCATCAAGACGGACAGCCTCAGAAACCCTGGACAGGGTCCTAGGACTCAAAACGAACTAGATGGTAGTGGGTTTGGGTTTGGGGTCTATGTACTCATACTTGTCTGTGTGCTCGTACTTGTTTGTGTGCTCGTACATGTTTGTGTGCACATATATGTCTGTGTACGCATACATGTCGGTGTGCCCGTACATGTCTGTGTGCTTGTATATGTCTGTGTATTCATACCTGTCGGTGT
>NW_006408614.1:11363325-11371631 GCF_000296735.1 Chrysochloris asiatica | reverse complement strand
CATGCCTGTGTACTCATACTTGTCTCTGTGCTTGTACGTGCCTGTGTGCTCGTACATGTCAGTGTGCTCGTACTTGTTTGTGTACTTGTACATGTTTGTCTTGAGTGTGTGTTCTTATACATATAAAAGCACGTGGGGGCACAGTTAGGGATACTTCCTATTGCTGTTGTTGTTCGGTGCCGTCGAGTCGGGACTGACTCATAGTGATCCTATGCACAACAGAATGAAACACTGCACTGTCCTGGGCCAACCTCAATTGTTGCCATGCATGAGCGCATCCCTACTGCCATTGTACCAATGCATCATTTTATCTCTGACCCTCCACCTTAACAAACATGATATCCTTCTCCAGCGACTGGTCTCTTCTGACAATGTGTCTGAAGTATGAGGGACGAAGTCTGGTCATCCTGGCCTCCAAAGAGCACTCTGGCTGCATTTCTTCCAATATAGTTTGGTTTGTTCGTTTGGCAGCCCTTGGTACTTTCAATATTTCCTTCCAACACCAATGCTCAAATGCATCCAATTCTTCTACGGTCTTCCTTATTCACCGTCCAGCTTTCACGTACATATGAGATTGTTGAAAATATCATGGCTTGAGTCAGGCGCACCTTAGTCCTCAAGCTGACGTCTTAGCTCGTCAACACATTAAAGTGGTCTTGGGCAGAAGATTTGCCTAATGCAATACATTGTTTGATTTCTTGACTGCTGCTTCCTTGAGTGTTGATTGTTGATCCAAGAAGAATGAAGTCTTTGACAACTTGAATCTTTTCTCCATTGATAGGGATGTTGTTTATTGGTCCAGTGATGAGGATTTTTGTTTTCTTTTCATTGAGGTGCAACCCATACTGAAGACTGTGATCTTTGATCTTAATTAGAAAGTATTTTAAGTCCTCTTCACTTTCAGCAAGCAAGGTTGTATCATCTGCATATTGCATGCTGTTAATGAGTCTTCCTCTAATCGTGATGCCACATTTTTTTTTTTTTTTTTTTCATATAGCTCAGCTTCTCGGATTATCTGCTTAGCGTACAGGTTGAATAAGTATGGTGAAAGAGTACAACCCTGGTGCACACCTTTCCTAGTTTTAAACCATTCAAACATTCCCTTGATCTGTTTGAACAACGACTTCTTGGTCTATGTACAGGTTCCTCTTTTGCACAATTAAGTGTTCCAGAATACTCATTCTCCACAATGCTGCCCATAGTTTGTCATGATCCACACAATCAAAAGCCTTTGAGTAGTCAATAAAGCATAGGGGAAACATCTTTCTGGTATTCTCTGCTTTCAGTCAAAATCCATCTGCTGTCAGGAATGCTATCCCTCATTCCACGTCCTCTTCTGAATCTGACTTGAACCTCTGTAAGTTCTATGTCAATGTATGGTTGCAGTTGTTTTTGTATTACCTTTAGAAAATTTTACTCTCGTGAGATATCAATGATACTGTCTGACCATTTCTGCATTTCATTGGGTCACCTCTCTTTGGAATGGGCACAAATATGGCTCTTTTCCAATCAGTCAGCCAGATAGTTGTCTTCCAAATTTCTTGGCATAGATGAGTGACTGCTTCTATTGCCACCTCATTTTGTTGAAGGATTTCCATTTGTATCCCTTCTTTGGAGACCCAAAATATGGAAATGAGGACAAAGACCCGCAACAACGGACCAAAGATTCAAGCTCTAAAGATCTTAGAAGGGGAGAGGAGACTTGTTCTTTGCCAGTGCCTTGAATGCACCTTGGACTTCTTCCTTCAGGATCATTGGCTCTTGATCATATGCTACCTCTGGCAACAGTTGAACATCGACCATTTCTTTTGGTTCAGTGACTCTGTGTATTTCTTCCATCTTCTCTTGGTGCTTTCTGCATCATTCAGTACTTTGCCCATAGAGTCATTCAATATTTCAAGTTGAGACTTGAATTTTTTCTTCAGTTCCCTCAGCATGAGGAATGTTGAGCGTGTTCTTCCCTTTTAGTTTTCTAACTCCAGCTCTTTGCACATTTCATTATATTTGACTTTGTTTTCTTAAGCTGACCTTTGAAAGTTTCTATTCAACTCTTTTATCTCCTCATTTCTTCCATTTACAAGTTTCAGAGTCTCTTCTGACATCATTTTGGTCTTTTCCTTCTTTCTTGTCTTCCTAATGACCTTTTGCTCTCTTCCTCTATGATGTTCTTTATGTCATCCCACAGCTCTCCTGGTCTTCGGTCTTTAGTGTCTAATTCATCAAATCTGTTCTTCAGATGATCTCTAAATTCAAGTGGGATATATTCAAGGTCATATTTTGACTCTTGTGGACTTGTTTTCATTTTCTTCAGCTTCAGTTTGAATTTGCATTTGAGCAATTGATGGTCTGTTTCACAATCTGCCCCTGGCCTTGTTTTAACTGATGATACGGAGTTTTCCACCGTCTCTCCAAAGATGTTTTAGTGTGATTTCTGTGAATTCCATCTGGTGAGTTCCATGTGTATAGTCATTTTTATGTTGTTTCAAAAAAAGTATTTGCAATGAAGAAGTCATTGGTCTTGCGAAATTCTATCGTGCAACCTCCAGCATCGTTTCTATCACCAAGGCCATATTTTCCAACTACTGATTCTTCCTCTTTGTTTCCAACCTTTGCATTCCAATCGCCACTAACTGTCAATACATTTTGATTGCATGTTTGATCAATATCAGGTTGAAGAATTTGATAGAATTGTTCAATTTCATCACCACTGGCTTTAGGTGTTGGTGCATAATTTTGAATAATAGTGATATTAACTGGTCTTCCTTGTAGGCATATGGATATTATCATATCACAGACAGCATTGTACTTCAAGACAGATCTTAAAATGTTGTTTTTGATGATGAATGTGACACCATTCGTCTTCAATTTGTCACTCCTGGCACAGTAAACCATGTGATTGTCAGATTCAAAGTGGCCAATACCACTCCATTTCAGCTCACTGATGCATAAGATACCAATCTTTATGTGTTCCATTTCATTTTTGACAACCTCACAGATTTTTCTAGATTCACACTTCGTACATTCCATGTTCTGGTTATTAATGGATGTTTGCAGCTGTTTGTCTTTATTTTGAGTTGTGCCCCATCAGCAAATGAAGATTCCAAAACGTTTGCTCTATTCACGTCATACAGTCATCTCTACTTTGAGGAATCAGCTCTTTCCCAGTTGTACTTTGAGAGCTTTTCAACCTGAAGAGCTCATCGTTGGGCACTATATCTGACACTGTTTCTAAACTGACATGTTTATAAAGTTTTAAATAACTAGTCATTCAGAAGTAGCCCAACTCTCCTTCTAGCTTGTCTGTATTTGTCTGGAAAACTCTGCTGAAATCTGTGTGACCCTGCTGGTATTTAAAATATTAATCGCAAAGCTACCACAGTATGGCAGACTGACAGACAGGTGATGGGGGATACTTCCTAGACATAACTAAACACCTCATGGGGTCAATTTACTGGATTTGCAGGAACAAAGTCTCATGGGACAACTAGGTAAGTTGGCATAACTTAGTTCCTAAAGTCTACATCCTGTTTGGTTAGTGGTGTCTGGTATCTTTAAAGCTTGAGCGCAACCATCTAACATACAACTATCAGTGTCTTCCAATCTAGAACAAAGATGAGTGAAGGAAACCAAGACTCAGGAAGACATGGGTCCACAGGACGAATGGCCCATGTGTTCCTCTAGCTTGAGATCAGAAGACCTAGATAGTGTCCGGCTATCACTACCCACCCCTCTGACCAGTATACAGTAGAAGGTCCTAGTTAGACTTTTGTTCAAACGTCAGCATTTATAATAATGACCAGATTGACTAGCCGGGTAGACTATGACCCTGAGATGCCCTTTTCACCTGGAGCCGAAGTCACTCCTGGAAGTCACCTTTCAGCCAAAGATTGGCCTGTGAAATCAACAACAGCCGTGAGGAATGTGCTCTTTTAAGCAATCAACTCTACGAGACCAAACGGTCAACATTTACTCAAGAGCAAAGATGAGACGGTGAGGAGGGTCGGGACGTGGGTGGACGGAATGCGGGCAGGCGCGGTGGAGATGAGGAGCATGCCGACATGTGTCAGGGAACAGTCTGTGTAGATATCATTTAATGGGGAATCTGATTTGCTGTGTAGGCGTTTACTTAAAGCACAATAACATATTTTAAAAAGGATTGTCATCATAATAATTATTTAAAAAGTGGGCAGCTTCGGTCTTGGATCTGATCTTTTATCAGTGCTGTTCAACCAGGCTTCCAGCTGGAAAAAGCATGGTCACGTGTTCCTGTAAGCACCGTGTCTATCTCTCAGCTTTTCATAAAGGAACAGACGTGGAAAACACCTACTGGATCCAGAATGTGGACCAGTGCTCAAGTTCCAGCTTGATAGCAGTGACCATTGTCCCACTACTCTGTTTCTAGACGGTGGCCACTGTCAGGTCAGGTCCAGTCCACGGAAGAAGGGACATTGTCCAGTGGTAAAACTTAGATATACCATTGACTGGGGCTCTTATTGTCCCCAGTGTTGACTGGAAGATGAACAGGAGATGGGGATGCTGTTTCCAGAAGGTTACTACAGGTTAGGTCAGGTGGAGACAGTCTGTCTCCCAGCATGAATGCTGGGCATCTCTCTGCCTGTGGGCTGTGGGAGAAAGGGCTGGAGGCCAGCACACAGAGATCCTTGGGAAGAACAGCTAGGAAACGGAATGAGTCAAGTGGGCTCTTAGCTTTCGCCTGTCTCTCATCTCTCCCACCACCAGCAATACGTAATGATGGAAAAGGGTACACATGCAAAGGGCAGCTGGAAGCATTCTGGGAAAACACTTGGGAAAATTATGTGCTTTTACGACTCCTTCGGCTTCACCAGGACATGAAGTTGTGCCATGTCCTTGTCTTAGCTTCGGTTCCTGCTTGAGGGATAGCTGCAAAGGGCTACTTAGAAAAAACGAAAGATGTTCTGCTCACTTGGAGAAAGAATGAGACCATGAAGGCTTTATAAACAAGTGGCCACCTTGTTCCTCGAATCCAGAACTTTCTGTGAAAAGGGACATGATCCATCCACTGCCCAGTGTGATGGCCCATAGCCACTGCATTTGCACCGGGTGCCATCGGAACAGATTCTAGGTTTATTTCACTAAATGGGTTGTAGTTGGATTTGCTGCACCTGACCATTCTGCTAAGGTTTGAAGAGCTGTCCCTTCTCAGAAGGTCAGAATCAAAACGTCTGCTGGTGTTGGGATGGGAATGTTCCAGCAGCTAGTGGACTTGGTCAGCATGGGGCCATTGCTGGTGTGGGTATGACCCTCCTCCAGGACACTGTGCTGGGTGGATCCCCTGTTTGTAAGGAACTGAGGCCCCCTTGATGGTACAGATGAAGGGGCTCAGCGGTGGGTTCAGGAGGTGAAGAGTGTTGGAGCTCAAGAGGTGAAGGGGCTCAGAGCTGAGTTCAGGAGGTGAAAGGGCACAATGTTGGGGTTCAGGAGGTGATGGGCACAATGTTGGGGTTCACGAAGAAGAAGGGGTTCAATGCTGAGTTCAGTAGGTAAAGGGGCACAGTATTGGAGCTCAGGAGGTGAAGAATGCAGTATTGGGGTGCAGGAGATGGAGAAACTCAGTGTTGGGGTTTGGGAGGTGAAGGGGTGCAGTACTGGGGTCCTAGAGTTGAAGGATACAATGTTGGATTTCAGGAGGAGAAGGAGTTTGGTGTTGGGGTTCAAAAGGTGAAGAGGTATGGTGATGGGTTTAGGAGGAGAAGGGTGCCATTTTGGGACTCTGGAGGTGAAGAGATGTATTATTGGGGCTCAGGAAGTGGAGGGCACTGTTTGGGGGTTCATGAGGAGGAGGAGTGCAGTTTTGGGATTCATGGGGTAACTGAGTGCAATGTTGGGGTTCTGGAGGTGAATGGCACAATGAGGAGAAAGGATGCATTATTGGGGTTCATAAAGGTGCAGGGCTCAGTGTTGGGATTCAGTCGGTGAAAGGGCTCAGTGTGGTTCATAAGGTGAAGGTGCTCGGTGCTAGGGTTTGGAGAAGGTTGAGGTACCTTGTGAACGATGTTGTCAGCCTGCCCCCCTCTCTGGTGGTCTCTCCCCCTTGGCCTCCCGTCCGCCATCCACTCTGTGTCTGAGGCAGGAATCCTGTTCCTCTCTCAGGAGCAGGTCCAGGTGGGTGGATGTCCAGCCAGTGGAGTCCAGCTGTGTTTTGCTCACTGTTGTGGCTATGGTAGGTGCTGTTGGATCTGACTCACGGTGAACCCACGTGACGGAGCACAGCTACCCCGAAGGCTTTTCCAGGTTACCATGCTTATGGAAGCAGGTCAGCAGGACTTTCTCCTTCAGAACGCCTGGCAGCTTCCCACCCACAACTTAATTTAGGGGAGCACTTAGCCGATGTGACACCAGGGACCACTGCAATGTCTAGAAAATCACCCCAGTGCAGATGGGGCCCAGGGTGCTGGTGAGGCCAGCTGCGTCCACTCCCCACCTACACTGTCCACATGAGTGTGGCCGTGGGTGTGGGCGTCCTGTGTCTCTCTGGGATCGCTGCCCCGACTGACCCACCTCCTGCTCCTTGTCCTGGGCTCGTGCCTGTAGAGATCATTTGTGTTGTGCGTGGCCCCTACATAGACAGAAAGTTAATAAACCCACATCTTGTGGACAGGAAGGAGCCCTGGTCCCACAGGAGACTAGGCACTGGGCTCTGACTCCAAGGCCTGAGGTTTGAACCCACCCAAGGGAGGTTCAAGGGAGAAAGATGTGGCTGTCTGCCCAGGAGAGATGTGCAGCCTCGGGGAACCTATGGGGCAGCTCTGCTGTGTCCTGCAGGATCCCATGAGCCTGAAACAACTCCAAACCAAACCCAAATCCTCTGCATGAGTTCAGACTCAGCGGCCTGTGTAGGATTTCCGAGGCTGTAAATCTTCATGTGAGCAGAAAGCCTCATCTTCCCTGTCACTTTAGTTAAGAGATGTATTGACTCCGGAATCTTTTTACCATGGTGGGGCACTGTAGGGTAAGCACTGGGCTGCTAACCGCAAGGTCGGCGGTTCAATCCCCACAGGCCCTGTACAGGGTTGCTGAGCCGACACTTAGCAACAACAAGGCCAATGAAGAGAGCTGTTTCCTGATGTGGCACACTCGTGATGAGACGGGGTATTTAGGCAGCTATAAGGGTTCTGGTGTGGCGCTGTGGGCTAATGCACCAGACTGCAAAGCCGTTTGAACTGCAAGGTTGTGGTTCAAGCTCACCAGCTGCTCCTTGGAAACCCTATACAGGGTCGTTATGGGTCGGAACCGACTCAGTGGCACTTCACAACAACAACAATAAGGACGTGAAGTGTGTGTTTGTTTGCTATTTCTCCCATACCCAGGCAACACCGTTTTCTTTCTTTGATGAGAATAATCAAATCTTGGATGTCGGGGGAGACCAGAACAAAGAATTCCAGTTTAGACAATCCTGCCTGCGAGTTGACTTGCGAATCCCGTGTGTGCTAAATGTATCTGCTGAGGAAACTCCCCAGAGCTCAGGTGGGGCACCCCAATTCCAGGTCCACCAGAAAGTCTGGCGCTTTGTGGGCACCCACGTCCCTGTCACTGGTGGGGTAGAGACAGGAGCACATCAGCCTCCATTCAGGAAGGCACAGAAAAAGCCAGCATCGTGAACAAACTACCATTTTTCCTTCCATTCCAGCCGTGGTGTGGCCCCGATTGGGGTCGTAGCATCCCGTCATTCTGTCTGTATACTGTGGGATCGTGTCTGTGTACAGTGGGATCATGTCTGTGTACAACAGGATTGTGTCTGTATAAAGCGGGATCATTTCTGTGTACAGTGGGATCGTGGCATCCCATCATTGTGTCTGTATACCGCAGGATCTTGTCTGTGTACAATGGGATCGTGTCTGTGTACAGCGGGATCTTGTCTGTGTACAACAGGATTGTGTCTCTATAAAGTGGGATCGTGTCTGTGTACAGTGAGATCGTGTCTGTATACCGCAGGATCGTGTCTGTATAAAGCAGGATCATTTCTGTATACAGTGGGATCGTGTCTGTGTACAGTGGGATTGTGTCTGTGTACCACAGGATCGTGCCTGTGTACAACAGGATCGTGTCTGTATATAAAGCAGGATCATTTCTATATACAGTGGGATTGTGTCTGTATACAGTGGGATCGTGTCTGTATACAGTGGGATCGTGTCTGTATACAATGGGATCGTGTCTGTGTACAGCGGGATCGTGTCTTTGTACAACAGGATTGTGTCTGTGTAAAGCAGGATCATTTCTGTATACAGTGGGATTGTGTCTGTATACAACGGGATCGTGTCTGTATA
>NW_006408614.1:11341276-11363225 GCF_000296735.1 Chrysochloris asiatica | reverse complement strand
TCTGTGTACAACAGGATCGTGTCTGTATAAAGCAGGATCATTTCTGTATACAGTGGGATCATGTGTGTATACAGTGGGATCGTGTCTGTGTACAGTGGGATCGTGTCTGTGTACAGTGGGATTGTGTCTGTATAAAGCAGGATCATTTCTGTGTACAGTGGGATCGTGTCTGTGTACAGTGGGATCGTGTCTGTATACAGTGGGATTGTGTCTGTATAAAGCAGGATCATTTCTGTGTACAGTGGGATCGGGGCAATGTCAGCATTCCCGACTCTACAGGGACCAGGGAGTGGCAAGGGATTGTGGGATTCAATACTCAGGCGACCAGGAGCTCTGCTTTGTGGCTTTTGCTCAGGGACAGGGAGCCTTTAGGAAACTTGGGTGGGAGGGGCATGCTTGGTGTATAAGGTGGGCACTGAATAAAAGAAGGAACGTGGGAGATACAGGTGTGCCACACCTGTGGTCTGTCCACGTGGGAAGTTGGTAGGAGCTGTCTTGTTGGTGGTTCTGGTGAGGGCATTTTCTTTCATCAAACAGAGCGCAGTCCGGCCCATAGCTGGCCTGCGGGACAGAGCCGAACTTTTCCATGGGATTTCCCAGGCTACCTGTCTTTACAGGAGCAGACTGCCTAATCTTTCTCCCACGAAGCAGATGTTGGGTTTGAACCCGTGACCGTGCGGCTGGCTGACTAGAAACCAGAATCTAGAAGGGAAACTTCAGGTGCACAGGCTCCTAATTTCTAATTGTAAAGTAAGGCCTCTTCTTTTAAGGAGTTTGATGAGAGCGTGACCATCCTCTGAGGCCTGCTGTGAGCACATCTCCCTTTGGCCTCTTCCCCGAGCCCGTGGGTCATCCGTGATGCTGATATACTGGGGTTCCTGATGCACAACATGCTTTTCTCACTCAGAAGCCCGCTGCCGTTGTCTCTCTGTGTCGTACAAACACACTAGGCCAGTGGTCAGCAGTGGTAGGGTTTCATCCTCAATGCTCCCTTGCTTGCTGGACCCTTGCTGGTCACTTGCATTGCTCCTGGTTTTTCCCTCTTGTCAGTTACTCGTGGCTGGCGCTCACAGGGCCTGCCTTTGCTCTGTCCTGCGGGCTCATGGTACTGCCCGCCCTGCCCGCTCAGGGACCCCGAGTCACAGGTGATGAAATGGAGCCCAGGGCAGCAGAGTGTCTGCCCAAGGAGACCTCTGGATGCCTCCCTCCTGGTTGCTCCGGCCAAGCTCAGCTCCAGGCCTGGTCCCACACCACCACCTGTCCCCTGCTCTGCCCGCTCGCCAAGCCTCTCACCGTGGTGACCTTAGGTGACCCTTGAGTCCCACTGTGTGTTCCCTCCCATCTCCACCCCCACTTCCTTGGGCTCTGGTCCAGTTGGGGTCAGATAAGCTTCTTCTCCCTGTGCCTCACAGCGGCCATCTAGTCTGCCTGCTTCCCCGCTGGCCCTACAGGGTGAGGGGACACTGATCAAGGGCTCTGGGGAACCCAGAACAGGGAAGCTGAGCCTCTGCAGCTGACTTCTCCGTGTCTCCCTGTGGGAGAAGCTGCCCTGGGGCACATTGAACAAGAGCCCGGGGAAGAACTCGGGGTTCGTGTCCCCCGAGGGGAGTGGTTTCATGCCCTTAAACATCTGTAAGAACAATCCTCGTAATGTTTCACGTTGTATGCTGGATGGGAACGTAAGACATATTCCACTATGATGCTGATTGACTGCCTTTACCCCTTGTTATTTCTGCTCCGTGTTTTAAGGGGGCACCCGCGTAAAATTCAGGTCACAGGTAGCCCCTGAGCTCTGGGCAGCTTATGCCCCTTGCCTCCCCCCACCCCGCATCACAGAGAAAAAGGGGAACACGGATAATTCCTGAGCCCCTTAACGTTGTTGTTGTTGTTAAGAGCCATCAAGTCAGCTCCGACCCATAGCAACCCTGTATGGGGTTTCTGAGGAGAAAGCTGGTGGGTTTGAACCACTGACCTTGTGGTCAGCAGTCCAGTGTTGGTCCTACGACCCCACATCAGGACTCCCAGCCTCTCTCTAGTGGTTGGTAATGGAGTAATGTAGATGTTCGAAGCTACACGCAGCAGTCAGCAAAGATGACAGACTCAGAAACCCTCTGCCCTTCAGGGACACTGTGAGGTGGGGTCGTCTCCAGGATAAGGGGCTTGGTTTTGGTTTTGACTTGCACACACACCTGCCCATCAGTTTGCCTTCTTTCATGCCCAGGTTGTTGTTAAGTGCCGTTGACTCAATTCCGACCCATAGTGACCCTGTATGGGGTTTCCAAGGAACATAGTCTAAACCAAAACACCAAACCCATTGCGGACGAGACGATCCGACCTCCTGATGGCCCTGAAGGACAGAGTAGAGCTGCCTCCGAGGGTTTCCAAGGCTCAGATCGAAAGTGCTGCGTCTTTCTGGGTTTGAACTGCCCACCTCTTGGCTAGCAGCCCAGCACTTAACCCACTGTGTCAGGAGCGTCTGGTGGTGGTGATGTGCCATGGAGTCGGTTCTGACTCATAGTGACCCTGTACAAGGTTTCCGAGGCTGTAAATCTTTACGGGAGCAGAAAGCCTCATCTTTCTCCCGCGGAACATCTGGTAGTTTCAAACTGATGACCTTGAGGTTAGCCGCCCAATTCGTAACCACTATGCTACCAGAGCTCCTTCAGGATAGTCGAAGCTACTTTTATTTGCTTTCCTGGAACAAGAGAGAGAGCTGCACCTCAAATCCAGGTTGTTGGGTCTTTATCTTGCGGGTGCCTCCCGGCTGCCTCAGCCAGCGGCTGGCTGTCCCTCTTGTCTCAGCCTGGCCTGTCACTGGTCTTACGTCCCCCTCACTCAGGATGGCGAGGTTAACAGTTAGATGCCATTCTTGTCGTCTGGAGACTCTGAAGAGGTCCTTGCATCACATGTGGTGCAAACAAGCAGTCTGGAGAGGGTTTTGTGTTCTAACCCACAGACCCGCAAGGGGAGCACTTGGTTGCCTGGAGGCAGTCCTGCCTCAGGTCTACAGCCTCATTGTGACCAGTCCAGTAAAGCTGAGTCCTGGGCATTGTGTGTGGGGCTTCAGGACAAGGGACAGACCTCTCTGCTTGGCCCACAGTAATGACCCAGGGACAAAGGAGGTAGCCCCCAGCAGAGGGAAGGAATCTTGAGAACAAAGATTGCTTTTCATACAAACACAGCCAGTCCCAGGGAGAAAGCTTAGGCTCTCTTCTAGAAGGTTCCTGTGGGCCTTTGGAAAACCTTCTTTGCGTTATTTAAGATGTGTGAATATAGAAGAACAAAATAAGAAATACCACATGGATGTCTTCCCTCCCCATCCCCACCCCCCCAAGAACTGCCACCTCGGGCTGCCAAGTAGAAATTAGTCTAAATTAGGGAGCTGAGCATTCACGTTAATTGTAGGCTGTCTCTTGAAGCCATTTCATCCCAAGGCCCCAGAGGCCCCAGCGGCAGGCTTGGCGGTGGGCCTGCCCCGGGTCCCTGCATGCTGACGCCCCCCTTGAAGCCACAGCTCCCAGCTCCACTGTTTCCAGGACGGAGGACCACCCCCTGAATCGCCACTGTGGGCTGCAGGTGTGCCCGCCCCGCCCCACCCCAGGTGGCCCCAGGGGGGTGTGGACACAAACAAGCCTGTCTATTTTCGGCGAACCCAGTTGGTGCCACAGCTGTTGTATCCTGTGTCCCGTCCCTGGCCTTGGTGTCCAGTGCTCAGGCAGGCCCAGACAGGCCAGTGGGAGCACTGGTCATCTGGTCCCACCCTGAAGCGGGCAGCAGCTGTACAGCCAAGTAGGGGGACGGAACGGAATCTTCTCTGCTCTTCCGATTTGACCTCTGCTAGGAACTTGGGGCTCCCTTGCAAACTCTGAGGTAAAATGTGGTGCTTCCCAGGGTCTCTCACCCCAAAACAAAATGTCCCACTGCCCTTAAGCCAATTCCAACTCCTAGCGGCCTGGCAGGACAGATTAGAACTGCCCCATAGGGTTTCCAAGGCTGTTATCTTTATGAGAAGAAACTGCCTCATCTTCTCCCGGAGGGTGGGTTTGAACTGCCCACCCTTTAGTTAGCAGCCAAGTTCTTAACTAGTACGTCACCAGGGCTCTCTTCCTAGGGCAGGACTCCCCTAGATTGCACGCTCCATGTTGGGTTGAGGCCGGCTCCCCACCCCAAGTAGTTTTTTACTTTCATTTTTCCTTCCGGTGGCCATCTGTCCACAACTAAGTTGGGAAGCTCTGAGTGGGACGCTCACCCTGACCCCCACTCCCATCCCAGGGCCATGGGTGGTTGCTGGATGATGAAGCAAGTCCTCGGTACCCCAGGACCCCTCCACCCCAGCGGACGAGCTATGCGCAGGTGACAAGACGTTGTGTGTGCTCACTGACTGCTGCTCACACATGTCTCTGGAGCCTGGCTTCTGTGTTCACTGACTCCAGACTGTCCCTTACCCCCAGAGAGCCCTCAACTGTGTCATGGGAACCCTGCCTTGCAAGGGTGGCAGCCTATGCCCCATGCGTGTCAGTCCATGTCCCATGCATGTCAGCCTGTGCCCCATGCATGTCAGCCTATGCCCCATGTGTGTCAGAGCAGAACTAGGAGGGCCTTCAGTGGCTGATTTTTCAGAGACAGATCTCCAGGCCTTTCTTCCGAGGTGCCTCTGGGTGGGATCGAGCCTCCAGCCTTTCAGTCATCAGCTTGTGTTCACCACTCACACGTCCAGGGGCAGCTCCTGTTTCCCATAAGCCCTGTGGTGGGTACCAGCCAGGCTCCATAACCAGGAGAATGTGAGCTCAGATCTGGAAAAGAAATAAGGAATCCCCTTCGTCAGCATTGCTGATAAATTTCAGGTTCAAAGTCAGAGATGCAGACGGGTGTTTCCTGGTTAGTGCCAAGGTTAAGAATGTTTACAAAAGTTTCTGTTGATGAAACAATTAAAGGAGTGTATGTTTGTATTCTTGATGACTTTTTCTGTTTTCTTAATCTGGCGTGTTCTAGTGAGGACACAGCCTGTCATTTCCGTAGGTGTTGGGCGCTGTGTCGTTGGTTCCTGCTGACAGTGATCCTGTGCCCCACAGAGTCAGCATTGCTTGGTTCTGCCCCTCCGTCAGCTTTGTTGTTTGAGTTCATTGTTGCTGTCATTGTGTTGGTCTGTCTCTTTGAGGGTCTTCCTCTTTGTCACTACGTATGATATCATTCTCCAGGGACGAGATGCCCAAAGTACATGAGCTGACGTCTCGTCAGTCTTGTTTCCAAGGGACTTCCTAGCTGTACTTGTTTCACCCGATGTGCTCATTCCGTTGGCCAACACCATTGCTCCAGTCCATCAGTTCTTCAGTCTTCCTTATTCACGACCCTGTGTAGTTAGTGGATAGAGTCCTCTTTGTTTTCTGCTCTCATTTTGTTTCACTTTTACCTAAAACTAAAATGGTAAATAATGATTATGATACTTGTCTTAAACCAGGAAGTCATAAAGCCCCAGGGAATCCTGGGTAGCCAGAACGGTCAAGTGAGAGGTTGGCAGTCCAAACCCACCCAGAAGAGCCTTGGAAGAAAGGCCTGGCAGCGTACCTCTGAAAGGTCACAGCTCTGAAAACCCTGTGGAGCCCTCGAACTGTGCTCCTATGGTGACCAATGAGTGAAGCTTCAGAGCCCTAGTTTGGTGCCTTTGGAGGGGTGGACACAGTGAGGGTGAGCCGAGACTGACCAGTGTTGAGATGGAGCAATGGACAAAGGGGTAGGAAGAGCCAGTCTTGCTGGGTCAGAGTCCTGGGCCCCCCACTTGGTGACAGGTGGGCTTGGGCACGGTGTATCAGCACCTGTGCCTCTGGAATTGGGCTTGTGATTGGGCGGGTGAGGGGGGTAACAAGAAGACCCCGTTCGTGAGCTGCTGGAACACCCCCAACAGCTGTCAGCTAACACATGCCCCAAGGAGGCTCCATTTCTGCACCAATTTAGGGCGACACACATGCTCAGGGGCCATGCGCAAAGAGCAAATGCGGCTGGAAAAAATCTGTTTTCAGCTTACTTAGCTTAAAAAAAGTCCCAGTGACTCTGTAGGATGAGCAATGAACTGCTAACTCCAAGGACGGCAGTTCAGATCCACCAGCTGCTCTCTCCGGAGAAAGATGGGTCTGTTTGATCCCATAAAGACGGACGTCCTGGGAGCCCTGCACAGGGTCCCTCTGAGTCGGAACCGACGCGGTGGCCGTGGGAAGTAGAAGAAAGTCACCTTCGATGCCCCTCGATGGTGGTTCTGTTGTTTTCCTCATCCCGGCTTTGCACATGCTCTGTGCTCCAGCACCACCGCCCCCTGCTGGCCAGATTCTGCCAGTTATGGTGGAAACGCGGCTGACACCTGTGTTTTCATCTCAGATCCAGTCTCTCTGCTGAGAACCAGACAGTTTCTAGAAATGTTTGTGTGGATTCACTGGGTTTTCCAAGAAAGACAGTGAACATGGGAGCCACTCCTGACCGTCTGCTTCCAGCTCGGTAACGAATGTTGTCCTTTTCCTGGTCTGGCTGTACCAGCTGGGGGACAGAGATCTGGGTTATCCAAGAGGAGGCTTCAGCGTATCCCATCTGGGAGCAGCGTGGCCTTGGGCTCTCACAGCTTCCGTTTCTCAGGTGAATCTCAGGTGCGTTTCTTTGCATCGGTTTCCTACATCTAACGTGAAGGACCCATGGATTGCTCCTTTAACTTCCTAATGTGCTGGATGACGCCCAGACTATCTACAATGAAACCAGCCCATCGCGCTGAGGGCCCTTGACTGCCGTGACTATGCTTGGCTCAGTTAAGGTTCTCAGTCCTCTAAGGTTCAAAGCCACCAGCCGCTCCTCAGAAACCCTATACAGGGTCAGAACCCACTCCATGGCACTTCACAAGAACTGCAGACTCATCTTCTCTCTTCTTGAACCTCTGGGCCGGAGCGTTTCCTTGGTTATTCTAAACCTCGTGTCTTCCCTGGAACAGCTTCTGTGGTTGTTGTTAGAGCTGCTGGACCAGTGCTGACCTATAGTGACCCCAGGCTGGGCAGTGCCATCCACACAATCCTGGTTATGTTTGAGCCCCTTGCTGTAGTCACATGCCAACCCATCCCACTGAGACTGACAGCTTAAACACACCTACTCGGCTAAGTCAGTCTAAAGGAGTCCCAGTGGCACTATGGGATGAGCGCTGGACTGCCCACCTCCAGGCCAGCAGTTCAAACCCACCAGCTGCCGCTCGGGAGGAAAAAAATGAGGCTGTCTGCTCTCAGTGAGTGTCATCCTGTTTTCGATGACCGTCCACTTTACCAAGCATGACGTCCTTGTCCAAGGACGGGTCCCTCCTGGTAACACGTCCACAGCAGGTGAAAGAAGTCTCCCCATCCTCACTTTTAAGGTGCATAAGGGACCGTTTTCTAGAACATTACACTAACCAGTCCAGGAAAGGTCATTTCTAAAACTTACTAATTCACGTACTGTCAATTTAACGCAACTTCTTAAAGGAATGTATCCATTTCATATAAATGTCCAAATTTATTGGCATGCAGCTGTTTAGCATATGCCCTCTACCTCTGCTTGTTGTAACTGGAGGTGATCGTTCACAGGACTCTGTCTCTCGCTGCCTTTAGGAACTTCCCATGCACCACATGTCTCTGGTTGGGGGCTCATGGCTTGTTGGTTTTTTCTGGCAGAACTGCCATGTGTTCTTTTTTTTTCCCCTGGGAGGCTATTGTCCCCCCCCAAAAAATGTGTAAAGTATTGAACAATATCATTAATATCACATGCAAGTAAAATTTTGTTGAAGATAATTCAAAAATGGTTGCAACAGTACATTGACCAGGAACCGCCAGAGGTCCATGCTAGACACACAAAAGAGTGTGAAACGAGGGATGTCATTGCTGACGTCAGAGAATACCAGAAAGATGTTTACTAGTTCTTTATTGACTATGCGACTGTGTGGATCATAACAGACTGTGAACACCATTGTGGAGAATGAGAAATCTGGAGCACTTAATTGTGCTCATGAGGAATCTGTACATGGACCAAGAAGCAGTTGTTAGAACAGAACATGGGAACACTGAATAGTTTAAAATTAAGAAAGGAGTATGACAGGGTTGTATTCTTTCACCATACTTATTCAACCTGTATGCTGAGCAAATAATCCGAGAAGCTGGGTTCTATGAAGAAAAATGCGGCATCAGGATTGGAGGAAGATTCATCAACAATGTGTGATATGCAGATGACACAACCTTGCTTGCTTAAAGTGACGAGGACTTAAATACTTACTGATGAAGATCAAGAACCACAGCCTTAAAGATTGAAGTTGTCAAAGACTGCATTTTGCTTGGATCCTGGTATGGTTCTGTAGGATAAGCACTGGACCACTCGGTTGGGTTGAACAGCAAGATTGGCAGTTCAAACTCACCAGCCACTCCTTGAAAACCCTATACAGGGTCACTATAAGTTTGAAACGACTTGACAGCATTTCACAACAGTCACAACAACACAGTCAGTACTCGGGAGGAGCAGTCAGGAAATCAAACAATATATTTTATTAGGCAAATGTGCTGCGTAGACCTCTTTAAAGTGTTGGAGAACAAAGATGTCACTTTGAGGGCTTGTCAGTTCCCTTCATATCACAACAGAGATGCCTGGAGATGCAGTCTAGTCTTGCGGCTCGGACCCTACCTCATTCGCATCGCAGCCTCACACTCTGCCTGATTAACGTCATGTTGTTGTTGTTGTTGTTATTGTTAAGTGCCATGGAGTTGTTCCGACTCATAGTGATCCTATAATGGGTTTCCCAGACTGTAAATCTTTCTTCCACGGAGCAGCTGGTGAGTTGGAACTTTCAACCTTGCATTTAGCAGCCCAGGGCTTAACCTAGGTGAGGCTTTACAAGGCATAAGATCATTATATCATCAGTAAAATGGTGGATAATTGCATAGTGCTAGTGCTGAGAACGATGACCCAGTCAAGCAGCCCGTATTCCTAACCGTGAGATAAGCACTGAGGTGCCAGGACACTGGGCTCAGCCCCAGACCTGCTCTTGTTTTCCTTCTTGCTCTTCCTGGCCCTTGTTCTCGGTCACCCCAGGGTGATGGTCTTTAATGATTAACCAAAGTTAGCACTGTTGATAGGTCCGGGTGGCTGTTTTGTTAAGTGCTCTGGAGTGGGTTTCGACTCATAGACACCCTGTGTAGCGTGTATGAGGAGCGGATGGTGGGTTTGAACAGCCGACCTTTCCATCTAGTGCATTATTCTGCAGTGCCACACCAGGACTTCAGGCCTGGACAAGGGGCACTTTTTTTGAGGGAGGATCTAGAACTAAGACCTTTCGAGGCATTTTGTGTGATAAGTTGTACTGCTATGTCTGTGAATTTCTAATGTTCCCTTCCTTTAAAAATTCGATAGTAAAATATGTACTTCTAAAATTTGCTGCAATTGAGTTGATTCCAACTTACGGTGACCAGATGTGTCAGAGTAGAGCTGAGCCCCGTGGGGCTTTCGTTGACGGAGTTTGGGAGCAGACGGTCAGGTCTGTCCTTCAAGGCACCTCTGCTGGGCTCTAACCTCAAGCCTCTGGGTAAGCTCTTCTCTGTTGAGAATCCTGGCTGATGGAGGCCAGTGTCTGACCCAACTTTGTTTTTCAGAAGACCCTCAGTCTCCGATGACCCTTAGCAAGGAGAGCACAGCCACTTGCCCCGCTCTCCCTGAGTGTTGGGAGTTTAGGCCAGCGGGCTGGGAACTGGCACCCTGGGCCAGGAGTCTGCGGGCTGCCATGGGCATGCCCCTCCATGCCAGGCCTAGTCCAGCCAGGGTCCCCACCATGGACGGGCGGGCAGCAGGGTCCTCGGGGGACGTTGCTCCCCTTGCCAGCCCTCTGTGGGGCAGAGTCTGGTGTTCTGCCCCCATCCCCTTGCTCTGCATGCCCCTTCTTCAGGGAGGCCCAAAGTGCCAAGACGCCGCCTACATAGATCCTCATTGTCTGGAACGTGGTGTTGCTGGGGGCAGTCAGGAGGTTCTGGGTGTAGCATAGAGGAGGTGGTCTTGGATGTTGCATGGGGGAGAGGTTGTTCTGGTTGCTGTATTTGGGGGGGAGGTGTTCTGGATGGTCCTGGGTGCTGTGAGGAGACTTGGTCTTGGATGTGGTGTGGAGGCGGGGGGACTTGGGTGGTTGTGGGTGCTGTAAGGGGGAGGTGGTCCTGGTTGCTGAATCGAGGCGGGTTCTGTATACAGGGGGCGGTCCCGATGGTCCTGGTTGCTGAATTAAGGGGGGTTCTGTATACAGGGGAGCCGTCCCGATGGTCCTGGTTGCTGTAGGAGGCTGGAGAATTGTCAGTGAGCTGATTGGTGAACGGTGTTTCCCAGAGTCTGTGTGTGTGTGTGTGTGTGTGTGTGTGTGTGTGTGTGAGAAAGGAGAACGACCTTTCACACACACGCGTGCGCAGGTGAAAGGAGAACGACCATGGCGTGTGGGCTCACCAGTGGAGCGGCCTGAGGGTGTCTGTCAGGCTCCGGCTGCCCCACTCAGCACCCAGCTCTCTACTGCCCTGGCTGAGGGTGCTGCAGGAGGGGGTGCGGGCGCTCCTGGCCAGGTACGACTGTGTGCACACACGCAGACACACACCTTCCACGCCGTCCTGAGAGGGGCTAGTCTTCAGTGTCACGCCCCTGAGGGGTCTCTCTCTTTACCAGGACCAACCCCAGCGCCCTGCCCTCCCCAGGCGACCCTTGGCAGGGACATTCCCAGTGAATCAGCAGGCCTGTGTGTCCTCACCATGAATCACCAGTGGCCTCCTGATTTGCGTCAATCAAACCACATGTGAAGGAAACAGCAGCCAGGCCTGGCTGGCGGGGCGGCGTCCAGCGCGGGGACCGTGGCCAGGGACAGCCGCAGAGCCGGCCTGCCACGGCTCGCCTGGTGGTCTGGGCTGGGGCCCCTGCCTGGCTTCCAGCCCGCTTCCCCGGCCGGTGCAGAGCTGGGGGTGTGGCCATCGGAGCTCCAGGCTCAGTGACAGATGACAGCCCCTCAGGGACACACTCAGGACTGGGCCTTCCAGAGAGACTCCTTGTAAGCAAGTCCTTCCATCCTTCCAGCCCAGAGCACTGTGGGGAGAATGTTCCAGAAGGGAAGGAGGGCGCTGGGGCACAGGAGGAGGCCAGAGAAAGGCCTGGTGGACACATGTGACACAATGTGTAGTTACTTCTCTGGATTAAGAGTGGTGGACAGTCCAGCATGGTTCTGTAGGATAAGCACTGGCCTACTAACCACATGGTCGGCTGTTCACATCCACCAGGATTGCTATGAGTCGAAACCAACCCCACGGCACTTAACAACAACAGCGTCTTGGTGGGATTTGCAGAGCTAAGGGTCTTGTGGTCAGGTTTCTC
This sequence comes from Chrysochloris asiatica, assembly GCF_000296735.1. Lineage (NCBI taxonomy): Eukaryota > Metazoa > Chordata > Mammalia > Afrosoricida > Chrysochloridae > Chrysochloris > Chrysochloris asiatica. The sequence goes on along the minus strand of NW_006408614.1, from coordinate 11,351,849 downwards.
CCTGACCATTTCCCGATTTTCGCCCTTGTTGTTAGTGCCGTGGAGATGGTTCCGACTCACAGGGACCTTGTATAGGATTTCTGAGGCTTTTCAATCTTGTTTAGGAGCAGCGAACTTCATCTTTCTCCCACAGACCTTGTGGTGCTCAGTGCAGTGCTTATCATGTGTCGCCACCGTGCACGCTCCCAGTTTTTGTCCTAAAGGTTGTATTTATGATTGTCGGTCACCGTTTGGAAGCACCTTGTCATGCACACACAGCTGTGGCTGGAATCTTGGAATAGTAACAGCCCCAACCCCGCGTCCCGCTCCCTGCACCGCCTTCCCTGTTGACCCTGCACCTTTGAGCTCAGATAAGGCAGGACCTCACCACACAATGAGTTTCTGGTCCTATCGCCCCTCCTGGGAGACAGGGAAGGTACCATAGCTCTCTGTCTTCTGAACCTTCTCTGAGAATTGCCTTAAATGGTACAACCGTCCGTCATCGTGAACTAGGTTCATGTTTGCACCCCGAACTTCAGCAACTCAAAGCAGAACAAAGCAGAACAGACCTAGAGCCCTTTACTGGGGGGGGGAGGAGGGCTGTCTTACTTTTCATCGTGGAAAATGGGAACGTTACAGACTAGGTCCCCCGCAGGGCTTCAGAGCTGGGTCCCTGGGTACGGACGGTGAGCACATTCCTTCCTCAGGGGGGTCTGGGAGTCAGGATGGCTTCACTCCACCTGTCTGCCTGTCCGTCTCTGTGTGCTCCGTTCATTCATTCATTGGAGTCACAGCACCCTCTTACTAGCTCCTCAGCTATGCGGTTAGGAGCAGAGAGGCCTTCACAGACTGTGGGGTCACCAGAGAGTCAGCTGCTACTACCTTGTGAACGTGGTGTGAACTGAGCCTGTCACCCGTGTCTCTCGGAGCCCAGGTGCAGAAACTGGTGGCCCCAGCAGCTGAGCAGGTGTGCTGTGGAGACGTTGGGTGCTGGGGTCTGATGGGGTTGTGGTTTCCATGTGACGGTGCCAGGGCCAAACTGTTCCCACCACTCAGTCTCTTCTTGAATCCCCTCTAACGGCGCCCTGTCTGGTCTTTGGGGGAGAGCAGGTGGTTTTCCTAGGACTGTCAGCTTCTCTACTCTGACTTTCATGTTTCTGGAAGTGACGCTGGTGTGCTCCTGTATCTGAGACCCCCAGGTCTTGGGGCGCCCTCTAGGGTCGGCCCCAGAATGTTCACTGCTCCCCACAGTTCACTGCGCCATCTTTCTCCCGGGGAGCTGCTGCTGAACTCAAACCAATGACGTTTCCATTATAACCAAGTGCTTCACCCAGAGCGTCACCAGGAGGCGTGGGGGATGGGATCTGCTGGTTCTGGTCAGATAGCGCTTGGTTCCTTGTGCTTACTCAAACCCGGACTGTAGCATCTTCTTGTCCCCTCTGGAGGCTGCCTTCCTCAGGCTGTCTCCCTTGCACCACACACCTTCTCTCCCTCCTCTCAGTCATCCTTCTTTCTGTAACTTCATATCAGCCTGGTTCATGCTTCTGGCTCTGAGGCATGGTCACCCCATACAGGCTCAATGTGGGTGTCTTGAGTGGCCCGGACTCCCAGCCCCTCTGTCCTCCAGCTGCTGAGAGCAGCCAGAGAGTGGATGGGTGTCCCTGGGACCGAAGGTGGCGCCTCAACTCTGCATGCAGGCGTGGCTCCTTCTCCAGCCCTGCAGCGTCCAGGCAGACCTCGGACATATTGCATGTCCCGTCCAGTTCCAGACCACCGCAGGAATGCGAATGTTGCAACCCAGAGAGTCACAGGGTGTGTTTGGTTTCCCATGGCACAGGACAGTCACGCTGACACTCCACTCAGTCTGCGGAAGCATGCAACAGCTCGGTGAGCAAGTGTGACAGAGACTCAGTGAGCACACGTGCTCGGAACACAGCGTCCACAGACTCTCTCCACGCAGCCTGACCACTGATCCATCCCCTCGTAAACAATCCAGTAAGGTGAAGCTCACTGAACTGAGGTCTGCACAGCCAGTGCCCCGTGGATACCGGGGTCTGCGGAGCCTGTTTCCCCCACTCCTCCAGCTTACTAATGGGAGCGCCTCATGACATCGCGGAGGCAGCCTGCTTCTGTGAAGTCCACAGTCCTGGACACCGTGCAGCAGCTCCCCTCTGCCCTTCCAGAACAGACTGGACAGCACTGGCCTGGGTTTGGTTTCCTCTGTCCCATGTGTCTTTGCTGCTGAACTGAGACTGGTTTGAAAAGGACAATGTGAGTCTTAGAGAAAGCTGGCCTCCTCTTAGGAATCGTGGTTGTGCTGCGTCCCAGGCTGTTGGGAGAAGCTTGTCCATGGTGTTGCCCGCTCCCACGGGATCCCTGGATAGCCGACTCCACAGTGAGAGCGGGGCCTGCTTGCTCAGGGCCGTTGGATGGAGCCAGACATCATCCTATGACTTCATCACTCGTGCACATTGCAACATTCCCAGCTGAATCACAGCAAGTCTCGAGAATAGAGAAGTGTCCCGCTCCAATGTCGTCCTCACAGAAGCAGGTTGGCACATGGTTCTTCAGAGGAGCAACTAGTGGCTTCAAACCGCCGACCTTTTGGTCAGCAGCTGTGCACTTAGTCAGTGCGTCACCAGGACTCCTTTACTGCAAATATGCAACACTGTTCCTGTTGTTCAGTGCCATCGAGTTGCTTCTGACCAATAGAGACCCTGAATAGGGTTTCCAAGGAGCAACTGGTGGGTTTGAACTGCCGACGTTGAGGCGAGCAGTCCAGTGCCAATCCTACAGCGCCATACCAGGACTACCACAACGCCAGAGAGTGTTTTGTTTCCCTTGAAACCAAAGTTCCAAGACATTCAAAGGCACTGTGTAATCTAAGGGGGACATTTTCCCGGCCTGTGACAATGCTGCCTCTTCTGGTTGGGTTAGTGACAGGCTGGTCACAGGGTCCTCAGGAACTGCAGGTCCTGGCATACAAGGTGGGGGTGTGGACTCTGAGATTGCCTATGGGGTCCTCCCAACCAGGGGCCCAGCCTCCGGGGCATCTGTGAATCGGGATCCTGACAGCCTGCACCTCCGGGCATCGGCGAGGATGCAGTCTCCAGGGGAGCCCAGGAGAGATGCCTGCCGAGCTGACTCTTATCATCGGAAACCGTTACCAAGGACCAAGAGGGGTTTTTGAACTGCCTGCTCTGTTAGAGTATTACAAGCTGTTCAAAATGTGACAAGGTTTAAAACTCAGAGCGAGCTGCAACTTTAGAATAAAGCGCCAGTGCCATTGCCTTTCCAGAAGCACCCAAAACGCCAATCTTCAAGAGCCGCTTTCAGCTGAGCTGATTCTGACTCGTGGTGCCCTATGTGCGTCAGAGCAGAGCTGTGCTCCGGAGGGTCTCCAGTGGCTGATGTTTTGAAGGCCGAGTGCCAGGCCTTTGTTTCGAGGCTCTTTTGAGTGGACTTGAACCTTCGCCCCTTTCAGCGGCAGCAGAGTACGCTCAGGGTATACACCCAACCTTTGGACTCTTTTCCAGTTGTCGAGAGAAGGGACAGGCCACACATCTTTGTCAAATAAGCGCATGGTGTGTGTGCTGTGCAGCTAGCAGGGCGGACTTGGTGTCTGTGGTTCAGGATGAGGTGGACTTAAGCTAGCCCTCCAGAACACTGGTTGTTATTGTTGGGTACCGTCCACTCCAGCCCGAGTCACTGTGTTAGCCTTTCCCAAGTCTGTGCTTCTGTTGGTCTGAACTAAAAGCCACGTGTGTCCTCATCCGGTCACCTCGGCCACTGGGTGGCTTGTCTTCTTCCCGCTAAAGGACCGGCTTCCTGGTTTGAAAATACAGCAGTGCCCACGTATGTGCATGAGAACTTAGACAGATGTTGATGAGCGGAGCTCGTGTGTTCAAAGTGCCATGAAATCTCTAATTGGGGTGGAAATGTTTTGTTTTTCTTAGCCCCCATACAATGAAATGCTTATTCTACATTCTGTTTCTCAAGGCCTCCTCTCCGCCTCCCCCCTGCACTCTGCCCTGCTCCCCACTAGTCCTCCTGGGACTGGCAGCCTGTCTGTCCTGTTCTTTCTCTTCCCCATTTGCACTGGTGATGGCTGCTATGTGTGTGAAGCTAGGGCTCCCCTCTCCGGCTCATTCTTGCTGACACCTAGCTCTTGCCTTGTCCTGGGGATTGCAGCCCCCTTTCCTCTGATGCTGGGTACCTACCTCCATCACCCACTTCACCTGCTTCCCTTAGACGAGGGGAGAGGCCCTGTCTCCCAGTTCTCTGGAAATCCCATATGCTGGTACAAGGTGCTTCAAAACATCCATGGAAAAAGTTCCATGGTCTTTTCATTCCAGTTTTTCCAGGAACATTGGAAGTCCCTCATATTTTCTGGACTACTTGGTGAGCAGAAGCAGGCGTGACATGGTTTGATGTCTTGTGATAACTCAGAGCTTGGAGAGAGCTGTGAAGGATATCTGCGTTCCTGGCAGAGCCACACTCAAACACCCCAAATGTCTCTGCTTCCCTGCACCCTCACTACTTGTCCTATTCACGCTCTCCCCACCCCATCCCCAGGTTATTCTGAGATGCCATTGACTTACAGTGGGCAGGATATCAGATTGATCCACGGCACTGAGCCTACAGCATAGTTTGGTGTGCTGCTTAAAACCAGACCTGCTTGTTGAACTTTGTCTTTTTAGGAATACGCCGTCATTCTTAGAGGGAATGACATTTGGGAGAGTCTTGCTTATGTCCTTCCAGAAAGCCAGTTCTGGTACAACCAGAACTTTGTCTCGAGAGTTTTTTTGTGTGTGTTGAAAATTCCCCATCAACTGGAGTGCTCATTTCCGTGGGGGTGCGAGTGGCAGGCACAGTTCCTCTGGGACCGCCCCCCCTCCGCCTCCAGACCCCCATCGCTCCCCTTTGAGGAAGTGCTCTGTGGCTGTGGTTGACTGTTTCCGGCTTGTGGCCAGCTTCTTTTGTGTGTATAAGTCTCTATAGCCCTGTCATGCACAGAACCTTCAGGAACAGTGAACAGATAGATGGTTTCTGCTGTGGATAGCGGCATCAAGGATATGGAGGTACCTGCTGACCAGGGGTGCCCAGAGCCTGGGCAGCTGCTGGACCGTGGCATGGCCCTGTGCGAGGCTGGATGCTGTGAGAGCCCTTGGCAGGGTTGCACATAAGCTGGGGTTCTGTTCATGGGGTTCAGGCCTTCTGTGATCATAACGTCATCCACTCCTGGGGGGCTGCTCTTCACACCTCGGACCCCAGGAGGGGCCTGTGGAGGGCGGCTGCTGAGAGCATGCAGAGGGGTGAGCCGACCGCCGGCTGCCTTCCCGGAGAGACTGAGGCCAGGGGCACATGAGGGGAGACACCACTGCTCACGCCAACCTGCAGAGCTATGTCCAAGGGTGTCCTGGAGAGACCTGTTGGCAGAAGGAAGGGCTGCTTCTCCTGGTGAGCCAGGCTGAGGGTATCTACCTCGACACAGACTAGAAGGGCACTTCAGGAGTTGATGCTTTCGTTCTGTAGAGGGAGTGTGGTGGGCTGGGCAGAACGGCTGGACATGACCAGGGATAACCAATGACGTATCTCCCGGTTTCCTGAGGCAGTCTCCCTGTCCTGGTGACATGGCTTCCTTGGTGTCTTGTCATTGTGACACCACTCTGTTGGGCGTCTTCCTGTAATTTTTATTTATTTTTTATTGCTCATTAGTAGAAATATGAGGGACTTCCAAAAGTTCACAGGAAAATGGAATGGAAACCTAAAATTGCTCCATGAACATCTTGAAGCTCCCTCATATTTTTGTTCTGACGGATAAACTAACCCCTTACTTCTGAATTAAACCCACATTAATCAGGAATTAGCACCCTGCCTACATGTATTGTCAGAGTCTATTTGTAATGGTGTGGTGCTGTGGCTTAATGTGCTAGACTGCCAAACCATTTGAACTGCAAGGTCGGTGGTTCAAGCTCACCAGCTGCTCCTTGGAAACCCTATACAGGGTCGCTATGAGTTGGAACCAACTCGACGGCACTTAACAACAACAAGGCTTTAGGAGTCCTGGTGTGGTGCTGTGGGCTACTTGAGCCCGACTGCAAAGTCGTTTGAACTGCAAGGTCGGTGGTTCAAACTCAACAGCTGCTCCTTGGAAACTCTATACAGGGTCGCTGTGGGTCGGAACCAACTCTACAGCATTGGACAACAACAACAGCAAAGCTTTTATTGCCTTTGTGTTAATGAATGGGTTTGGTTGGCAGCTTCTTTTCTTGTAATGCTCCTGTATTTTGATATCAAAGTAGTACTGCTCATGAGAAACGTTCTTCCTGGAAGACGTTGTGTTAAGATCTGAATTCCTTCTTAACACTTGTGTTCTTTCTTTAAAAACTCGTAATTTTCTTTAAAAGTAATGGGGCTATTCAGATTTTTTATTTCTCCTTATGTCACTTTTGGTAGGTTACACGTTTCTCACTTGTTTCTGTACAATAAGTACTGAACTGTGAACCACAAGGTCGGCGGTTTGAGCCCATCCAACCGCTCATGGGAGAAAGAGGAGGCTTTCTGCTCCCTCAAAGATTTAAAGCCCTCTGGAAACCTATGTTGTTGTTGTTGTTGTTATGTGCTGTGGAGTCGGTTCCGACTCATAGAGACCCTGTACAGGGTTTCTGAGGCTGTAAATCTTGACAGGAGCAGAAAGCCTCATCTTTCTCCATGGAACAGCTGGTAATTTCGAACTGCTGACCTTGAGGTTCGCAGCCCAGATTTGTAACCACTACGCAGGGTCTCTATGAGCCAGAACCACCTCGAAGGTACTTAACAACAACAACAGCTCCTCTGTATTGGCACAGACGTCTTTGTAAGACCTCTTGTGTATTGTTCTAGCATCTGCAGGGCCTGTTTCTCAGTTTTAGTGACATGTTGGGCCCGAGAACTTACTCTCCTGTAGAGCTGTCTTGTAGACTGAAGGATGTTTGTCAGCATCGTCTATCTCTCCCCATGAATGTCTCCGATGACTGCCTGATTCTCTTGGAAGGTAAAATGGCCCTGGTTGTTGTTGTTGTTGTTGTTAAGTGCCAGTGAATTTGCTCCAACTCATAGCTACTCTATATAGGGTTTCCAAGGAGCAGCTGATGGGTTTGAACCGCTGATGTTGCAGTGAGCAGTCCAGTGCTTACCCTAAGGCTCCACACCAGGACTCCTGCCCTGGTGGTTGTTGTTGTTAGGTGCCATTGAGTTGGTACCGGCTGAAGACCTTATGCACAACAGAGGAAACACTGCCTGGTCCTGGGCCAACCTCACAGTCATTGCTCCACCTGAGCCCATTGATGCTGCCCTTGTGCCTGTCCATCCTGCTGGGGTCTTCCTCTGTTTCTCTGACCCTCCATCTTACCAAACATGATATCCTTCTCCAGTGACTTGTCCCCTCCTGACAATGTGTCTGAAGTATGAGAGACGAAGTTTGGCCATCTTGGCCTCCAAGGAGCACTCTGGCTGCACTTCTTCCAAAATGGATCTATTGGTTCTTTTGGCAGTCCATGGTGCTTTCAGTATTCTCCTCCAACATCACAACTCAAATACCGTCTTGTGGTGGAGAGCCACTAATTTGGAGCATTCCCCCATTTAGTTCTTGGAAAAAAAGACGCTCTATCTTTTTTATCATTCTCATTAGAGACCTTCACATCTAACTGGTGCTCCTTTAAGGACCCACTTTGGGGTTTATACCTGTTTTCTGCACTTATCATATTACTCACACCTTTTCTTGTCCTTACGTTTGTTTCATCTGCTTGATCTGTCTTTGTCTGAGTGGGGTGTGCTGATGCCTCCCACTTTGATTGTAGTGGTCTTTCATTTTGGACCAAGTTTCACCTTACATAATTTGAGGAGCTGTTACCAGTTGCATATCCCCATGGGGTTGTTAAAGGTTTCTGTGTGTGAAGTATTCCTTTTTATCTTAAGAAAAGATTTGTGGTTGTTTGTTTTGTTTTGTTTTTGTCTTAAAGCTGTGGTTCTCAACCTTGAATGAACAGTGGGATCAGCTAGGGAAAGATCGGGGGCCTAGCTCCCCCTTGCAAATTCTCTTTGATTTACTGTGAAGTGTGGCCTGAACATTAGGGATTTGGGGAAAACTTGTAGGTAATGAGAATGGGTGTCTTTATGAACTTGTCCTTTTTTTTCATGTTGATATTGCTACACAAAACTTCCTTTGGCTACAGTTGTATGATACACATTTTCTCCATGTTTGTTTTTATCCCTTCCCCAGCCTTGTGTTTCAGACATGTTCTTGTAAACTGCCTATGAGTTTAGTTTTTGTCTCTTTCTTTCTCTATCCAATCTCGAAATCTTTGTTTTCATTGCCAGTCTTTAGTTTGTTTATGTTCCATATAATTCATATATATATATATATTTGACATCTATGATTTTACTGCGTGATTCCTGTTTGCTCAATCTGTGTTAGCATTGTTTAATCTAATTTAATGATTGTTTTTCTACAAAGTGAATGTGCATTATAGACACGCACATTTAAAGCCCTTTCATCGTTCATTATATTGTTAGATTAGTTCAGACTTCCACCTGAGCTCGCTTGTCTTCTTTCTGAAGGAAAGAGAAGTGTCCTGGTGATAAATCATCTGCTTTTGTCTTAGCATGTTTTTATTTCACTTAACATTTGGAAGACTAGTAATGCGGGGTATGGAATTCAAGTTTAACAGCTATATTTTCTCAGCACTCTACAGCTGTTTTCTGTACTTTGAAAGATATCATGTCATTGTTTTCTGATTTATGTTGTTTGTTTTGAGATATCATCAGTTTCCATTTTTTGAGTTTCTAATTCATTGCTTAAATTGTTAACATTTTATCTTCTTAAACATAGAAGTGGTAGTTCTTTTGATGTGTCCCAAACCACAATGGAATCTTAAATTGCATCCAGCGTTTCTGTTCCTAGAATACCACTGGAATCTCCACTTTGAAGCTGTTGTTTAGACATCACTGGGTAGAGCACGTTCATAGTCTTTCTCCAATAACCCCATTATCTGGTTCCTCTGAGGATCCTTTTCTACTGTCTGTTCTTTCTGTTGGTCTTTGCTCTCATATCGTCTTTCCATATGTCTGGTTGTGTTTATGTACTTAATTTGCACAATCTGTTGAAGTGATCTGAGGCTTCAGAAGATTTCTTCTCCCAGAGTAGATAGACGGCTGTTTCTACCAGATGCCTGGGGCACCAGCAATCAGTCATTACAGTCAATTTAATTTCAGGAGTCGGAGTTGCCACTAGCTGAGCTGCTGTTCCTATGAGGATCTGTCACCTTTATTCTTAGGTTCCAATCCAGATGGAAAGTGTGCACTAAGTGTGCTTTTCTTCCTCTCTGCAGCCTCTAGACTTCCATCCCTGAACCTGGTAACCCAGACACTACCGGGACTGCTGAAAATCTGGTTAGATGGCTGGAGGGCTACGCAGTTTCCTCTTGGGGGAGGCAGCCCCAGACGTCAGCCTTCCCTTCCTGCTCTTCAAAAGAATGTTTTTATACCATTTTTCCCTTCGATTTTCTTGTTGTCTTCTGTGGTAGGACTGGACCAAGGTACCTTTCACACTTCTATCATACATGTGTGGTTTTTGCAGTCCTGTTTTGATGTTCAGAGTATATCTTGTGAAACACCAATTGCTTCCTTCTTGCATTAGGGGAATGGAAGAGTAGTATGAGATGGTTAGCAATGTATGTGGGCAAACTAGTGAGTCTGAAGCTAAGTTCATAACTGGGGTCATCAGGAAGTGGTCACCTCAAGGTTTGCTTTGTTGCTCATTGACTGATCCTTAGCCCATGTCGGGATTTTGGAGTTTTCACGGTGAGTTTATGTGAGAAGAGCTACTTATGTTGAGGGGTATGTGGAAGTGTCCAGCTTCTTCTCTTTTCGTCATGTCCATACCATGGGGATTCTTCGTCTCGGGAGACTGACTGGTGGTGTACCTGCCCTCCGGACAAATGTCACATTAGTGTGACCAGTGGTTTGGGTCACTCTGTTTCCAGGTACTCTTGGCTGGGTGAACATTAGTAAGTTGGCTATGTCTGAAGTCTGAAGGGACCTCAGGTTGGCCCAGGATCAGACATTGTTTCGTTCTGCTGTGCATGGGGTCGCTATGAGTTGGTTCCAACTCGATGGCACCTGACAACAACCGCAACAATTTCCCCATAGAAATAGATTTTTTTTTTTTTCCCCAGAGTATCTATTTCCCCATAAGGAGCTCTGGTAGCTTAGTGGTTACTAATCGGTCTGCTAACCTCAAGTTCAGCAGTTCAAAACTACCAGCTGTTCTGTGGAAGAAAGATGAGGTTGTCTGCTCCCGTAAAGATTTGCAGCCTCAGAAACCCCATATGTAGCACAATTCATTTATTCAAGCATCCATTCATCCACTGACCCATTCATCCATCCATGCATCTGTCCCTCCAGCCTACCTTTCCCCTTCTCTCCCTCCATTCACACCTCCACCTCTCCACTCATTGTTCCCTCCTTCCTTCCATCCACCCATCTCTCCATCCACACATCCACCTCTCCATTCATCATTTCCTGCATCCATCCATCTCTCCATCCACCTCTC
>NW_006408614.1:11338678-11341141 GCF_000296735.1 Chrysochloris asiatica | reverse complement strand
TTGTTCCCTCCTTCCCTCCATCCACCCATCTCTCCATCCACACCTCCACCTCTCCATTCATCATTCCCTCCTTCCTTCCATCCACCCATCTCTCCGTCCACCTCTCCATTCATTGTTCCCTCCTTCCCTCCATCCACCCATCTCTCCATCCACACATCCACCTCTCCATTCATCATTTCCTGCATCCATCCATCTCTCCGTCCACCTCTCCAGTCATCATTCCCTCCCTCCCTCCATCCGCCCATCTCTCCATCCACACCTCCACCTCTCCATTCATTATTCCCTCCCTCCTTCCATCCACCCCTCCACCCTTTCATTCATCCTCTCCTCCCTCCAGACACCTACCCCTCCCTCCTTCCATCTATCTGCCCCTCCACTCCTCCTGCCACCCTTCCAGGTCCTATGGTGGCTGAACTGGCCATTGTTGGAGAGTTACAAATACCAAAATTAACGAGACTTTGTTTCCTTAGAGCTCTCAGCTCAGGCAGAAAAGCCAAAGTGCCCGGAGCTCCTAGTGTGCCCGGCACCTTCGAGGCCATCAACAGACTCTGGTCATGGCTGCTGAGTCCAAGAGGAGCCACAGAATTGGGCCCAGGTGAAGGCCATGTCTGCTGAGAGTATCCAGAACCAGGCTTGGTTCAGTTGGGTTCTCTTGTTGGCAGTCTGACAATGCTTAGTTTTTCCATCCGAACATGTGTTACTCTTCTGAGTATATTTTCCCAGCAAAGGGAATTTATAAAAAGCAATCCTAATTTTCTCCTTAGTTAAAACTACTTAAAAAGAAAGGAAAGGAAAAGGGAAAAGAAACCCACACACAAATCCAAACCACTCCAGACGTAAATGCTGGAATTTGTTTTGTAATTTGTTTCTCTGTTGCCTTAAAAGTGAAGAACCCTCCTCAGAACTCCCAGCAAACTCGCCTGCCCTCTGCAGTCTCCATCTCCAGCAAGCCTCTTTGTGGCTCTGAGGAAGTCTGTTTTCAGACTCTTCCCAAGCAGCTGGGGCACACTTGAGACGCTCAGCACGAACTCCAAGTGATGCCTTTGACTGTGCAAACCAGCTGCTGTTTGCATTCGCATAAAAGACAAGCCTCATCTTTGCATTAATAGAGAGCCTTTGCAAAAAGGATTTGCATAAAACGGTTTCTTCTCTTCCCAGAGCTGGTTACTTTTAACTGATTTCCAAGGATAGCAAATGGTAAGCAATCTTGCTGATTCTTTGTCACAAAGCAGCGCTTTTGCACAAGGACCCCTGATTTCTAAGTGGGGGGAGAGGCATGCAAATGAGATGTCAAGCCTGTCTCCAGAAGGACAGCTCTGTTCACCGCCCTGTTGCTGACTGCCGCTGCCTCCGTATCTCTCTGCTGGTCACTGTTGCCATGGGACTCAGCTCAGCAGAGCCCCCCACAACACGCCATATCTCTGGGCGCGCCTCGTGTCACCAGAAGCCGATGGGTGACCCGCTGGACCTGCTTAACCTGGGTCACGTAAGCATAAAGGTGAAGGAATGAGAATCCAGCCCCCACTCACAGGGTTTCCGGGCCTATAAACCTGTATGGGAGCAGAGAGCTTCATCTTTCTCCCACAGAGTGGCTGGTGGGTTTGAACTGCTGACCTCGGGGTTAGCAGTCCAGTGCTTATCCTCCAGCACCAGCAGGCTCCAATTAGAAGTTGTCATTGTTCTTAAATGCTGTCCAGTCGCTTCCCATTCATAGTGATCATGGATAGGGTTTCCGAGGTAACCTTGTGGTTAGCAGTCCACAGCTGAACCTACACCAGGATATATCCTGTATGCATATACATATACATATAAATTGTCACTGCTGTTAAGTGCCATTGAGTTCGTTCCGACTCATAGCGACCCTGTATAAGGTTTCCGAGGAGTGGCTGGTGGGTTTGAACTGCGGACCTTGAGGTTCAAACCAACCTTGAGGTCTAGTGCTGTCTTATTATGCCACACCAGGGCCTCTACCTCTCTCTCTCTCTGCATATATATATGTATGTATTGTGGTGGTTGTTGGTGAGTGGTGTCAGCTAGGTTCCCTCTCACTGTGACCTTAGATAGGTTTGAACCACCGTCCTCATGGTTAGTAGTCCATTCCTTACTCCACAATGCCACTATTAGAAGTTGCTGTGATGTGCTGTTGAATCCATTCTGACTCACACGACCCTGATCAGGGTTTCCCTGGAGCAGCTGGGGTTTGAACTGCTGACCTTGTGGTTTGCAGAATTGTTGTTGTTGTTAGGTGCCATCGAGTTGGTACCAACTTATAGAGACTTTATGTACAGCAGAACAAAACACTGCCCAGTCCTGGGCCAACCTCACTACGTTATCATGCTTGAGTCCATCGATTCTGCCACTTGGACAATCCATCTCATTGGGGGTCTTCCTCTTTTTCTCTGACCCTCCACCTTACCAAACATGATATCCTTCTCCAGTGACTGGTCCCTCCTGACAATATGT
>NW_006408614.1:11317720-11338553 GCF_000296735.1 Chrysochloris asiatica | reverse complement strand
AACTCAAAAGCATCAATTCTTCTACGGTCTTCCTTATTCACTGTTTGTTGCAGAACTAGAGCTCCCCAAATTCACTTAATAAGCCCTTCATAACTACTAATTGTGCACAACCAGACTGGCTCTGCATTTCCTATGTGTCCAATGAAGGGAGACGCTTACTCATTTTTAGGATTGACTTTGTTCTCAGAGGAAGCCTTTGTTCTCAGAGGAAGCCTATCTAGTTTTGGGATGGGGGCTTTTTGTATTTTGACTGCTGGTAGCATAGTGGTTACGAATCGGGCTGGGAACCTCAAGGTCAGCAGTTCGAAACCACTAGCTGTTCCGCAGGAGAATGATGAGGAGTTCTGCTCCCGTAAAGATTTACAGCCTCAGAAACCCTGTACAGGGTCGCTATGAGTCGGAACTGACTCCACGGCACATAGCCACCACCATCATCTTGTATTTAGAAAAATAAATGTTATGTCATGACCTAGAGTGCCCTCCCTGGTGATGAACAGTATTACACCTAATGAAAACAGTCTCAGCCTTGTATGATGACACTGTTGTGTGGGACACTTTGTATTGTGAATGGAGTGAATCATACACTTTGCTCCACCCCAGTGAGTGCAGACCCCCTGCATGTCACAGCAGGGACCCACTTTCTCCCTCTGGTTGTGAGTTCCATTCCATCCTCCTTCCCAGCCCTTCTGAACTTTGCCCTTAGGTAAACGTGAAACAGTTTGGGTGACTTCGTTGGTATCCAGTGTTTCTTCATTGTCACTGACGTGCTGATCTGACTTTGCATGCCTGAGAGCTTCTAGCATGGAACTATTTGACTTTGGGCCTGTTTTCCTCATTTCTGAAATAAACCTTTAGCTGTTTTTGCAGTGTGAGATCGACACTCTCGGGCTGTGTCTGTCTGAAAATTCCTTTCCCAAACCCTGGTTGCTTGAATGATTACTTAGCTGGGGATCGAACCCTCAGGGCCCATGTTTGCCAGCAGTTGAAGACGTTTTGGGATCTTCTGGGTTGTTTCTTACCGTCAAGGGTTTGAGTCCCAATCATTGCTGTTTTTGGCTTTTCTTTCTTAGTGCCTTTAAGACAACCCCCCCCCCACACACACACACACATAGTGTTCTGACATTCTCATGTGGTTGTACATGTGTCCTTTTATTTTTCTTGTCACTTAGCGACCTGTTTAAATCCAAGGATCCTTATTCCACTGGAAGATCCTCATCTCTTGTGTCTGAGTAACAGCTTCCTGCGTTACCTCTGTTGTTTACCCCGGGTATTACTGTTAGATTCAGTCCCACTCTCAGGAGGGGGACAGTTCCTGCAGAAAGACTTCATGCTCAGGCAAGTCGAGAGTCGGCGAAAAAGCAGAAGACCCTCAACGAAATGGGTTGATGCAGTGGCTGCAGCAGTGGACGTGAACATAGGGTTGTCGGGGTGGCACTGGGCACACAGGGCCACTCGGAGCCCTGACCATCTCCATTGCAACACAAACAATATGTCGACGCCTCTGCCCCTTCTCTCCCCGTTATCCTTTAGTCTTGTTTTCTGGTTACTTATTTATATCTATTAACCAGGGTTTGGTTTATGTATTCTGTGTTTAGCTGTTTTCTATAGCTGCATTTTTTAATTCTAGAAAATGGTTATTTTTCTTAATCCCTTCTCTTATTCCAGGCCTTCTAGCTTTTAGTTTAGCTTTTCCACTTCATTTTCTACTTTTTGAAAGCATGCATGTTTTATATTTGTTTCCATATTGTTTTGTTATTTCCATATTGGATTGTTTTTCTCAGTCTGTTTTGCTGAATCTTGCGTGGTCAACTGTTGCCAGGTGTCATTTGTTAGTTTTAATTTGGGGGGTAAGCTTGTCTTCGGCAGCCTTTATGTCTTCACTCTGTCCTCCCCCCTCCTTCCCCGGTTGCTCTCCTGGACTCTGGGTTGTTGCGGTTCACGGGGCCCCAGTGTTTTCCATCTTCTGGACTCATTTTGATCTTAATTTCTAAACCTGGGATTCCACCAGCTGCTCACGTCACGGTTCTCAGAGGCTGCTCCCATATAGGCCTGAGCTTCGGGTTTCAGTCTGTCACAGACGAAACTCCTCATTTATAACACGCTCAGGTTCCAAAGACCTGGTCATTACGTGAAATGTAATTCTGTGTGAAAATGCAGGCTTTTTTTTTTTCTTTCTTTCTGTTTTCAGACTCTTCCAAGCAACCCTCTTTGCTGCTTCTCTGCCTGGTGGGTGGCACTTCCAAATTCCCTTTCCGTAGTCTCAGGAGCCTTTGAGAGCTTTGTTCCCACCCGAGGGTCTCAGTTCCAGCTCTGTCATTGGGGAGCTCAAGGCCCCCTCTCCTGCCTACCTGCACCTTCAGTCTCCTCGGGTCCCTGGGACACTGTAAACCCGAGACAGGTGCTTAGCGTGCCCCCTCTTCTCTTCCCCCTTTAAGTGGGGTCTTCTCGGTCTCTCTTTTGATATCCACTCTGGGTGGGCTGGCATTCTACATTCTAATCATCATTTCTGTATCCTTGCAGTGGGAGGTGTGAGGTCCTTGCTGATTCAATTCAGTAGGTTTCAGGAGCTGAAAATTCCGATTGACTGTTTCCTGCTTGTCTCAGTTCACAAGGGCTGCTGCACCACAAATACCACAAGAAGGTAACTACTTACCAACCAGATATCTAGTCACTGACAAGGCTAGAAGCCCAAATTCAGAGAGCTGGCTCTCTGTGGGCTCTGGGGAAAGGTCTCTGCCTCCTCTCAGCATCTGCTGTTGTTGTTGTCAGGTGCCATTGAGTCGGTACCGACTCATAGTGACCTTATGCACAGCAGAACGAAACACTGCCCAATCCTGGGCCAACCTCACTATTGTTGCCACGCTTGAGCGCATTGATGCTGCCACTTGGCTAATCCATCTCACTGGGGGTCTTCCTCTTTTTCTCTGACCCTCTCTCCACCTTACCAAACATGTATCCTTCTCCAGTGACTGGTCCTTCCAGACAATATGGCTGAAGTATGAGAGACGAAGTTTGGCCATTTTTGCCTCCAAGGAGCACTCTGGCTGCACTTCCTCCAACACAGATCTGTTGGTTCTTTTGGCAGCCTATGGCACTTTCAGTATTCTCCTCCCACACAATCAGCATCTGTAGGCATGCACATTGGGCATCACTCTTCCCCTGGGTCCATCATGGTGCAGGGACTCCGGGTCCATAGCACAACACACTCCACTCCCAGCTCCTTTAGCTTGGTGGTACAGGCCCCTCCCCTAAGATCAATGAGCTGCATGCCACACCACACCCTTGGCAATCTCCCATAAACCATCTCACAGTGGTGATGGGATCAAGGGTGGGGATCCCACCCTTAATCTTCTTATTGGTTCATGATGTCGAATCACCTCCCAGGAGATAGCTACATCTCAGCTGCCATCCTGACCCAGCCTCGTTGACCCTTGAACTCTCTCAGGTGTTCAGTTCTGTACTTTAGACATCTGCAAGCTCTGTGTTCCCTAAGTATGAAGCTGACTTTGCTCCAGGGTCCCTGCAGATTCCGGAGAGCAATGAGAGGGTGACAGGCTCAGCCACTGTTGCTTTTCAGTTCCTCTGTTCTTGTGGTTGAACTAAAAAGCTCCCCTTCTTTCTAACCATCTGTGGATTTTTAGTGTCAGATCAGTCGTAATTCCATAGACAACCAAAACATGCACATTTTAACCCCAGCTCGCTTTTCAATCTTTGAGCCATCGGACACACTCTGTCTAAAGAGGTGAAACCCCAAAGAGCTTTCTTTCTTTCTATTTTACATTATTTTGTCTGTGATCTCTACCGAGTTCCCTGGCTCACGAATCTATGCATCATGAGCAAACCAGCGATGCAAGCTCTGTTATCTGAGCTGCAGATGGAATAATATGAATGACTCAGTCTTAGGACTCTAAGGACCTATGGGAATTTGACGGCCCATCATGGATTCCGTGTAATCCCAAAAGCGGGAGAAGATCGCAATGGAGACTCAAGTTGGAATCCTTCTCTGCTTGGTGCACTGCCCAGCGAGCAGGGTGTGGCCAGGAAGGGTCTCAGTTGCCTTGAGGTTGATGGCTGCTGGCAGGGAAGGGTCTTGGTGGTGAGGGTCTGTGTGTGCATGCCTAAAGGGGTGAGAGAGAAATGGTGTCCCACCTGCTTTTCCAAATTCAAGACAAACTCCATTTCAAACAGTTCAAAGAACTGTCATAATTCTTTCTAAACGTGTTTGAGCGTGCTGGTGATTTGGGGCTCGCCTGCTGCTGGCTGGGTTAGTGCGGAGGTGGACTGTGGAGGGGCAGGAGTGGACTCTCCTGTGAGGCGTGCTCCGTGCATCCTGGTTGTTTTGCCCTTTCTGCTAACACCTGAGGAATACTGGTTTGATGGGCCACCTGCTGATGGTGTTGAAGTCGGAGGTTTTCTGTAGCCTCTGGGAGTACAAACTCTCGGCTGGACATTGGGCCAGGTGGTCCAGTGTGGTCCCTCAGCCCTGCCAGCTGGAGGCACTGTACCATCCAGTTATAGATGTGAATGGTCAGGGTGTGTGTGAGAGCTCCAGGGGCCTCTGAAGCTCACAGCCAGAACCTGGACCTCACCGCCGGCCCAGGCACCAAATCCACCTCCTATCAGTGACATTCAGCATAGTTCACATGTGTTAGTAACTCCATCCTTAGAAGACTGAAATCGAACACTACCCACCCACTCCTCAGGCCCCAAAGACCTGGTCATTATGTGCAAAGTGGTGTTATGCGAAAATAGTGTCATTTTGTTTTACAGTTCTCAGACCATCTGTTTGCCTGATTTTTGAAACTTAGAAAAGGATCCCAGAACTTGTTCTTGCCCTCCGGGCTTGACTCGAGACTTCCTGAGGGGTCACGGGGAGCCTGGCAGAACAGCAACCCCACCGACGAAGACTCCAGCCAATATTGGCGCATATTGGGATGCCAAGAAACACACGCATTTTGTCCAAACCCTCTCTCTCCTCCCTTCCCGGCCCACAGAGATTCCGAGATGCAGGACCTCAGACCCCAAGTAGGAGGAGTGGTGGAGCGTGGGGTGGCGGGGGAGGGGGCACACAGCCCAGCTCGTCAGCATGTTACCTCCGTGCCTCTGTTAATGCACAGAAAAGTCAGATAATAGATCTTTAGCTATTGTCCTTACTGGGAAATATTAGCTACCTAGATTGCCAGTTAGTGAGAGGAAGTGTACAGTCTCATCCCAGTGTGACTATGGAAAGTCTTCGGGTGTGAAGATGATTAGAAAAGGAAGAATGATAAGATAAGAGAGAAAGGAAACAAAGTAACCCTGTTGACTGACAGCACACAGACTCATCTTTCTCCCGTGGAACGGCTGGTGGGTTTGAACCGCCATCCTTTTATTTAATGGCCACGTACGTTAGTCACGTGACCACCAGCGCTTCTGAGGACTAATAATCAAACCCCACTGCCCTGGAGTCGAGTCTGCCTCACAGCGGCCCAGTAGGACAGAGAAGATCTGCTCCTTCAGGATTCTGAGACTGCCTCATCTTTCCCCTGAGCTTTGAACCACCAACCCCGTGGAGAAGTTGTGGCCTGTAGGGTTTGAGCGCGCTGTTTGTGACAAACCAGCAGTGTGACTTCTGCGGGTGGGTCAGCAGCTTCTCAGAGGACCCGGGGGCGTGCCTGCGTTGGAGGAAGAGACAGGCTGCGGTCTTGTTGAATTACCTGCCTGTCACAAGCACATGGCTATACTTTTGCACAGTTAGCAGCTTTGTGCAGTGGGAGCGTGCACACTGTCACCGGACAGACGCGGACACGTGAGGACGTGCTGCCCTGGCCAAGGCCTGGGGGAGGAGAAGCCCTTACCCAAGTCCACAGAGATGTGTCCACCGTGGAATCTGGGGACATGACTTGTGTATCACCTTCCCTACCTCTTTTTTTAAATAAAATTGTGTTTAAAATTTTATTTTAAATAGAAATAATTTTTTTTAAATATGTTATTGTTAGGTGCTGTCACGTTGGTTCCAACCATGAGAGATGCAGATGCACCTGGTCCCGTTTTAATGTTTGAGCCATTGCTGCTGCCACCGCGCCAGCCCACTTCGTTGGGGGTCTTCTTGTTCGCTGGCCGTTCACTTTATCTGCGTCCTGCTCATGGTCCCTCTAGCTGGGGATGTAGATGCTGCTCCATAGTCACCACGCAGACCTGGAGCGCAGACAGGTCCTCTGTTACCCCAGGGTTCTCAGCGCCCACTGAGACACATTTGTCCAACAAGTGACCGTAGATGGTGGTACCATGCTCACCATGGCTGCGGGAAATGGGGAGGAACCCATGCCCACGTAGTCCCCGGATCTAGGAGACTGTGGATGCTGCAAGTATCTTACCAAAGAGCACCCCCCAGATAGTGTTTCAGGACAAAGAAGGAGCCCAGATGGTGTCGGGACCCCCCAGCCAGCCACAGCAGGCTGGTTTCTAAGCCTCTCTTGTGGTTGGGGTGAAGGCTGATGGAGCAATTGGCTTTCCATCCAACAGTTCAGCCCCATTTTCTATTGGGACCTTGATAGTTGTCCACACAACATCACACCCTGCGCTGGGGTTCCTGTCTCCATGCCCCTTACTGCTTCGGAGCCTGATGCCTGGACCCTGGTGTGGCCCTGTAGGATCAGCGCTGGACTGTGAGCTACAAGGTTGGCAGTTCGATTCTACCAACGGCTCCTCAGAAACCTTATTCAGGGTCGCTATGAGTCGGAACCGACTCAACGGCATTTAACAACATCGTTTGGCTGACAGATGAGCTATGGAGGTGAGTTCAGTTCCAGGCTCAAAGGGCCACAGTCTCGGGGTTCCACCATCTCTGACCGACCTTGAGTTCATTTTCCCCAGTTCTTGCTGGCACAGGGCTTCTGGGTGGAGTGTGTATTATCTAATCTTTTTAACTCCATTAGCAGCTCAACTACAGATTGATAAATATTTCAGAAGGTCAGAGCCCCACCCAAGACGGGTGGGTCCTGGGATCTCTGGGCTTGGTAGTGATAAAGACTGCTGTTGGCGGATCCTTCGTGGGGTCGGCATTAACCCGAAGAATTCCGCAGTCTGGTGTTGATTCTAGCTCATAGTGTGACCCCATATGGTGCTTCTGAGTCTATGAATCTTTTTTTTTTTTTTTTCCCTGTGTTTTTTGATGTTTTCACTGTGAACTGAGCGATAGCTTACATGGGAAAACATCAGTTTTACACTCAGCTTTTCATT
Organism: Chrysochloris asiatica; assembly: GCF_000296735.1. NCBI lineage: Eukaryota > Metazoa > Chordata > Mammalia > Afrosoricida > Chrysochloridae > Chrysochloris > Chrysochloris asiatica. Next base: position 11,331,332 of record NW_006408614.1, on the reverse strand, counting down.
GCAGTGATTACAGTTCCCTCTGTGCATCATCATTCTACCGTATTTGCTTCTATTCTCTCTGGTTTTGTTGTTGTCTACAACACATTTTGGGGGACAGAGTTCAACCTCTAGTAGGTCTGGGGATCCCGGGAGCTGGCATCCATCCTGGTCTAGGCCTCACAGCTCACGTGTCCCTACCAACTTTTCCAGTCGGCCGCTGAGTGTGGTTAATTGTTACGAGCGACCGAGTCATTTCTCACGAGCAGTTTCTTGTCACCTAACCACAGACACTGGTACGGTGCATTTGTTACTCAGCACCGTGGACAGTGGTTTGGCAGATAGTCGGTCTGTCCAGTGGTTTTAGCAGATGACTCATGTTCCTGGAAAAGTCTAGAACCAGCATCCTCTGGCACAGGGCAGAGCAGGTGGGGCTCTGCCTCTCTTTCTGGACACATGCTCTCAGTGCCCATGGCCTCGACCCCGATGGGGTAGTCCCAAAGTTCCACAGGGCACCGGGCTGGGTTGTTGTTTTTTTAGCTTTGTGTTGTGAGCAGATCCATTCTCCATTCAACAATTCATACACTTTTTGTTTGATTTCATTGATTGCAGTCTCCACAGTGTGACATCATTCTCCTGCTTCCTCCCTGTGTTTCTGGTTCCATTCCTCCTCCCTAATCCTGAATTTTGCCCTCACGTAAGTGCTGCCCTTTCGATTTCCAATGATTGGCTGTTCTCAGAAGCTCATACCTCTCTGGTGCTATTGTCTTCTCACTGACCTATCTGCTGTCTGGTTGGAATCCCCGTGTGGTGGTGTAGGATAAGCTCTGGTTCGAACCTACCAGTCTCTCCTTGGAAACCCTATACAGGGTCACTATGAGTCAGAACTGACTCAACGACTCTTAACAATTGTTTGGTTGAAAGTTGAGCTATGGCGTGAATTCAGTTCCAGACCTCAAAGGGGGACTAAGGGCCACAGTCTCAGGGGTTCGCTAGTCTCTAACCAGTAAGCCTGGCCTTTTTTGTGTGTGATTGTGAGTTTTTGTCAGTATTAAAACTGGACAATTGTAATGTTTTTAAAATAACATCAGAACTAGTTCTTGATGACTGCAGATGGGTAAGGCTATTTGGTTGTACTCTTCAAAACCACATTGTGATTTTCCTGGTTGTAGTCTTCACCAGTAAGGAATGACTTAAAGGAAACTGCTGTCAAACCAGTAAGACTGCATTTATGCGTCCATCATTTTCAGGATTGTTGGTAACCTGAGCATATTTCCCCCAGACAATCTTGCCTCCTTGTCTCACCAGGCCCAACTCGCTCATGTTCATTTCAACGACAGTCTCTTTGGTGATCACACCCAGAGGTGTGTAGAGTGGGGATGAGGGATTCTTCTTGATACCAAGTATTGGTAAGGTAAAGGTGGCTTTAAGTTCAGGATGTGTTATCTGAGACTTCTTGGAACGTATGCCCATTGGTCTGATGAGTTGTTCATATTTAGGTGATTTTCGTGTAAAGGCATCTCCAACAAAGCAGACTTTAATAACCGTCCTTTTCCATGCTCTCTGTTTTCTCTTTCCTGTCCGAATAACCTTTGATACTTCTGTTTCTCTCTGGGCACAGACTTTGGGTAGAGGGACTGCCCCTCTCTGTCCGTCAGCTAGGCAGCTACTGTACCTTGTGGAGTCTTCTCATCATTCTTCTGTTTGATGTTTCTCTTTTCATGCATCTTGATGGTCTTTTCCATTTGTATTTTCTCAGTATGGCGTTGTTTATGGTAGAGCTTAGCCTTTAGTTGGCCTTTGTCGAAAGTTCATGAGCCTCTTGACTTTTCTTCTTTCTCTTTTTCGCATGATAATCCAAATGATAACCAAAGTGCTTACGGTGTAACTCAGTATATTCATTTTGTGGCATGGTGATGGCAGCAAAGCCACTGGGCACAGCCTCCATTGCACCAAGTTTTCCGTGATTGTGAGTTTTCACCCACATTTTCTTCCACTCCACCCAGGACTTTCTAGTGTGCCAGGCTGCTGGGTGATAGGTGGTTCGGGTCAGAAATCAGAAGACCTACAGGAGAGCTGTCGGGCAGGTCCACCTCGAGCGCAGACCTGTCCCTCTGGTGGGAGCAGGTGTGCACATCCACACTCATCTTCAGCCCTTCCTTCCCTGCTCCGGCTCTTCCATGGCCCCTAACTCCAAGGCATCCCTCCAGACAGTGACATGGAATTAGTCAAGACATGGAAGGAAGAGTCTGTTCCCTTCTGTCCTCTTTGACATCTCACTCTGAGGGCACATCCGCAGTCCCCTCCCACACCCCAGGCGCCTTCCAAGTTGCTCTGTTATTTCTCACACATGCAGATGGGCGTCCCAAGGAAGGGATGAGGACAGTTGTCCAAGGCAGGCTGAGACTCCTTCTGTCTCCTCAGTGATGGTTGTGCAGCGCAGCAGGTAAAGTGGGACTATGGTTTGAACTTCGCACCAGCCACTCCTCTGAGGGAGGTGATGCTGTCTGCTGTCATGAAGATGGCAGTCTGGTCAGTCCTTCAGGATCACTGTGGGACAGACTCGATTCAAGGTGGCAAGTTTGGTCCCCGCGATTATGCTGGGCTGAGCAGCTGCTTAGGGCTGTCCGTCTTTGGTCATCTAACTTAGGGAGGAAGGTGGCTGGCCGAGCGGAGCTGGACAAATCTGCCAGAGAAACTCCCTCCAGGAAGTGATTGCCTCTGTCCAGCCTGGAACAGACCCCTCCTTTGTCTATGAGTCCCCTCAGCGCCCACTGGGCCACTTGCTCACTCATCGGCCTGTGCTGGGCTCGGGGCGGGGGCTGCTGTACCCCCCTGCCCATGTGTGGATGCCGCCGGCTCCCAGAGGTGTGTCCTGTGGTCTGTGGTCACAGTCTCCCATGGTGTTTGTCCTCATTACCAAAACATTCTGGGTTTGTGGGTCCTATCTCAAATAGGTGTGGGGGAGGCAGCGTTTTCCTACTTTGAGACTTTTCCACAGGAACTCCCTGGGTCTTTCTTTCGTGGTTAAAGCTGGACCTGTTCCTCCCACCACTGAGCCTCAGCCTTCTCTGCTTGCTTGTGTGAGTGCCTGGGGCCAGGGCTCTTGAGATATTTTGCCCTGTTTCACAGGGTTGAAAAGGAGCCCTAGTGGCACAGTGGGTTAGGCACGGGACTGCAAAATACAAGGTCAGCGGTTCGAACCCACCAGCCACTTTGCAAGAGAACGATGAGGCTCTCTGCTCCCGTCAAGATGTTCACCCTGGGAGACCCAGGCGGCAGTCTTTGGGGCACCCCGAGTTGAAATCTACCTGTTGTTGTTGTTGTTGTTATGTGCCATCGAGTCGGTTCCGACCCATAGTGACCCTGTATAGGGTTTCCGAGGGTATAAATCTTTACGGGAGTAGAAAGCCTCATCTTTCTCCCGCGGTGCAGCTGGTAGTTTCGAACCGCTGACCTTAAGGTTCGCAGCCCGATTCGTAACCACTACGCTACCTAGCTGTTGTGTAAAACCAAGTTACCGCCGAGTTGGTGCGGCTCAAGGTGATGGCCCCCACCTGTGTCTGAGGAGGACTGGCTTTCCACGGCTGGTTTTCTTAGGAGTAGATCTCCAGGACTTTCTTCCAAGGTGCCTCAAGGATACAGTCACACCTCCGCCCATCATTTCTGTTAGCAGCTGGGACCTCCAGTCAGGTCATAATTTTACCAATGAAGCCTACCTTCCACCCGGGTGGAGACACTGTGGTTCTTCACACACGTGTGTGCAGAATGTGTGCCCACGTGTTGGCGTGTGACCGTATGGACAGGTGGAGACTGCAGGTGAGCTGGTGCTGGCTGCTGAGCGTGACTGAGAAACCAGTCAGATGGAACTGAGGGCTTTGTCCTGACTCTTGACAAACTTTTTATTATGAAAAAAGATGTCAAATGAACACAAACATAGACACCTACATATATATATATATATATATATATATATACACTTCTGGTTGTAAGTGCCGTCAAGTCGGTTCCAACTCACAGGGACCCGGTGTAGGATTTCCTAGGAGCAGCTGGTGGTTTGAACTACTGCTCTAAGTCCAGTGCTGATCCTGCAACACCACATCGGTGCCCACCTCCTCACCCACTCCCATCCTCTCCACCACGTGCAGGCTGTTTCTGTAAAGATTGACGGTCTTGGAAAGCCGGTGGGTGGGTCAGTTCCCGTCTGCCCTGCTGGATGGCTGTGAGCCGATGTGGGTTAGTATCTGGCCCCAGGAGAAGGACCTGGTACTGCTTGGAGGAGGTAATTCAGAGCCAGGGAGGGTGCCTCCCCCAGTTTGAGGTGCTTCCGGGAGTGTTCAACTTGCAGAGTTAAGGTTTTCTCTCGGGTCTCGACCTGGGAGATACTGTGGGTTAGGGACCAAAGTGTCACAGTGAAGTGAGTCAGGAAAGTTTTTGGTTTTCCAGTGCAGAGATGAGCATCTTTTCACTCTAGTCCTTCAGAAGCTGTGGTGTTGCCATGAGCGACGCATTGGGCAGCTCCAGCATGGTCGGTGGTGTGAACCCAAACACACACACACACACACACACACACACACACACACACACACTGGCAAACAGAGCCCCTCCCGAGGGTCTCTGACTTTCTCACCAGTACTGGATCCCCCTGGTTCTTTGTCAGCCCTCACAAGGTTGTGAGTTCCGTGTAGGACACTCCCACACCCTCATGGTCACCTGCTCCTCCTGACCGCAGGTGGCTCCAGGGTTGGAATAGGGACTCTTCAGTGGGGCCCCTCCTGTCACAACCTTCTCTGGCCTCAGGGCAAGCAGCGAGCTGTTAACACGTGTGAATGGGCAAATGAGAGCCGGTCCTCCCCCAGAACCCAGCTGCTCACATGCATTTCCAGCAAGTTTCAGCCACTCAGACCCTCAGGGAGACTGGGAGGGGAAGGGCATCAGGCCTACCACCTCCAATGCTACTTGTGCTGCCAGGCGTCTGCTTAGCCCTGGAGGTACGTGTCACTGTGGCATGGTGGCCCCGTGAACGCTGTGTGATCCTTCCCCATCTCCAGCTGTTTCTAGGCCATAGTGGACGCTGAGATTTGCATCAGGATTTTGGTGGGTGGGTGGGTGCGTTCCTGGAGAGAAATCCTTGGTGTCATAATCAGGATTATTTGGGCAACTTAAAGGTTGCTTCTGGAGACACAAGGACCTGCCTACCCCGTCCACTGACTCTGACCCCAGTGTGCTTTCTGGGTGACATGTGCTGTCACCATGATGCTGTCAGACTTAAGGAGGGCACTGGCCAACATCAGGCTGGCTTCTAGGTGAGGGCATGAGGGCTGTGGTGCAGGCGAACCGCAGGAGCCTCCCCGACCCAGGGGGGCGCTCATTAATGTGCCAATGGAGTCACCGTGTGGAGTGGAGTCACCATGTGGGGCGGGGTCCATGTGTGAAGCGGTGTCACCGTGTGGGGTGGTGTCCCCGTGTGGGGCGGTGTCATTGTTTACCTCGTGCAGAGTGGTATCCCCATGCAGGACAGTCTATCCATGTTTGTCCACTTGCTCAAGGTAAAATCTGTTCCTGGAAGTAGGAGCAGCCTCTGAAGCCACTACTTTTTCTTTTCTCCAGATGGACTGTCCGGCCGAGACCAGCCAGTGGAGCTTCTCAGCCCTGCCCGCGTGAACCACATGCCCGGCACAGGTAAGTGTGGCCACAGTCTGTCCGCACGCATGGTGGTGCAGAGATCCAGGCCCCACTTTCTTGTGTGGGCTCAGCTTCACTGCACGTGGGACTCCGTTCCTGAGGTAAACAGGCCGTCTTTTCTGGAAATGAAGTGGGCGTTGGCTATCTACTGCAACTGGCCAAGACATGCAGCCGTTCTCTTGTGAGCCCTAAACATCATGTTCTTTCCAGAGGTTTCAGCTGCGTGTGTGAGCCTGGTGGGGCCGTGGGCAGGCAGATGTGTGGGCTTGGCTGGGAGTGGTTGACTCTGGACAGTTCCCGTCCCTGCCCGGTCTCCTCATCGGTGCTCCTGTGTCTCCCGCCCTTGGGTGCTGTTTCTGAGTGTCCAGACGCTCTAGTTACGTCATGACCAGCTCATCCACGGCAGCAGTCCCCAGATCTGTGTGACCTCACAGACTTTCTGCACTCTGCTTCTTCCTGTACAACTCCTGCCTTTTCTTCCAGGGCTGTGTGCTGAGTGTGGGTGGGCATCAGTCTGAAGTCCACACAGATCTCTCAGCCTGCATTCTGAGGGTAGCCAGCTGGACACTGGTCACCTTCCAGGCCCCAGGCCTCATCTATGGGCCAATGGCTGCCTGTCTTCCACTGGTTGTCCGTTTCACGCCCTCCCGAGGGCTTTCTGGGCCCATGGAGGTGAGCTCCTTCCTGGGGCTCACTGAACCCCTTCCCTTCACCTGCCATCGCTAAATCTTCTACCTGAAGCAAATAGGAAGTACATCTGGGCTCTTCAAACAGGAGGCTCCTTTCTGCACATTGTGATTCTCCGCGGACTGCCGAGGACCACTTTGGACATTTCCACACACACACACGCACACACACACACGCACACACACACGCAGAACTTGTTGGTTTCCCAGTGTGCTGTCCATCCCCACAACCACTCCAGTCTCCTTCAGGGAGTCCATGGTCCCTCCTGCTCCAGGCCCATCCATCCAGGACATGGGAGCAGAGGACCAGGGCCGAGTGGATTCTCACTTCCTGTGGCACCTGCTTCACCAGTGTGTGGGACCAGAAGTGGCCAGACGTGGGCATCAGTGGTGGAGGCAGTGATTCTGGGGTCCTCGTGCTGCTGTGTAATCTTAGGCAGGTGGCTTTGCCTCTCTGGGCTTTATTCCCTCATTTCTCAGAGGGAGCCTCCTGAGACCGACTTCAGTGTCGGCTTTGTGGGTGTTCCTGACCTCATGTCCTCCCATGATGCCCACTGCTGCTTCTGAGGACGTTCCTGGTGTTTCACCAGATCACAACTCTTGACCCCCTCCTCAGGCCTGCACCCCCGTGGGCTTGAGGCAAGTCATTTAACGTCCTTTCGACAGGCTCCCGTTGGCCACAGTAATGGGACATCATGCCCTTTCCAGCATGCCCTGCATGTCCAGGTTGTTTTCAGAATGATACGGACCCACTGCCCATGAGCCCCTGGCAGGCAAGGGGGCTCGAGTGCAAAGCAATACTCACCCCCTGGACTCTGAAGCCACCCATGTTGGACTCGAGTTAAGGTGAAGGGGTCATGTGGGGGTCAAGGATCGCTTCGCTCATTCCACCGTAAACTGTGTTCCACCAAGAATGTACCAGGGTATGCGGTTCAAACACCAGCTGCTCCTCAGAAACCCTATCCAGTGTCAGTATGTGTCAGGAATGACGCCATGGCACTTGAGAGAGAGAGAGAGTGAGTCCAGGTGTTGTTGTTAAGTGCCGTCGAGTTGGTTCCGACCCATAGCGACCCTGTATAGGGTTTCCGAGGAGCAGCTGGTGAGCTTGAACCGTCGACCTTGCAGTTCAAATGGCTTTGCAGTCTGGTGCATTAGCCCACAGCGCCGCCCCAGGATTGGATTGCTAACTGTAAGATCAGTGGTTCAAACACACCCCACGCTTGCTCTTCTCCTCCCCTGGCCATCCTTGTTGCCAATGGTGACCATGTGTCTCATTACGGTGACACCACTGGTTTGCACTTGACTCCTAACCTGAAGGCTGACGGTTCAAACCCACCCAGCAGCACAGTGACAGAGAGTCCAGGAATCTGCCCTGAAAGCTCACAGCCAAGAGGAGGCTACGGAGCAGCGTGGCTCTAACACAGGGGGGGCACCATGCTCTGAACTGACTCCACAGAGATGGGGGTTTGTTTTCAAAAACACTTAACCCCACGGAACCGATTGCCACTGAGTGGATTCCACGTGACCCCCTTACCTTCACTTGAGCAAACTTGTAACTCCGTGGAAGCAGACTCATTTGGACGAGTGGCTCTCACGCTGGGAGACGTGATTGTGTTTGCTATGCCATTTTTAACCGGAGATACCTCGGAAATGGTACCACAAAGCCCCCACGCACCCCTTCCCTCCCGACCCTTGTGCCCTCTCCCAGAGTGTCTGACGCCTCATTTTCTAACTGTGTGCTTCACTATCCCAAGTGTGGGACTGTGGAAGGCTAGAGGCCCTGCCCAGCCAGGGGGAAAATGAGATTGGGTTCGGCTGCTGACCACAAGTTGCTCCACCCCTCAACATCTGACCTAGTCTTTGCTCTAGAACACCAGAGCTATAAGGTGCTCCCTGTCTGGCTCCCAAGACAGGACCAGGCATTCTATAGCTGTCTCGGAGGTGAGGTGTCAGAAGGTCCATTGGGAATCCTGACTGAGCTGAAGTCAGGCCGCTGCTGACCTCAGTCTCACTGGGGAAAGTGTGGGTGGCCACAGAAGGGACCCTGAGAACTGTTTGTTACAGAAATACCCAACCACCACTGAGCATCCTTTAGGGATGTTTGAACATTACAAGTGAGTTTTAAGAAGAAGAAAGGAGTTTTCCCCAAGTCAGACCTGTGCTTTGTACCACGGGGACCAGAAACACTATATCCCGAGTTGGTCAAGACCTTCGGGATCTCATCTCCTCCTTTCTTTCCTTGTTTATCTTGTCTTCTCCTTTCTGTCATTTCTGGTCCTTTCTGACTTTACTTTCTTGTCTCAATGTTTCCTTCTTCTTCCCTCCCCCACCTTGCTCTGCCCATTAGAGTGTCTCTTCATCCCCTGCCTCACAGCACCTGCTGGGAACCCCATGTGTTGCTCACTGACCATTCAAGTCCAGAGTCTTTGGTGAGCACAGAGGGAAAGGGTGGACCTCCCCTCACTTGGAGGAGCCAGCTCCCCCAAATCTAGACCTGTTGTTGTGTGCCGTAGAGTTGGTTCTGACTCATAGCGACCCTACACAGGGTTTCCAAGGCTGTAAATCTTTACGGGAGCAGACCGCCTCATCTTTCTCCCGTGCAACTAATGGTAGTTTCGAACTGCTGACCTTGCGGCTCGCAGCCCAATTCGTAACTACTACGCTACCAGAGCTCCTAAAAGTGAGGCCCAATGCCCTGCACCTGGAGGACGCCTGCTCCCCTCACCTAGAGGAAACAGCTCCCGGTCACCTGGAGGTGCCCACTAATGCTCATCTGGACATGGCCCATGCTCCCACACCTGGAGAAGCCAGCTCCTTCTCCCCTCAATGAGGCTCACTCTCCCCACCATGAGCCCTCCTGCTCTTCCTCCAAAGGAACCCGCTTCCCTGCCTAGCCCCCACCACCCGAGGAGCAGACTCCCCTGGAAAAGCTCAGCTTTCTTCAGGGTTGCTGCTGTCTGTCGTCTGTCTGTCCTCACCTTCTCCTTCCAAGTGTAAGAAGCATGCTCTGCTTTCAGGTCTCTCAGCTAGTACTATTGGTGAATTGGTGGTTCCTTCTGTGACAAGCTTACAGGAGACACCAATGCTCAGGTGGCTAAGAAGCTCACCGCTCACCTGTTACTCTGTCCTCCCGTGGTGGCTTGTGTGCTGCTGATTTGGACACGGTGCCATTGGTCTTTCAAATGCCAATAGGTCCACTGTGGTGGACAGGTCTCAGTGGAGCTTCCAGATCGGCCAGCCCAGGATGGAGCATCTGGACATTACTTATGAACAACTTTGTGAATTATAGTGGACACTGCTGGAAGATGGCCCTCAGGCTGGAAGGCACTCAAAATACAACTGAGGAAGCGCTGCCTCCTCAAAGTCGAGTCGACGTGATGACGTGAATGGAGCGAAGCTTTTGGGTCCTTTACTGCTGATAGAGCACAACTCAAAATGAGGAGAAACAGCTGTAAACATCCGTTAATAATCAGAATACGGGATGCATGAAGTGCAAATCTGGGAAAACTGGAAGTCATCAAAAATGAAATGGGTTACAGAAAGATTGATTTCCTAGGCTTTGGTGCTATTGTTCAGTGCCGTGGAGTCGCTTCCAACCCTGTATAGGATTTCCCAGTAGCGGCTGCGTAAGTTTGAACTACCCACCTTGTGGTTCAATCCGACCCTGTGGTCCAGCAGTCCAACTCATAATGACCCTGTATAGGGTTTCCAAGGAGCAGCTGCTGGGTTTGAACCACCAACCTTGTGGTTCAAACTGACCTTGTGGTCAAGTGCTCCAACTCCTATCGCCCCTATGTAAGGTTTCCGAGGAGCAGCTGGTGGGTGTGAAGTAGTTCACAGTTCAGTGCTGATCCTACCGTGCCATACCAGGAGCCCTAGCATTGTTGTTGTGGAGTGTCGTTGAATCAGTTCCGACCCATAGTGACCCTGTATAGGGTTTCCAAGGAGCAGCTGGTGAGCTTGAACTGCCGACCTTGCAGTTCAAATGGCTTTGCAGTCTGGCACATTTACCCACAATGCCATACCAGCTGAAATTAACTAGTAATTGGCCATTTTGAATGGTAGCTTAGTGGTTAAGAGTCAGGCTGCAAACCTCAAGCTCAGCAGTTCTAAACTACCATCTGTTCCACAGCAGATAGATGAAGCTTTCTGCTCCCGTAAAGATTTACACCCTCGGAAACCCTGTGCAGGGTCACTATGAGTCGGAACCGACTCCACAGTACGTAACCACCACCATCATGATTGACAAATTGAAGAAGAGTGACATCAAACAAACAAAAATCAATCAATCAGTCAACATCTCTCCTGGAGCCCTGGTGAGGTGCTATGGGTTAATACACTGGACTATAAAGTCTGTTAGAACTGCAAGGTTGCCAGTTCAAGGTCACCAGCTGCTCCTTGGAAATCTATGCCGGGTTGCTATGAGACGGAACCAACTTGAAGGCGCTTAACAACAACAATGACAATACAGAGGACCTAATGTGACGCTATCAGATAAACACTGGACTGCTAGCCACAAGGTCAGTGGTTCAAACCCACCAGCCACTCCTCAGAAACCCTATACAAGGTCTCTATGAGTTGGAACTGACTCAAAGGCACCTAACAAGGACAACACATAGAAGACCACCTACTTGGACTATTACTCAGATTTACATACTAACAACTCATGCCAAAGATGAATGCACTGGAATTTAAACTTTTTATTGAAAGACAGGGAGAATCAACAGAAGGTGGGTGGCGTACGCAGAGTCACTGTGCCAAAAAGAATCGGTAAGTTGATTCTTGCATTCAGCCATTTCAGGCAGTGCCATGTGATTAAGAATGGACAGTTTGAAGGGCAGACCATCAGCCGCACTGAAGGACTTAGCAAAAACAAGCTTTTACCAACTGAGGTGTTTTAACAAATGGATACAAGACTGGAAGCACTCATGTGTCCATGCCAAGACATTGTAAGTCAGCTACCTGGCCAACCAGCCGAAAGCCATATTCATGCCCATTCCAAAGAAAGCCAATCCAACAGAAGGCAGAAATTACCGAAAATATCATTAATATCACACCCCAGTAAAATTGTGCAAATGATAATTCAATAACAGTTGGAGCAGTACATCAACAGGGAGATGTGAGAAATTCAGGTCGAATTCAGAAGAGCACGTGAATCGAGGGCTATCATTGCTGATGTCAAATGGCTCTTGCCTGCAAACAGATGATCAGAAAGAAGTTTACTTGAGTTTCCTTGGCTATTTGAAGGCATTCGTCCGTGTAGATCATGTCAGATTGTAAATCATTGTTATTGTTGCTAAGTGCCGTGAAGTCAGTTCTGACCCATACAACCCTCTGTATGGTTTCCAAGGAGGGGCTGGTGGACTTGAACCCCAGGGGCCTGCGGTTAGCAGTCCAGTGCTTAACCTGTAAAAAATGGGGTTTCCAGAGCCCTTAACTGTGCACCTGCAGAACCTATACATGGACCACAAGGCAGCCACTCAAACAGAATAAACAGATGCGGCGTGGTTTAAAATCAGAAAACGTGTGCATCTGGGTTGTATCCTTTCGCCATACTTGTCCAATCTATATGCTGGGCAAATAGTCCCAGAAGTTGGATTACATGAAAAGGGACATGGCATCAGGCATTCAGGAAGACTCATTAACAACTCAATCTCGCTTGACGGAAAGCAAAGAGGATTTGAAGCACTTATTTTGGAAGGTCAGAAACTACAGTCTGAAGTATGGATTGCATCTCAACATAAATAAACCAAAATTCCTCACAATTGAACAAACAAGCAACATCGATCAATTGAACTACAATCAATGCCCTTGGAGCCAGCAGACGGGAGATCAAACAGTGTGCTTCATTGGACAAATCTGCTCTTTAAAGTCTTCAAGAGCAAAGATGTCAGTTTGAGGACTAAGGTGAGCCTGACCCAAGCCGTGGTATTTTCAATGACCTCATATGTATGCGAAAGCTGGACAGTGAATAAGGAAGACTTGATGTAGTTGAGTTCTGGTGTTGGAGAAGATTATTAAAAGTATCGTGGACTGCCAGAAGAACAAACAAATCTGTCTTGAAAGAAGTCTAGCCAGAGTGCTCCTTAGAAGTGTGGATGGTGAGACTTTGTCTTTCATTCTTCGGACATGTCTTCAGGAGGGTCCAGTCATCATGCTTGGGAAAGTGGAGGAAGACCCCCAACAAGACAGTCTGACACAGTGGCTGTAACACTGGACTCAAGCATAGCGACAATTGTGAGGATGGCGCATTGCCGGGTGATGTTTTCTACATGAGGTGGCTATGAGTCAAAACAGACTCCACAGCACCGAACACACCAAGAAGAAAACCTCGGCATTCATTCTTCTCAGTGTTATGTAAACTTTGTTGTTGTTGTTGTTGTTATGTGCCATGGAGTCAATTCCGACTCATAGCGACCCTGCACAGGGTTTCCGAGGCTGTTAATCTTTACGGGAGCAGAACGCCTCATCTTTCTCCCGCGGAACCGCTGGTAGTTTCGAACTGCTGACCTTACGGTTCGCAGCCCGATTCGTAACCACTACGCTACCAGAGCTTATGTAACTAAAATCACAGGGACAAGTTAAAGTAAGAAATTTGGCCTTTCCCAACCACTTAAGTTATTGTTAACTTTCAGATCACTTATTATAATTCGCTGAGTTCAGGGAGATCGAAATAGCTTTCAGAGGATTTATGCCAATTGGATGCCAGATGAAGTCTACCCCCAACCTCATCTTTCACCCCAGGTTTAGTTTCTCGTCTTCCCATCCTCTCTCTGGAAGATAGAGCAGGGCTGAGATGAAGCTCTAAGACAAGATATTTGCACATATACTGCTCCTCCAAACATAATCTGAATATTTAATCACTTTATGGTTTTAAACATACCACATTATCAAGACACCAGGAACTCCCCCGTTGACCCCTTTGGTTTCTGTATATTTGTTTCTTCTCTCTACTGACATACCACGAGGTAGACAGGTGTCCCCCGTTCAGTGCGCTGTGTCCCCGTTCAGTGCTCTGTGTCCCCCGGCTCAGTGCGCTGTGTCCCCCGGCTCAGTGCGCTGTGTCCCCGGCTCAGTGCGCTGTGTCCCCGGTTCAGTGCGCTGTGTCCCCGGTTCAGTGCGCTGTGTCCCCCGGTTCAGTGCGCCCAGCTCAGTGCACTGTGTTGCCCGGTTCAGTGCGCTGTGTCCCCGGCTCAGTGCGCTGTGTCCCCCGGCTCAGTGTGCTGTGTCCCCCGTTCAGTGCGCTGTGTCCCCGGCTCAGTGCG
>NW_006408614.1:11307824-11317620 GCF_000296735.1 Chrysochloris asiatica | reverse complement strand
GGCTCAGTGCGCTGTGTCCCCCGGCTCAGTGTGCTGTGTCCCCCGTTCAGTGCGCTGTGTCCCCGGCTCAGTGCGCTGTGTCCCCCGGCTCAGTGCGCTGTGTCCCTGGTTCAGTGCGCTGTGTCCCCGGTTCAGTGCTCTGTGTCCCCCGGCTCAGTGTGCTGTGTCCCCCGTTCAGTGCGCTGTGTCCCCGGTGCAGTGCTCTGTGTCCCCTGGTTCAGTGCGCTGTGTCCCCTGGTTCAGTGCGCTGTGTCCCTGGTGCAGTGCTCTGTGTCCCCCGGCTCAGTGCGCTATGTCCCCGGTTCAGTGCGCTGTGTCCCCTGGTTCAGTGCGCCCAGCTCAGTGCACTGTGTTGCCCGGTTCAGTGTGCTGTGTCCCCGGTTCAGTGCGCTGTGTCCCCCGGTTCAGTGCGCTGTGTCCCCCGGCTCAGTGCGCTGTGTCCCTGGTTCAGTGCGCTGTGTCCCCCGGCTCAGTGTGCTGTCTGTGAGCATCTGTGCCTTTGAGTGTGCAGATAAAGCCAAGTGTGGAGTAAGCAGTTGGTTTAAGAGGTTAGGCAACATTTTCCATGATTTTTTTTTTTTTCCTTTTGATGTCCTGATTCTGTGTTATAAAACAACAAGCTAAAAAGAATCTTGAGTGTGTAGTACTAAAACTGCGTGATATTGTAAAACCATAAAAATAAAGACTATCTGTTATAAAAAAATATAAACTTCCAGCGTCATGTGAGATGTAGCTGGCAGTGAGCACAGGCAGCTGGCCAGGCTTGTGGTAGTTGAGGGAAGTTGAGGTGCAGTGGTGGAGACCCTTGGTGTTCTGGAAGGGTGGGGTCCAATGTGAGGCCAGATGTGAACACTCGCCAGCTGAGTGGGCCTGGCCAAGCTTCTTAGGGTCTCACCAGAGACCCAGAATTTGCCTACGTGTGGTGCAACCCCCTCTGGAACCTGCTTCATGGGGTTGCTATGAGATCCGAGGAGAGCAAATGAAGGACTTTTAACAAGTGCTCGATGGTCACACCTTAGGTATTTGTTATTGTTTAAAGATACGGCCTTTGAGTCTGATTGTGTGGTCTTGGATTTCCGCTACAGTGACCGCTTGTTCATAATGTCGGTGATGATATAAGGTCTCCAGCGCTGCTCCATGTATCTGTTATTTCTTGAGGGCATGTTCATCTTTATCGGCTGACTCTACATTGTTGTTACTGTTGTTAAGTGCAGTTAAGTCGGTTCCGACTCACAGCGACCCTGTATAGGGTTTCCAAGGAGTGGCTGGTGAGTTTGAACCACCGACCTCTTGGTTCAAACTGACCTTGTGGTCCAGGGGTTTACCCTACAGCCCCACACCTAACCCCACGCACATCCGGATAAAACACGGCCCAGCGCTGTTCTCTTGTCACACTCGCTCCTGTATCTGAGCCCATTGTTGTTTTCCCTTGGGCCAATCCATCTCATTGGGGTCTCCTTCTTTTTCACTGACCCTCCACTTTACCAAGCATGACGTCCTTCTGACAGTATGTCCCAAGTATGAGAGAGGAAATCTCCCCATCGTGGCTTCTAAGGAGCACTCTGCCTGTCCTTCCTCCAACAGGACAGCATGTTGTTCACTAACACCAGGAGGCTTCAGAGTGCTTGGTCCTGATCGGCCACGTAGGCACAGGGCAAGGCCTGGCTGCATTTCTCCTACGCGGGAAGCTCGCTGTGTGCTTCTGGACCTTAAACTTATTTCTTCTTGGGGGATGCAGAGCACATTAGATACCCGAAAAGAAAAGGATTTTTGAAAGAGCTTCCGGGGATCCTTCTGAAATTGAGGGGTGGGAGATGAGTGAGCCCCAGGGAGCTAGCTAGCACTTGCCTCGTGGTTAAATCGGAGCGCCTTCGAGTACACGCCGCTGGAACCCTAGCTGATGCGGCCAGCACACAGGAATTTTTGCTCGCAAAAGTCCTTAAAATAGCATCTCCGGCTGTGATGAAAGCCAGAAAAACCCAAATAAGATGCCGCCCTGATTTTGGTCTGGCTTTCCTTGTGCCGGGCAGGCAGCTCCAACACCTCGGGTGAGGGGGCCACTCACCAGACAAACCCACTGCCACTCATAACAACCCTCCAGGTCACAGTAGAACTGATCTTTAGGATTTCAATCAGAGATTGTAAATCGGTATGGGAACATACGACCTCATCATTTCCCTGAAAAACCGCTGGTGGTGAGCCACCTGACCCTCAGTGCCACCAGGTCTCCCTCCCTGGGAGGGGCCACACCACTGGGTGTCCTAAGTTGGGACACATTCAGAGAGTGTTTGTGTTCCAGGGCTGGGTGGGAAACTCCAATTTGGAGCACATTGTTGGGTAAAGAGCCCTGCCTTGTTGCTGCAGATTCTAAACCCATCATGGCTTCCGGTTGTAGGACTCAAGACAAAATGTACCAGAAGAGAATCCAACCAGGTGGCATGGACCTCACAAAGGTGGGTCTCTGTCATAGAAGACTTGGTCTGAGTAAATGAGGGTTTGGAGTTTATTATTATTGTAAGAAATCTCAGAGACGGTGGTCATTTGTGGCAATAACTGTTGTTCAGTTGGAAGCTTCTAGTAAACCATTATTGTTAAGTGCCGTTAACTGTCTTCCGATGCACCAGTGACCCAAGGTGCGGCTGGTGGGTTTGAACCACCGACCTTGGGATTAGCAGTCCAGTGCTTAGCCTACAGCACCACACCAGGGCTCTATTGAGTGGGTGGTCATCTGCTGCCTTAGTAACAGGAGTTTGGAGTCCTGACTTCTTCGTGGTGGAGAACTGGGGGTGTCCACATCTGAGGCCTTAATTGCAAGAAGAAATGCCCTGACCTACTGTCAGGAGGGACCAGTCACTGGAGAAGGATATCATGTTTGGTAAGGTGGAGGGTCAGAGAAAAAGAGAAAGACCCCCAACGAGATGGATTGGCCAAGTGGCAGCATCGATGGAGTCAAGTGTGGCAACAGTAGTGAGGTTGGCCCAGGATCGGACATTGTTTCGCTCTGCTGTACATAAGGTCGCTATGGGTCGGTATCGACTCAATGGCACCTAACAACAACAACAAACCTCAATCTTGAGATGGAGCCATGACCCTGGGTTATGTGGGCTGGCCAAGGTTGCCACAAGACCAGAGTCAGAAGGAGTTGTGATGAGGGAGCAGAGATCTGAGGCCTACCATTGCTTTCTGTTGAAGATCGAGATGACCACCATCCAAGGGACACAGGGACCCCCCAAACCTGGGAAAGGCAGATATCAATTTTCTCTTGAGCCCCCATAAGGAACACAGATTCCAGACACCTCACTGTTGGCCCATAAGACCACTATGGATTTCCAACCTCTAGTGCTGTGAGATCCCAAGACATCCGGGCTGGGTAACCATGGTGATAGGATGGTGCTGATGGACAGACACTTCTGGGCGATCCTTGGCCAGATGCAACTTTTCCACTCTCAGTGTGGCCTTGGGCAGCCCTGGACACTTCTCTGGGCCTCAGTTTTCCACATCTGTGAAATGGGATCGTCTCTGCCTTCTATTGCGCTTGTCAACTTGCAGTGGACCCAGCAGACTGCAGTTGGCGCTGTGGGTAGTGGGTGGGCACCTCCCCTGCTTTTGGTCCTCCTTCCCTGAAGGACTCTCTGTTTCACTGGAGCACGCCTACATGTTGTGGACTCCCGATCCCGTGTGCGCCAGCCACCATATGAGCTGCCAGAGTGACAGCCCAATACCGCAGCCCAGTCTTCCAGAGAGTCACGTCCTTGAGTGTGGCCTTGGCGAGCAGGTGTGTTGATTGATTCACTGTTGTTTCTGTAGAGTGGGGTCTTTTTAAACCTCCACTGCAGCCAGGCCGATGGCACCTCCGCCGAGTGTCCAGGGTCTTTCTGGGAAGCTGTGATCCTGCTGGTTGTGCCCAGCTCAGAGCTTGGAGGCAGAGCCAAGCTCTCTTCTCTCCCTCCATGTCCCCTCACCACCCAGCATGTGGTCGCCTTGGTGTCTGGGTTCTGGGGAAATCAGCAGAGATGCCCCCTTTCCCGAGGAGTGAGTGAAGGTACAGACAAACTGACAGCAAACCTTCCAACTGTCCGCACTGGAAAGACGGTACGATTGAAGAAGTGTATTCATTTCCTGTGTCAGAAATGCTCATTTACAATTCCTTTTGAAAAAGTGAATTTGAAATGGAATTTAAATGATCTTTGTGGAAAAGTGGTTCTAGATGATTAAAGCCAGATGAACTTTTTTTTATAATTCCCACTTATATGGCCTCTAAGGGATTACGAATTGGGCTGCGAACCACAAGGTCAGCAGTTCGAAACTCCCAGCTGTTCTGCGGGAGAAAGATGAGGCTTTCTGCTCCCGTAAAGATTTACAGCCTCGGAAACCCTGTACAGGGTCGCTATGAGTTGGAACCAACTCCACGGCACATAACCAACCAACCAATATTTATGGGAGCAACCACAAGGTGGACGGTTCGAGCCCACCAGCTGCTCTGCAGAAGAAAGATGAAGCTTTCTGCTCCCACAAAGCCCTATACAGGGTTTCTAAGAGTCAGAACTGATTTGACGGCACTTAGCAATGACAACAACAACAACAACAACACACATAATCTAGCTTTTCAAGAGCTATTGTAAAATTAAGTCCCAACAAACCGTCGCCTGTCCCTTCGGTGATTACAGAGTCATTGCACGCGACACAAACAGCTCACTTTCATCCCGTGTGTTTGTGTTTGTTTTAAACCCTGGCTACCTGCCAGCCCAGCACTGACCTCCTGCTCTTGCTTTAAAGCCATCCCCAAACCAAGCCCCCTCCCATAGAGTCACCTGTGCCTCACAGTGGCCCACCTTGTGGGATAGAGTAGAGCTGTGTGTGTAGGGTTTCTCAGGTGGCTGGCTGCCCCATCTTTCTCCTGCAGAGCAGCTGGTGGGCTCAAACCACTAGCCGTGTGGTTAGAAACCCTGTGTTTAGCACAGTGCCCCACAGAGCTACTTTAAAAACCATTGTTGTTCTGATGTTGTTAGGTGGCATCAAGTTGGTTCCAACTCACAGGGACCCTGTGTAAACTGTAAATCTTCATGTCAGCACACAGCCTCATCTTTCTCACTGGGAGTGGCTGGTGGCCTCGAAACACCAGACCTGTGGTTAGCAATCCAGTGCTCATGCTACAGAACCACAGCATGCCCCTCGAAGCCATTCTGGGGAAGTAATGTGGGAACACAGATGTGTGTGTGGCTGGGCGTTAAGTGGCGTGCCTCTGTATGGTAACGCTGTTCATGGGGCTTCGTGATCAAAGGAGGGGACTCTTTATCATGCCCAGTTTGCTAAGAGCTGTCAGGATGGAGAATTGTTGATTTTATCATGAGCTGTGTTCATTGTGAAGCTGACTATAGTTAAGTGGTGAATTACATTTACACAGATAAGTACTGGACTGTTAACCACAAGGTCAGCCATTCCAAAGATGAGGCTGTGTGGTCTCATAAACCTGCACGTGGTCGTGTGACTCGTAAACTCAGTGGCCGGCTGTTTAATTTTATCTGGAGTCAGTGCTGACTCATAACATCTCTGTGTAGGGTCTTTGAGGGACAGCTGGTGGATTTGAACCACCAAGCTCGTGGTTAGTGGGCCAGTGCTTATCCTACTGCCCCACACCAGGGCTCTCATGTGGAGACTCTAGTTGTAAAGTGCTGTCAAGTCGGTTCCAACTCATAGCACCCCTGTGTAGGGACTGAGGGGAGGCTGGCAGGTTTGAACCGCTTATCTTGTCACACCAGAAGGTGTCCATAAACCTCGATGAAGATGTTGCTTACTTGGAGTCAACACCATGGCCCCTGGTCTGCAGAGTTGCTTAAAGACTGCTAGATGAAACTTCTCAGCGGTATTTGCAATTTTCTGCTTTAATATGGTCTTTGTCTGGATTCTCCAACGAGGTTTTGTACTCACCTCACACAACGAAGTCAGACTTGCTCCTTTTCTGTTCTCTTCAAGAGCTTCATTTAAACTTGAATGTTGTGTTGGTAGAGATTTTGATGAAGCCATCCCCAAATGATCTTGGTCTAGCGTTTCCATTGTGGGAAGAGTTTACGCATTGATTTAGGTCAGTCCTTGAGTGTAGGGTTACTCTGTTTTCTATTTATTTTTCATCAAGTTTGAGAAATTGTGATTTTTGTAGACATGTCTGTTTCTTGTAAGCCTTAAAACTCACCAGCCTAATTTTGCTGTTTTCTCACTTTGTAAATCTCTGCCACACCTGAAGTTGGATGACAGTTTTCATTGCTAATGCTTTTCGCTGGTACCTTGCCTCACCTTTCCTGAATCTGTCTTATCAGAAATCCGTCTCCTTAATTGCTCTTTTCAAAAGCCCCATTTTAATTTTGTTTACCTCCTCATATACTTGTTGTTGTTGTTGTTGAATGCCACTGAGTTGGTTCCAACTCATAGCGACCCTATACACCTGGTAGGCTTGAATTGCTGACCTTCAGTGCCACACCAGATGTCCCCTCATGTACTAGGGAGCTTCAAAAAGTCCATGGAAAACTGGAATGAAATGGTAGTGAAATTTTTCCACATTTCAAAGCCCCCTCGCATGTAATAAATATTTTGTGTCTCATTTATAAAGCAAACTGAAGCAAAACAGACCGAAACCAACCCATGGGACAAGTTGGTAAATCTTTATGGATGCAGACTGCCTCATCTTTCACCTACACGGCAGCTGGCGGGTTCAAACCACTGACCCTTTGATTAGCAGCTGAGTGCTTAACCACAGCATCACCAGGGCATCATTGAGTAACAAAACCAAACCTGTTGTCTGACCGCCTGTCCTCAGAGTGCATCCCCGCATGGCCGCTCTCTCAGGCACTGTCCGGCCCTGGACAGCTGCCCTGGACAGTCACCGCAGAACTTAGCTCCATAGGCAGCAATGACCGGATGTTCTCTCCTTCTGTCCCCATGAGCTATGGAGGACGTCCCTGGGGGAGTGTCTGGACGCAGCAGAACCTCTAGCTCTGCCCCAAGAGGGGACGGAGCAGGGGACTTCCAGACAGGCACCTGGTCACGGATAGCTCTGACCGACTGCTGGATACCCCCTCTGTGTTTGGTTTAGGGTTGCACTGTCGTATCCCGATGATATGACTGGTCTCCAGGCACTCTTCTACAGGAAGGAAACATTGTGACAATTCATATCCTGGGGCGAAGGTGTGCATCAGTGGGAGGTGAAAACTGACTTGGGTAAGATGACACAGTGAGGGGTGCGTGCACTCGTGTTCGCTGTCATTGCTGGTGGTGCTACAGGTTAAGCACTGGGCTGCCAACCAGAAGGTCAGTGGTTCGAATTCACCAGCTTCTCTGCAGGAGAAAGATGAGGCTTTCTGCTTCCGCAAAGATTTACAGCCTCGGAAACACGATACAGGGTCCCTGTGAGTCTAAACAGACTCGACGGCACTTAACAATAATGAAACCCTCTAAAAAATGCAAACTCCTGAGCTGTGGCTCTGAAGGATCAGCACTGGACTGTGAACCACAGGTCAGTGGTTCAAACCCACCATCCGACTCTTGGAACTCTTGACAGGGCCGCTATGGGGTGAAACGGCTCAATGGAACTTAACAACAACAACAACACGGCTGTTTGATACTCTTGGGATGTGTGATGATTGTTGATTGCGTTTTTAGGCAGCTATTTGAGAGATCTTGAAGTGTCTCCGGCTGAAATGCTGTCTGGACTTGGGTTTGCTTCAGGAGAAGTGGGTGGGGAGCTGGATAAACGAGGCTGGCCACGAGCTCGTAATTATCGGAACTTGATGGTGGATGATGGATTCATTATACCGTTATCTCTGCTTCTGCGTCTTTTTGAAAATTCCCATGAAAAATGGGAAAATGAAAAATCTAGAGAAAAAGTAAAAACATGATAGAGACAAGGGGAAGCAGAGGAACAACGTCCACACCAGTTTGGAAGTTGGAGAGCAGATGAGCAGGTAGCACACGGATCCCAAGCCGGTCGTGGGTGAAGCTGAGCTCAGCAGCTTGGTTCCACAGCTTCCTTCACAAGCTGGGGAATGAAGGAGGCACTCAGCACAAAACGGGGGGCAGGGGGTGGAGTCAAATCAGCAGCACTAGACCCCTTACCACCTCCCCTGAGCTGCGCAGGATGTGGAGTGGTGGCAGATAGGTTCATTCTCTGTGTATACCATGGGGGCGCTGACCTGGGAAACATGTGGTGGGGGCTGACTGCCCCACCAGTCTCTGAAGGCCTGGTGCCACCCTCCAGGCAGGACGTGCTCGGGGGTGGTCTTCTCTGGGAAGCATAAGGGGTCAGCTCTCTCGATTCTGGAAGTGGCGGTGTCCTAAGGGCTCAGTTTTCTCACAGCTCCCAGCACATCTGTATCTCTCCAGTCTCAACCAGGGCATACAACCGGGATCACTTGGCTTCTGAGGAGTGTCTCCAGTGGGCAAGTTAGACGGCAGAGCAAACAGAAACAGAACTTGGAGGAAGCAGAGACTCCTCAGAGGAAAGAAAAAAGTGTAAAGTTCTCATTAACAGCCTCGGAGATTGGAGCAGATATCATACCCATGGGGCAGAGACCCCTAATAAACGCCCTGGGGTGGAGTTGATTCTAACACACAGCGACCCTGTTTCCAGGACTTGGAATTAGTACGGAGTAGACAGCCTCATCTCTCTCCCACGGAGCAACTGGTGGATGTGAACCTCCGACCTGTGAGTTAGTAGCCCAGATGCTTAACCCACTGCACACCTGGGCCCTTGGCATAGAAACTGACATTACAGATCGTTTCCCTGGTCATGAACATTTGTAAGAAACATGTCACTTTGAGGATGAAGGTGTGCCTGACCCCAAACCATGCTATTTTCAGTCACCTCATATGCAAGCAAAAACTGGATAAGGAATAAGGAAGACCAAAGAAGATCGATGCCTTTGAATTATGGTGTTGGCAAAGAATATTTAATATACCATGGACTGCCAGAGGAACAAACCAATCTGTGTTGGAAGAAGCAAAGCCAGCATTCTCCTTAGACTGAAAGATGATGAGACTTCACCTCACTTACTGTGGACATGAGACAAATGATCAGGAGGAATCAGATCCTATAGAAGGACCTCATAATTGGTAAAGTGGAGGGTCAGTGAGACATAGGAAGACCCTCAAAGAAATGTCTGCAACAGTGGGCTCAAACCTAACAGCAGTTGTGAGGATGGTGTAGGACCGAGT
The DNA here is from genome assembly GCF_000296735.1 of Chrysochloris asiatica. NCBI lineage: Eukaryota > Metazoa > Chordata > Mammalia > Afrosoricida > Chrysochloridae > Chrysochloris > Chrysochloris asiatica. The sequence continues at coordinate 11,308,416 of NW_006408614.1, read as the reverse complement.
AGTGTTCTGTTCTCTGGTGCATGATGTCACTGTGGATCAAAACTGACATGACGGCACCTAACAACAACACTGAAAAAATTAAAGCAGAAATTCTGAGAAATTCACCAGAGGATACTGTCTTCTCCCTGAAGGGTGGTCTGCTTGGAGACCTGGTAATGGGTCATGGAGAAAACTGAAGGAGAAGTGCAGTGTGCACTTACGCCAGACCACATCTTTTGGTCCTGGTCCACATGCCTCCCCTACCACATGCTACTGTGGGGTGGGTCATATCCCTGGGGTCACTTACGACCTCGTCCCAGAAGGAGCTCTTGTAAACTGCCCTAGAAGCTAAAGACAGTGTTGGATCTTAAATGTGGATTTCCATAATCTCCTCAATCCAGCCTGGTCCCTCTGTGTGGGTGAGTGTCTTGCAGCTTTACAAAACTAAACACCATACATTAGAGGTGTCTCTGCAGATGGTGTAACCCTGGAGAATGAACGTTAGGGCTGTGCGTGCAGATGGTGTAACCCTGGAGAATGAATGTTAGGGCTGTATGTGTGATGGTGTAACCCTGGAGAATGAACGTTAGGGCTGTATGTGTGATGGTGTAAC
>NW_006408614.1:11297615-11307724 GCF_000296735.1 Chrysochloris asiatica | reverse complement strand
GTTAGGGCTGTATGTGTGATGGTGTAACCCTGGAGAATGAATGTTAGGGCTGTATGTGTGATGGTGTAATCCTGGAGAATGAATGCTCGGGCTGTGCGTGCAGATGGTGTAACCCTGGAGAGTCTCTGAATCACATCATCTTGTCCGTATCTTCTCCACACTTGTCTTTCCTGGACCCATCAGAAAGAGAGTCACTTGGCAGGAATTGCAAAGACTAAGGCTAGAGGAGACATAGTAAATAATTCACACCACTACAGTCCCATAACCCTGGGTTGTGAGTTGGCCATGGAGAAGATGTCTAGAGACCATGACTGTGGAAAAAAGGCACAACATCAGAATGGTGTTCTCCAGAGGTGTGTGTGGCGGGAAGACTCTAAGAGGTCCCCGTTTGGTGATTATTCTGGGCCTCCCTGGAAGTGGGTCTACACCTGTGTCCATTTCATTGCTACTAGTCTTTTTATATAACATGTGTTTCTTAGTATGAGGGGTTTCAAAAAGTTCCTTGAAAAATTCCATTATCTTTTTTTGAAACTTTATTGTGGATTGAGTGAAGGCTTATAGAGAAGATCATAAGGTTTACATTTACCTAAGTCTGGCGCAACGGAATAAGTACTGGACCACAAGGTCGGTTTGGACCTTAAGGTTGGCAGTTCAAACCCACCAGCTGCTCCTCAGGGACCCTAGACAGAGCCGCTATGAGTTGGAACCGTCTTGACAGCACTTAACAACTACAATCACACACTTTGGATTCCTGATGTGGGGTTGTATGATCAGTACTGGACTTCAAACCACAAAGTTGATGGTTGAAACCCACCAGCTGCTCCTTGGAAGCCCTATACAGGTTTGCTCTGAGTCAGAACCTACTCAGTGGTACTTAATAACTACAACCATACGCTTCATTTCATCTCAGTGACTTTAATCCCCTCCATGTAACCACAGTTCCCCCGCTTCCTCCGGCTGTGCTTCCTAGCTCCATTCCACCCTCCTTCCCAGCCCTTCTCAAGTTTGTCTTTAGGAAAATGTTGCCCTTTGGTAACTGACCATTCCAAGGTGAGTCCACCTCACTAGTGTTGGCGCTCCCCACCCCCTTTAGATACCTGTCTAGCGCTTGGCTGAGGATGGGGCCATGTAGGTGAGGGTCCTTTCCAGACCTAACAAGCAGCCTCCATTAGCACCGAACTTTCGTAAGCCCCCGTCTATGCATGATACACGTCACCCCAAGAAAAGACAACAATTAAAAGTATATTATGTGTTTCTAGTGTCACACACATGCATACAGGCAAAATGTCAACGCAAGAGGAAATTGTGGTCAAATAGTGGAAATTGCTGCTATTTCTCTAGATTTGAATGAGTCATTGGTTGTGAAAAAGAATAACGTCTCTTGTTAATCCACATCTATAGGATGCTCTGAAGCGGTTCCATGTAAAGAGGTCCTAACCCACGTAATGGAAAACCATAGTGCTACTCCCTCTCAGCAATCACCGACTTGTTTAAGAAAGAGACTAAGAGGTTTTCTATTTGTGGCTGACAACTTGTCATTCATAGTGCCGCCTTGCCAGTTCTCTTCGGAACTCTGAATATAGTCTTTGTGCTGTTACGAACGTCATGAATCTGATTGTGCTCATCTGTTTCTCGAGGCACAACCTCTAAAACCAGCTTTCTACTCCCTTGTCAAGCACCCCGAGAATACAGGCTTTCTTGTGTTGACGATGCACTCTTGCAGCAGAAAAGACTCTCTTCTTCTCTCGGGGCATTGGGTTCAAAAGCACCAGCTGCTTCTGTTGGGAACGCATGGCATTTCAAGTCCTTTTAGAAACAGGGCTAATACCAGTCATGTTTGACGCACCCACCAGGGACTTGAATGAATGGGGGTTGTGGTTCTGAGATTCGGACACTTCACCTACCCACCTGGCCCCCACGGTTGGACATTCTCAGGCACCCCTGTTGGGTCTCATTGTCTTGTGTCTGTGTCTAACTGAAACAGCCTTGTTTGAGAAGCAGTGGCCGTAATTGCTGGTTAAAGGGTGTCTCACGTGGGTGACAAGGGTGATAGCTGATTATGGGGTGTCTCAATTGGATGATGATGCTGATATCCGGTTATGGGGTGTCTCATGTGGGTAACGGTGCTTTTGATTGTCTCTTGTTCTGCTTTTGAAGGCTTTATATCTTACCTGAGTCAGCCCTGGTAGCCTAAAGGGTTACATGTTGGGCTGCTAACTGCAAGGTCAGCAGTTCGAATCCACCATTGACTCTGCAAGAGATTGAGAAGGCATTCTGCCCCCACAGAGATTGGCGGCCCAGGAAACCCTGTCCAGGGTCGCATGGGTCAGCACATGAGCTGATTCTCGAGGAGCTAAAACACAGCAGGACGCCACATCTTGTCTAAGTTCGGTAGCAATGTGGCTGTGAACTCGGTGGTGACCCTCTGCAACCCTGGGCCTCCGCTGCAGAGCCCTGTCCAGAACCAGGTCACTGAGGGGACACAGAGGGTGGCCGGCAGGTTTCCTCACAAGGTGTCACGCAGCCCCGTGGTTTCCACATGCTAATGGGAAACCTCGTACCTGAGCTAGCCCTTACACTAACATGGGCTGAGCCGTGCTGTGTCCACACGCTCCTCAGTGAGGTCATCTGGCTCCGGGAGCAGCTGGGCCAAGTGCCCCAGAGTAGGAGACGGTTGTGCGCATTGACAGGAAGTTCAGTCTGTAACCGTTCAGGCTCCAGAAGTGTCTCTCCTTCACGTGTCAGCGAGAGTCCACCAGCACTGGCCATGCTCAAGGAGCCCTGGGGCTGAATGGGTTAAGTGCTGGGCTGCTAACAGAAAGGTCAGAGGTTCAAACCCACCATCCACTCAAGAGTAATATGGGATCAGTAGGCTTCCACTAAAATGTCAGCCTAGGAAACCCTATGGGCAGTTCTCCCCTGTCCTGTAGGGACCAGGGAGGCTATGAGTCGGAATCGACTTGATGGGCGCTGGGTTTGGTTTGGTTTTTGATGGCGTTCAACAAGTGATATGTGATGTGGTCTGTGTTACATTTGAAAATGCTGATTTTCTTTCCTTACCATGTATATGTTTCTTTTTAAACAAAATCTAAAGCAATTTGGGGAACTTTTCAAATCTCTAAGAGAGCAGCATATAAACAACTTGAAAACGTGACGCCTTGTGAACCTGAGTGGGTTGGACAAAAGAGGGGGCTGAAAATTAAAAGCAAAAGCAAAATACAAGGAAGCAATAGAAACCCCCCCAGCCTTCCTGCTACCCCCGCCTCAATGGCTCTGCCTGATAAATGATGAGTCATATCTCAGAGGAATCCAGAATAGCCTTTCAAAGCATTTTCTTGTCACACTGTCATCCCTGTCAGCCTGTCTTGTCCACTGTCAGCCGTAAATGCTGGTGGCATCTGTGGGAAGACGTAAGGTCATTCTGGTGTTACCAGGTGCCATTGAGTCTGTCCCAACCTATGTATGGCACGATCGTATTTACTGCGATAGTCTAGGCTCCCGGGAATTTGGAGGCTGGAAGCTCCCTCCAGCTTTCTGGTCTCCAGGTGGTGTCTGGGAGAGGAGCGGGTTGGGTTGAGCTGCAAAGAGGGTGAAGGGTCTTTGATGTGTCCTTCTGACAAATGGCGTCTCTTCAGCAATGGTAAGGTTATGGTCTTGGCAGCATGGATTCTGTTCAGGGATTCACACAAAACGCAAGTCATTTTTCTTCCGAGGTGCACCATGACGCCAATCTGTAAAAGGAAGGAGCGTTTAGATAAAGAAGTCTCAGCATCAGCGTGGTGGGCATAGGACACCACCTCCCCTCCCTGCCCCATTACTGGAAACAGTGCTGGGCCTGGCCCCTCCCTAAGCTGCTGCTCTACCCCTACTTACCCCTGTTGACCCCATGGTCTCTGTGAGTCCCAGGGTCCCCAGTGCCAGCCCCTCCTGGACCTCACTTCCCCAAGACCCTCGCAGTGCAGAGCAGGTTCACTTGAGGGTGTAGACCCACAGGACATTCTAGACCCACTGGGCATTCGAGCACCCTCAGCCATTCCAGACCCACTGGGCATCCCAGCTCCTTCAGACAGTCTGGACCCAGTGGACATTCTAGGTCCTTCAGTGAGCATGTATGTGCGACTCGTAAATGTTAGGTTGATCCCTAGCAAGGACATAGAGACTCACCTGAAGAGACCTTAAGTAACTGAAGTATGACCTGCTGAGTAAGTAAGCCCAGTAATGGGTTAAAGGAGAAACGTTTGTGATCAAATCAATGAATGCAGAAGGCAGGACCGTAAAGCCTGAGAGGGATCCGCGGCAACCTTTGTTACAAACCGTTCTAGCGCTGTTTGTTGGTCTTGTCCACGCAGACCACAGAGCCCACCTTGAGGAAGGAGACCCCAAGCGAAGCTCCCTTTCAGAAGTTAGACCACTTTTTTCTCTTTTCTCTCCTAACTGCTCCTCCACGATATTTTATTTTTTACAAGAAAGTACCTTATAGACACCCGTTAGGTCTGGAACTGAGCTCACCCCCAGGTTCAACTCTCAGCCAAATGGTAGACAAGCCTGTAAGATGAACCCTAAAACCAGAGGACTTCACACTTCACAGAAACAAGCAGAAGGGCGGCACTGACCCGGGAACAGAGCTCAGGAGGCATGATGGGAAATGGGAAACGGGAAGGAAGGAGGAAGACACTTTTATGGGGACTGTAATCCATATCACAAAGGAAAATGTGGCTGATTAGTGGGATGGGAAACCAGTTTGCCCTGTGAACTTTCACCCAAATCACAGTTTAAAAAAGAAAGAAATGCTCAAGTAAATGTGGTAAAATATCCAGGTTTTATAAAACTGGTGGTGTTTACCCAGTTTCTCTACTGTATTATTCTTTATAACTGGTTCCATTTTGTGAATTTGATGATAAAAATGGCCCGACACAGGCAATAAAGGAATTGAATAGAACCCAAGCTTTACATACGGGGGTTGGGGGAGTAGTCACCAGTCCACAATCCTGTTCATTGAAAACTCAGTTTATTTGTGTAGATTTTTCTCACATAAATATCAAGTAACAACATTTCAATATGTCACAACCATATTAGTTGGTTGATTGAATGCAATTTTAAACAAACAAACGGCATGCGTTTGCATACGTTTGGCAGGTCAGAGCTGCACTCACTGATGTGGGAGAAGCACCGAGGACCAGTCTGTGGCGTGATGTGTCCAGTGTGTGTGTGTGTGGATCTTCAGAAAGGAGAGACGTTGCTTTAACACAGACGAAGCAGTTAAGCGTTCAGCAAGGCCCTGGGCAGCTGTGTGTCCTTCTCTGTCCAGCAAAGTGGCCCAGGAGCTCCTTGCACACAACCATTCCCAGTTAAGCCAGGGGTTCTTGGTGGTACTGGGAGCATCCCGCCGGGCACTGCTCCCTTCAGCTGCCGCCCTGGCCTTGCCTGTCTGAGCCCTGCCCTGCAGGCATGATGGTTGCGTTGTAGCCAAGACCACAGTGGCCCAGTGCCCCAGGGCCTTGCCCACAGGTCTCACTTCTGAGGAGCTTTGTTGGGGCATTAGAACCCAGGACCAGAGTCTCCACCAGCGCTTCATGGAGGAATGCTGGTTCCTGGGACCAGGGCCCCTTAGGCCAGGACTGTGGGACATGGTGTCTCTTGGGAACTGGAATATCCGGCACCCTGGAGGCTGGGAGGTCAGCTCCCAGGAGACACTGCAGACACTGACAAGCCCGTCACACGAGCCAACCCAAGAAATGAGCCTCAGCCTCCCTGCTCAGCCTTGTGTCTCTGGTGTTGGGAGACTTTGGACCACACCGGGTGGGCCTAATCCAGGGGCTCAGGCGGGATTCCGCCAGCACACACGGAAGGCACCGGGACATTACTGCCCCAGGTTGAGGGGCTCCCGGGGTCTGTCACCATCACCACTCACAGCTGATTCTTGTTCTAGCCTACTTTCTCTCACTCCTGTGTGGTCTGGATTTGTGAGCACCGAGTCAGTGTCCCCACGGAAACACCAGGAGTGTGTTTGGTGGCACAGGCTTGCCATGAGGAAGAGCAGATGCGGAGTGGATGAGTGTGCCCCGGCAGGCGGGCCGGCCGAGAGCACTTGATTGGCTGCAGTTGGATAAACATGTTTTCCAAGCAGGCATTCACCATGGCAACAGACTCACTGTCTATCTGGACCACTTCTGTGGTACACACCGTTCTTGCGGGCAGTGAACACAACTTTCTGCTGGCTTTGTTGGAAAACAAGAAAGACAGGCTGGTGTACCTCCCTGCTGACGGGGATCTAGGCGTTCTCCTTGGCTAGGAAGAGCCTTTTTCTTAGGTTCCTTTCTCTGTCTGCTTCAGAAAGCCCTCCCTTTCTGTGGGGAACAGGGGGTTGTGTACGTGTTTTCCTGGTGGGACTGTCTCTGATTTGGGGGATGTTTGCTCTTGAGAAATGGAGCCATTTGGGGCATACAGTGGGGCGAGAGAAATTGGAAATCAAAGAGCCCAAAGGTGGACTGAGGCCTAACAGGGATTGAGGTCCACCTTTGTGTGTGAATGTGTGTGCGTGTGTGGTAGACGCTGGTGCTTGCAGTGACCGCTTCTGCGGTCAGCTCTCCCACAATGGACATGGTATCTGTGGGTTGGGACACATGTTCCCATAGTGATCCCTCCTGTGGTCAGCTCTCCCCATGTGGACATGGTCTTGGGGGCCCACGACATGGGTGCCCGCAGTGACCCCTCCTGTGGTCAACTCTCCTCACATGGATGCGGTGTTGGGGGCCCAGGACACGGGTGCCCGCAGTGACCCCTCCTGTGCTCTGCTCTTCCCACAGTGGACGTGGCCACGCCTCTGCCCCTGCAGGTGGCGCCGGCGGCCGTGCCCATGGACCTGCGCCTAGACCCACAGTTCCCGCTGCCCGTGGCGGAGCCCACTCTGCGTGAGCAACAGCTACAGCAGGAGCTCCTGGCGCTGAAACAGAAGCAACAGATCCAGCGGCAGATCCTCATCGCAGAGTTCCAGCGGCAACATGAACAGCTGTCCCGACAGCATGAGGCGCAGCTGCATGAGCACATCAAGGTGGGCGAGGCTGTGGGGGGCGGGGCAGACCTGAGGGTTCACTCACAGATGGTCCTAAATCACTGAGTTCACTGCTGCTTGAGAACGCTGGAGGGGCGGGGGGGCGGGGGGGTTTGTAACAGGAAAGGCTGACCCAAGGGGTCACTCACCGATGGCCTTACTGACCACAGAGACAGGGAACCTTTGTACACAGCAGATCACACTATGAAGTCAAGACTTAGAAATGCACCAAACTAAAGAAAACATTGATCTAATTTCATCTGAAACTGTAAGACCTTCCTACACCCAGAAACCCCACGAGCAGGAAGAAGAGGGTGGTGAAGGTCTTGGTAGAGAAGCATGCATTTATGGACCATTTTGTTTCATCTCGGGATGTCTGTGACCTCTCTCAGTTCTACCCACCGAGCTTTTGTAACTGTTAAGTGGCTCCAGTAGGTTCTGACTCATAACAACCCCATATAGGTTTTCTAAGGAGTGACTTAAACCACCAATCTTGTGGTCAGCAGCCCAGTACCGCTCCTACAGCAGCACACCATGACTCCAAAATAGAGTTAAAACAACAACAACAAAAACCCCACAGGTTTTATGGCTTCTTTTCTTGGTACGATTTTGAAATGAAATAAACTGGAAAGCCCAGCACACATGTGAGATTGGGCATGAAGGTCGTTCTTCAATCCAGAAGTTCACGTTGATCACTGGGAAGTAAGGCAAGAAATTCAGATTCAAGTGCCGTCTCTAGGGTAAGGCCGTCTCTCTTTGTTGGCTCACAGTCTAAGAGGAAGGTCCTTGTTATCTGGCCTAACCTTTAAGGCTGGCATTCCTTGGAGATAGCCATGTGTCTTGGCATCAGTTTTCCCCTCGGTCTAGGAGATTCTCAGCACATGGACTCTGGATCCAAAGAACATGCTTTGCTCCTGGGTCTTCTTTTTTGGTGATAGTAGATCCCTCTGGACTTGGCTCGCTTGTTTCATCTCTTTTATATCTCAGAAGAGATTGGATCAAAATGCAACTTAACCTTGTAGATGGCATCCTGCCTCCCTCTAAGAAGCCCTGGGCTGCTGACCCCAAGACCAGTAGTTTGAATCAACCAGTCATTCTGTAAGAGGAAGATGAAGCTTTCTGCTCCAGTAAAGACTTACAGCCTTGGAAACTACACTCGGTGGCATACAACCACCAACAACCACCAATCCTACCTACCTCATTAGCATCATGGAGGTGAGGATTAACAACACATAGGGTAATGACATCAGATCAGAAAATCGAGGATAATTAGATTACACTGAGAATCAGGGCCTGGCCAAGTGGACCCATATTTTGTGGGGGACATAACTCAATTCATATCACCTAGCATTTCCAAAATAAGATTTCTACCAGGAATCAGTAAAAAAAATGATCAGTTGAATTGTTTACATTCTGTCGTTCGATTTAAGCCTTTGTAATCCGTGGAGGATTAGACACTTCATCATACCTCTGTTCAGACTAACCACATTTCAAGTGCTCAGCACCCACATGGTCAGAGCCCCTGCTGGGCACTCATCGTTCTAGATGCTTCCGAGAGGCTGGAGGTCACAGAGGCTAGCTTGACCTGATGGGAGACATCTTTGTCCTTTGGGTCATCAGTCTAGTGTGTGCAGAAGAATGAGTTGTGTGTCCCCGAGCTGTCATTTCCTTGACACATGTGGATCCCGATCAACTGTTGGAGCAGAGCAGTCTCTTTTCCTGTGTTTCTTTCATGTCATTGTTGAAGACATGAGGGAAGTTCAAGCTGCCTGGCGAGGTTCTAGGGGGTGGAGCCAGCACAGTGTCAAAGCTGCCCCACTGGACAGGGAGCCGAGTGACAGCGAGGGGCTGCAGGAGGTGTAGTCTAGAACTTTGTCCTTGGGGCTCCTTAGGCTGGATCATCACGCAGGATGTGTTGGGAGCTCCACTGCAGTCTCTTGGAGGATGGGTTGCTGGTTTGTGGTTTGTTTTGGGGGCAGGTTGTTGCTAATGTTCTCCAGTCCCACTCAAGTGCCTCCTAATTTGACATTTGACAAACCAAGCAGCTCACACTTCTCTGGGCAGCCTACATTGTCTGGGCTGTTTGGGGTTTGCCTTTAGAGTTCTGAGTGGGTGTCTGTCTGGAGAGTATGTTTTGAGCCAACATCATTGCAGTCCTCTGGTTCTTAACCAGTGCCCACAGGACAAACACAGTGAGACCCAGACTGCCCCTCTCATCCAGCTCTCTTGACTGTGTGGGATGAGGTGGAAGGCAGCATGTGACCACATGTTGGAGCAGTTCATGGACCTGCTAACAGGCAAGGCTTCCCTACTTGAGTGGGTGCTGTTTCTGTGGGGGACGTGGCCCAGAGGGACTTGGGCAGCTAGGGCCACATCCAACCGAATGCCCTGACTGCATGCTGGGTGTGACCTGGGGAGAAAGATCAACAAGGGGACATCAAAAGGTTCCTGGGACAGTCCACAATCTTTTAATTCCATTTTCCCACCAATTTTTGAAGCCTCCTCGTATTTCAGGTGAGCCAAAGGAAATGGGTGAAAGTCACGGGCTCCCTTTCGGTTGTTCAGGTCATTGTGTGGAACCCACAGAATGGCCATTTTACTTTCCTTCCCATCTCTGGGACTCCCATGAACGATTCTAAAAAATCCTACTCCGAGATCTTTTAAACCCAGCACTTGTTTTGTTGACTATGCATTCGACTCTTGATCATAATTACGAATAGCATAGCAGAGAATGGAAAGTCCAGGAAATGTGCTCTTCAGAAATCTGTACATAGGACAAGAGGCAGTCATAAGAACAGAACTAGGTTCTGAATGATTTAAAATCAGGACAGGTGTGCCTCAGGGTTGTATCCTTTCCCCATACTTATTCAATCTGTATGCTGAGCAGATAATCCAAGAAGCTGGATTATATGAAGAAGAACGTGGCATCAGGATTGGAGGAAGACTCATTAACAACTTGCGATATGCAGATGATACAACCTAGTTTGCTGAAAGTGAAGAGGACTTAAAATACTTACTGATAAGATCAAAGAGCACAGCCTTCGTTTTTTTTTTTTTT
>NW_006408614.1:11284666-11295895 GCF_000296735.1 Chrysochloris asiatica | reverse complement strand
CAACAACAATCAATTACAGGCAGAAGACGGACTTAAAAACTTTCTATGGTGATATTTCTGGCTATTCCTTTCTCTCCTCCTCAAGTGTCTATTTTATAATGGTATGTCAGGGAAACCAAGATTCAAAAGACAGCCAAGCATCTTAACATTATTTTCCCCTTTTCCCCATTCCGACCATGTCTCAATCCCTGTATCCCAGAGCCCTGTTGTTCCGAGGTTGTGCATACATCATTATTTACCTCTGTCCCACTTCAGCTTCACATTCATCCTATCATATTTCATATGATTACAATCCTCTCCATGCACCATCAAACAACTAAAGGATACACCCCACAGGCCCACCTCCCTGGCTGTCAACAAATAGCCCCTCTCCCTCTCTGAGTCCTGTGTCTACAGCCTTCAGTATTGATTGCACTTCAATGTAAAGAAAACAAAAATCCTCACCACTGGACCAATAAATAACATCATGATAAATGTAGAAAAGATTGAAGTTGTCACAGACTTCAGTTTGCAGAGATCCACAATCATTGCTCATGGAAACCATACCAAGAAATCAAATGACATACTGCATTAAACAAAGATGTCACTTTGAGAACTAGGGTGCCCCTGACCCAAGCCATGGAATTTTCAGTTGCCTCATGGGCATGTAAAAGCTGGACAATGAATAAGGAAGACTGGAGAAGAATTGATGCCTTTGAATTGTGGTGTTGGCAAAGATTATTGAAATGGTTGCCATGGACTGCCAGAATAACAAACCAATCTGTCTTGGAAGAAGTATGGCCAGAATGCCCATTGGAACTGAGAATGGGGAGTCTTCAGACATGCTGTCATGAGAGACTGGCCCCTGGAGGGTCCGTGAAAAAGAGGAAGACTCTCCATGAGAGAGAGTGACATGGTGGCTATAACAATGGGCTGAAACCTAACAGTGGTTGTGTGGATGGTGCAGGGCTGTGTGGTGTCTCGTTCTGTTGTGCATTGTGTCAGTATGAGTTGGAATCAACTCAACGGCACCTAACAACAACCACAACTCTTTTGTGCAGGATTCTGTGCCCTTCCACTGACACCATGTCGAGAGGAGCATCACGGGGGCTCAAATCATGTTCCTTTTTAATGCTCTTTGAGTTTGGCGAACAATGAGAGTCTGGAGGGGCAAGATTGGGACTTTAGAGTGAATGGGGTCAAGTTTCTGAATAAAATTCCCATAGGACAACCCTTGCTACCCTTGAAGAATGAGCAGGCTCATTCGCATGAAGGAAAACATGCGTTGGTACAACTTTATGGCTTTTTCTCCAGCCAATGCAGTTTTCAGTTTTCTGAAACTTCTTTGTAATAAGCCCCCATGAGTGTCCTGTATCCTTTGAGAAAATCTAGCTATATGACTTGTGGGAATATCCGAAAAACACTCACGCTAACCATCTGAGCAGTCCTGTCTGCCTGGAATTGAACGGGCCCAGCATATCCCCTCGGAAGTTTCTCTTTTGACCTTTTTTGTGAGGGTGTGGAGTCCTGAAGGGACCTGTCTGCAGCCATCACTGATCACAGAGACAGGTTCAAACTCGGTCTTTGGGGAATAAGCCCACGCATCTGTGAACTAAAACCTTAACAACATTCCCTTGTGACTGACCCTCAGATGTGTGTGTGTGTGTGTGTGTGTGTCTGAGCACACATCTGCAGTGTCTTGGTGCTATTTCTGCTGTTTCAATGGGCTCCTTTCCTGATGCTGGACTTGTTTCTGCTCTGGGAAAGCGGATTAGAGCAGTCTTGGGTTTATGACCCTGAGCACCTAGCCTGTTATTTACTTCCTTCTTTCATCACCTGTCCCAGGCTGTTCAGGAGATGCTTCCCGCCCCTGGCTTTCCAGGTCACCTGAGGCCACAGCAGGGGCCATAAACCTTCTGTGCAGAGCCTACTCATTGCTCCGCTGTCTGCACCCATAAAGAGTGTCTGGGTGGTAACAGACACCTTGGGTCTCTAGGAGATGAGGCCCAGGAATCCTGGCTGCTCACTCGTGCTGCCCTCTGCTGTGGGCATCCATGCCTCTACTAGGACACGGACCACGAGCGTGACCTGCCCACCGGCACGGCAGCTTCCAGACGGCAGGCTGTCTGCGGTGTGCAGGAGATCAGGCAGTGATGAACTTGGTGCTCTAGAAAAAAGCCTCCAGGCTTCTTGTGGGAAACGGGTTTGCTCCGCGGCTTAGCTGTCACTCATCACCGGGAGATGCTACCGTTAGGTGCCATCGAGTCCGCTGTGCCAAGCAGTGCCTGGTCCTGTGTCCCTGTCACATTGGTCCTGTGCTTGAACCCATTGTTGCTATCACTGTGTCAGTCCGTCACGTGGAACGTTTTCCTCTTTTGTGCTGACCCTCCACTTGACTAAGCATCATCATGTCCATCTCCAAAGTATGTGAGACCATTCTCACCAGCCTTGCTCCTAAGGAGCATTCTGGCCATACTTCCTCCGAGATAGATTAGTCCTTCTTCTGACAGTCTATGGCATATTCAGTATTCTTTGCCAATACCATCATTCAAAGGTACCAATTCTTCTCCAGCCCTCCTTGTTCATTGCCCAGCTGTTGCATGTTTTTGAGGCAACCGAAATTGCCGTGGGTCTGGGTCACGTTCACCCTCCTGGTCAAAGTGGCATCTTTGCTCTTGAACACTTTAAAGAGGTCTTTTGCAACTCATTTGCCCAATGCAATAAATGCATCATTTGATTTCTTAACTGCTGCTTCCATGGGCATTGATTATGGGTTCAAGTAAAGTGAAATCTGAAATGACAGCTTCAGTCTTTTTTCTGTTTGTCAGGACATTACTTTTTGGATCCGTTGTGAAAATGTTTGTTTTCTTTATGTGAGGGGTAAACCATACTGAAGCCTTTAATCTTCCTAAGTAAGTGCTCAAGCCCGCTTCACTGTCAGTGAACGTTAATGAGTTCTCCTCCAGTCATGGTGCTGTGTCTTTCTCCGTATATAGTCCAGCTTCTCAGATTATTTGCTCTGTGTACGGATTGGGTAAATATGGTGGAAGGATACCACGCTCACACACACCTTTCCTAGTTTTAAACCATTCAGTATCCCCTTATTCTGTCTGAAAAACCACCTCGTGGTTCATGTACAGGTTTTGTATGAGCACAATTACACATTCTGAAATTCCCATTCTTCACAATGTTATTCATAAATTGTATGATCCACACTCTCAAATGCCTTTTCATAGTTGACAAAATGGAAATAAGCTTTTCTCTGGTATTCTCTGCTTTTGGCCAAAATACATCTGATATAAGCCATGAAACCCTTCACTCCACATCCTCTTCTTCTAAATCCAACTTAAATCTTTCTGCCAATACCTGTCGATGCACTGCTGAAACCATTTTTTAATCACCTTCACTATAATTTTTCTTGTAACATTACGTTAATGGTACTGTTCGATAATTTCCACATTCCATTGGAGTGGACATTTGTATGGATCCTTTCCAGTGGGTCACCCAAGTAGCCGTCTTCCAAATTTCTTGGCCTTGACAAGTCAGTGTTTCCAGTGTCACATTCGTTTGTTGAAATGCCTTCATTGTACCCCATCCCTTCCTGGGGCCTTGTCTTTCATCAGTCTCTTCAGTGCCGCGTGGACTTTTCCCTTCAATACCAATGGCTCTTGTTCACATGTTACCTCCTTAAAAGGTTGACTGTTGACCCATTCTTTTTGGCATGATGAGTCTGTGTAGACCTTCCCTCTTCTTTTAATGCTTCCTGCATCATTCAATTTTTTGCCCGTTGTTGTTGTTGTTATTAAGTGTTGTTGAGTCGGTTCTGACCCTTAGCAACCTTGTACAGGATTCTCGAGGAGCAGGTGGTGACCTTGAACCACCAACTTTGCAGTTCAGACAACTTTGCCGTCCAGCGCATTAACCCACAGCGCTACACCAGGACTCCGCCCATAGACTCCTTCAGTATTTCAACTCAGAACTTAAATTTCTTCTTCAGTTCTTTCAGCTTGACAAATGTGAACTGAATTATTTCCTTTGGTTTTCTGACTCCAATTCTTTGCACATTTCATTATAATATTTCACTTTATCTACTCGAATTGCCCTTCAAAATCTTCTGTTCAACTGTTTAATATCATTTCTTCTGTTTGCTTTAGCGACTCTACATTGAAGAGCAAGTTTCAGAGTCTCTTCTGACATCCACTTTGGTCTGTCTTTCTTTTTAATGACCTTTGCTTTTTTCTTGCATGAGGTCTTTGATACCATCACACAACTCCACTGTTTTTCCATCACTCGTGTCTAATGCATCAAATCTGTTCTTGAGATGGGCTGTAGATTCAGGTGGGATATGCTCAAGGTCATATTTTGGCTTTTGTGGACTTGTTTTCATTTTCTTCAGCTTCATTCTGAACTTGCATATGAGCACTTGATGGTCTGTTCCAAAGTCTGCCTCTGTCCTTGTTCTGGCTGCTGATATCGTGCTTGTCCATTATCTTTTCCCACTGATTGTTCCGTTTGATTCCTGTGTATCCTATTATGTGAGGCCCATGTGTATAGTTGCCGTTTATGTTGTTGAGAAAATGTATTGCAATGAAGAAGTCATTGGTCTTGCCAAATTCTGCCCTGTGAGCTGCAGCATCATTTGTACCACCAAGGCTGTTGGTCCTTCCTTCCTCTTTGTTTCCAACTTTTTCATTCCATTCACCACTAACTCCCACTACATTCTGATGTATTGATAACTTGATCAATTTCAGTTTATAGATGTTGGTAAAATTCTTCCATTTCTGCATTTTTTATGCTAATGGTTGAATGTGAGCTCTAGGCAGAGAACAGTGTGGCTCCCAGCCCAGGAACTGTCTCCAGGTGGTCCTGAGGGCACAGGGAGACAAGCCAGGAATTCCCTCTAGTGGGAATGCTGCTCCTTGGAGAGAGAGATGCAGATTCTCAGGGAGCCTGGGGAGAGAGGCCCATGGAGGAGGGGAGAGGTGAGGAGAAAGACCCATGGAGGAGGGGAGAGGCGAGGAGAGAGACCCATGGAGAATGACCCAGGTGTCTTAAATGGGGCTGTGGTCGAAAAGTGTGAGAGACTTGCCCCAAATCAGGCCAATGACATCATTTGGGCAAAGACAGGACCAGTCCCTCTGAGGCGAGTAGTGACTACAGTGCCAAGTCTGCTGTAAGTCAGGCGGGTTCTGAGGAGCGCTGTGGTGGGTTCGTGTCTGAGTCAGGTGCCCACACATGCAGCCAGCACAGGGTGCCAAGGCCACAATGGGTTTGGTTGCAGTGAGGTTGCGCGTTTCCCCATTTACTCCTGACCACATCTTCCAGAAGCTCTTGTTCCTCGCCCCTCGTTTTGTGGTAGCCTTCCTGGTGTTTGACAGTTGTCTTCGTTGTCGGGTGCATGTGTGCCAGAGATACCACAGCAGGTTGCTCTGACAAACATGCCTTTACTCTCTCACCACTTGGGAGACTAGAAGTCCAGATTCAGAGGTCCGGCTCTGGGGAAAGGTCCTGGTCTGCTCTCAGCATTCTGGGGAGGTCTCCATGCGTCTTGGCATCAGTCTTCCCCTGGATCTAGGAGCTGCACGGTGCAGGGAACCTGGGTGTGAAGGACGCCCTCAACTGGTCCTCTCTCTTGGGGGTAGCAGTCCTCCAGCTCTCTGCTCAAGGCTCTCCTGTCATCTCTTATAAGAGTGAAGGGGATGTAGATCCCTTCCCCTTACATGGAATCAGGGCTGCCCTAGGATTAAGGCCATTCCATCCCATATCATGGGGGAGGGGATCATAACATAAACAACACGTTGTTGTTACGTGCCCTTGAGTCAGTTCTTTCTCAGTGACCCTGGATAGGGTTTTCCAGGAGCGGCTGTTGAGTTTGAACCACCAAACTTGTGGTTAGCAGTCCAGTGCTGACGCTACAGCGCCACACCACGTCATTCAAACCACTGAACTTCCTGGTCCAGCCAAATTGGCACATATCTGGGGGCAACACAGTTCAATCCATGGCAACAAGCGTTTGTATCTAAGCGATGTCTGTGTGCCATAAATATCGCAAAGACAGTTTTACTTTTTCTTTTTCACGTCAGTTTGGTTTATACCGTTATTGCTCTTCAAGACTTGTAAACATTTTCTGTCATCATTGGTATTATTTTTCAAGTTGAGGGCACACCAGTCACAGGCTGCTCTGCACGCCCAGCCACTGTGACATTTGTGGTTACCGGTGTGAGCGCCACCCCAAGCTGAAAGTCGTCTCTGTTTCCTTCCGGTTTCAGTCCTCATCCATCCATCTCCTCGCTTCTCTGGAGACTAACTTCCTCACGCTCTCCCTCACACTTTTTATCACAATCAGTGGTTGATCCAGGTCGTTTGGCTTGTCTGTAGTTTCATGATCGCTACTGTGAAGTACTATGCATATCCCACAGTTTGTCCAGCGGAGTGACAGCTGGGATGTGTCCACTTGGGTTCGGGAGTCCGGCTGCTCTGCAGGTCTCTCTGGGGTGAACGCCCAGGGGTGGGATTGTTGGTCTCGAGGCAGATGTGTGTCCAGGAAGCCTTGCCACACACCACACATTTGTGCCATTCTCAAGACTTTCCCAGGTCATTCCAAGATGTCAAGAAATACGGTGTGAGTTTTCTTCCGGCACCTCAATAGTTTGTATCTTCGTTTTTCACATGCCTTCTGGGCTCTGAGTGGCCCTCCTTTCCTTTGAGGTGCAGTAGGTCAGCATAGATTCCTCGGAAATGCTGTGCAGGGGAGACCAGACCCAGAGATGGAGAGGCCTCTGTCCCGCTGGTCGCCCTTGTGCGTCTGTTCTGACTTAGCGTCTGAAGAGCCCAGGTCCTGACCCTCTGTGTCTCCTTCCCTTCGCAGCAGCAGCAGGAGATGTTGGCCCTGAAGCACCAGCAGGAGCTGCTGGAACACCAGCGGAAGCTGGAGCGGCACCGCCAGGAGCAGGAGCTGGAGAAGCAGCACCGCGAGCAGAAACTTCAGCAACTCAAGAACAAGGAGAAGGGCAAAGAGAGTGAGCGAGGGGCGGGAACCCGAGAGTGAGCGAGGGGCGGGGACAGGAGAGTGACGGACAGGGAACAGGAGAGTGAGCGAGGGGCGGAGACAAGAGAGTGATGGACAGGGAACAGGAGAGTGAGCGAGGGGCGGAGACAAGAGAGTGAGGGACTGGGAATAAGAGAGTGAGGGAGGGACGGGGCGGGGCGAGTGAGCGAGGGGCGGGGACAGGAGAGTGAGGGACAGGGAACAGGAGAGTGATCGAGGGACAGGGCAGGGCGAGTGAGCGAGGGGCGGGGACAGGAGAGTGACAGACGGGGAACCCGAGAGTGAGCGAGGGGCGGAGACAGGAGAGTGAGGGACAGGGAACAGGAGAGTGAGGGACTGGGAATAGGAGAGTGAGGGCGGGGCGGGGCGAGTGAGCTAGGGGCGGTGACAGGAGAGTGAGCGAGGGGCGGAGACAGAAGAGTGAGGGACAGGGAACAGGAGAGTGAGTGAGGGGCGGGGCGAGTGAGAGAGGGCCGGGGACGGGAGAGTGTGAGAGAGGGCCGGGGACGGGAGAGTGAGGGAGGGACAGAGACAGGAGAGTGACAGACGGGGAACAGGAGAGTGAATAAGGGATGAGTGACACGGGGGACTGGATGGGTGGGCCCTGGGCGTCACAGGGAGGGTGAGTATGGGGACATCGTGGTCAGGCACAGCCCTTGTAAGAGCAGCTGTTGCTTCCAGAAGAGAGTGGACGGACCCTCTCCAGTGGGGATCTCCATGTCCCTCCATGAAGGTTAAGGCCAGAGGTGAAGGGCACTTCAGGCATCCCCTTCCTTGCAGGCCATGGGGGGTGGACATCAACATCAAAGCAAGGTGTGGTCAGGGTGAAGTCTGGTTTGATTTAAGCAGTTAAAAGAACACTTAGAAGTGTCTCTAATGTCTGGATTTTAGTATTAATGTTTATTTGGATTTCAAACTACTGCACGCCCTGAATCCTACCAGCTGCGTGCTATGTGGCAAAGTCCTGTTGCCTGCGAGCATTTAGCAGGTGTCTCCACCTGCCTGGCATTATCGTGAAGACACCCCGGCAGCCAAGGAGGACACGTAGCTAGCTGCATGCATTGTGAACTTGCGAACAGTTTTCACTTTATATAGAGGGGTTTTTGTTTTTTTTCCTTTGTATAGTTATGATTGTGAGGACAGTACAGGACTGAACCGTGGTTCATTTTGCTGCATGTACGGACCAACTCAATACCACCTAATGACAGCAGCATAAAAGAATATTTACAAAATATAACTAAGATCGGTGGTTCAAACTCACCAACTGCTCCTCAGAAATCCTGTATAGAGTCGCTATGAGTCAGGACCAACTCCAAGGTATTTATCAACAATCTAAGTTATAAACCAAAACCACTGCCAACTCGTAGCAACCCTGTATCGGGTTTCTGAGACTGTAAATCTTAAATCTGTACGAGAACTGAAAGCCTCATCTTTCTCCCATAGAGCGGCTTGTGGGTTTGAACTGCCGATCTGCAGTTAGCAGTCCAATGCTTATCCTATAGCACCACAGCAAGGTTCCTCATCCAAGGTATTTGTTGTTGTTGCTGTTAAATGTTGTTAGGTGCTGTTGGGTCAGTTCCAACTCTAGCACCTTTATATAGGGTTTCCATGGAGTGGCTGGTGGGTTTGAACCACCAACCTTGCGATGAACAGTCCAGTGCTGATGCTACATCACCACACCTAGACTCCCATTAGTCACTGTTGTTGTTAAGTGCTGATGGGCAGGTTCTGACTCACAGTGACCCTGTATAGGGCGTCCAAGTAGTGGCTGATAGATTTGAACTGCCGACCCTGTGGGTTCACCGTCCAATGCTTATGCTATAATGCCAAACCAGGACTCCATATCTCTCTGTCTATTTCTTTGTTTGTGTGTGTGTTGTTCTTGTTGTCGTTGTTAAGTGCCATTGAGTCGGTTCCGACCCATAGCGACCCTGTACAGGGTTTCCGAGGCTGTAAATCTTTATGGGAGCAGAAAGCCTCAGCCTTCTCCCGCGGAGCAGCTGGTAGTTTCAAACTGCTGTCCTTAAGGTTCACAGCCCGATTCGTAGCCACTACGCTACCGGAGCGTTGTTATTAAGAGCTGTCAATTAAGTCCCGACTCGTAGTGACCCTGTATAGGGCGTCCAAGGAACAGAGTTTGGGTTTGAATGGTTGTATGTATGGTTCAAATTGACATTTCTGTCTAGTATTTAGCCTACGACATCACACCAGGGCTAATATATGCTGTTGTTGTTGTTGTTAAGTGCCGTCGAGTCTGTTCCGACCCATAGCGATTCTGTATAGGGTTTCCAGGAGCTGTTGGTAAGCTTAACCTTGCTGTTCAAACCGATTTTGCTCCTTTTATATATTTGAGTACTGGTGTAGCGCTGTGGGCAAAGTCGGTTTCCGATTCATAGTGTCTCTCCAACGTCAGGGAGCCACAGTTTTGCGGTAATCGGCCGTCAGTTTTCCTGACAGGTTTTCTTTCACCTTTGTATCCCAGGCAGCGTACTGCCTCTTACCTGTACTTTGACTCTGTGATAGCTTTTGCAGCTTGCTTTTGTACCTCAGCTTTTGATTCTGATATTCCTCCATGGATGGATGGACTGTGATGTAGTTTCACTCTTACTCAACGGCAGCAATAGCTTTCCTTAAGGAGTCCTGGTAGCATGGAGGATTACGAGCTAGGTTGTTAACTGCAAGGTCAGCAGTTCAAATCTACCAGTCGCTCCACAGGAGAGAAACGAGGTTTTCTGCTCCTGAAAAGGTTTACAGCCTCTGAAACCCTATACAGGGTCACTATGAGTCGGAACCAACCGTTGGCTCACAACAACCAACACCCAACAATAGCATTCCTTATTGAATATCCCATAGTTTATTAATTTCACCAACTGCTGCTTCCTATCTGGAAGCTTCTGCTAATTGGTGTGTGCCACAACCAGCAAACAGCAAAGTTTCAAATTGTTATTAGGAGCCATGATGACGCTCTGGAGTAAGCAATAGACTGCCAACCACCAGGTCAGCAATTCTGAGGGATAGATGAGGCTGCCCACCTGCTCATCCCAGAAACCCTGAACAGGGTTGGACTCATTCTAGGGCAGTGGTTTGGCCGGGCTCTACATTAGTTCTACATCATTTACTGAGCTGATACTGTTTTAAGGCAAACACAGGACTTTTAGACCAGTTTCTCAGTCAGAAGCAATGTCCACAGTGCATGGTAAGCTGGGTCCATCTCTCTCAAGTGCCGGAATGTTCTCCGCTGCTTTCCAGCCCCGTGGTTTCTCCTCTGTGAACTGGTTGTGTTTTATCCTTCCTCATAAACGGTTCAGTCTGCTAGTTTGGCACGCAGCGCCCAGCCCAGCAGCCCTCGGAGTGTGGTCTCGCAGTGGGAGCGCCGGGCCAGCAGCCCCCGCAGTGGACGCCTCTTGGGGCTCTGTGTAAGCAGAGCTCCAGGTCCCCACCGTGAAGGACAGAGCATTGGGGTGGGGGTGGGGTGCAGATACCTCTAAGTGTTTCTGTTTTAAACATTCAGAAACATTTTCAAGGCATCTGCTATTTGGTTTCTTGTGTTGTTTTGTTTTGCTGAGTTTCTTGTTGAATATTTAGCATAAAGTTTTGTTACATTTGTAAACATTTATGCTACTTTTCATTTTAAATACTGCTGCCATTTTCTCTGAGGTGGATCTGGGGGAGGGGAGGGCGTTTGTTAGAATCTTCAATAGTTGGCATCTCCTTCAGCCTGAACATGCCATCTCCAATCGACTGGGGTTTTTTGTTGTTGTTGCTAGGGAAAGGAGCCCAGTGGCACAGCAGGTTAAGCACTGGACTGATTACCCTCAAGGTGGACAGTTCAAACCTTATGGAGCAGTTTTACAGTGCCATAAAAGAATCTATGCATTTGAGTTGTGGTGTTGGAGACTACACCAGGCACCGTGGGCTCCCAGAAGAACAACCAAGTCTCTGTTGGAAGAGCTGCAACCAGAATGCTCCTTGGAGGTCAGAGTGGCCAGACCAGTCTCTCATACTTTGGGCATATTGTCAGGAGGGACTGGTCCCTGGAGAAGGACATCACACTTGGTAAAGTAAAGGGTCAGTGAAAAAGAGGGAGATTCCCAATGAGATGGCTTGGCACGGTGGCAGCAGGAATAGACTCAAACCTAACAACAGTTCTGAGACTGGTACAGGACTGGGTGGTGTTTTGTTCTGTAGTGCACAGGGTCACC